>NC_139704.1:37665317-38087817 GCF_964188405.1 Protomyctophum parallelum
AGGAATTGTCCTGCTCCGAACGGACACACGCACTAAGTTTAATAAACTCTTCGTGACAGTGAATCACTGCTGTGGACGAATTGGAATACACACCAGGCTCCGCTTTAACTTCTCCTCAGAAGTCAGACGAACTTACTTGAAGAGTTTCTTCCAGAGGAAACCGGGCACTTTGAATCCCTCGTCAAACTCTGCGTCGCTGTCCTCCGTCTCCTCTTCGCCTCGTTCTCTCTTGTCCTCGCGCTCTCTAATACGCTGTCTCCTCCATCTCCTGGAAGATAACGTACGGAGGAGATGGTCATGTTGCAGCCCTCGCGCCCGTTTCTGTTCAATCTTGTTCCACACACATTCTGGACTGGTTTAGTTGTTCTGTGTGTGTTTAGTTGTTCTGTCGGAACCAAGCCTTTGATGTTTATCTAGGGCTGTAATCATTGATAATTTTCATAGCGATTATCCTACCGATTTGTTGACTAATAAGTAGCTTGTAATAGTGGCAGCATGGGGCAGGTGTAAGGACAGAGCATTGTCTATTCCCAGTGAACTACAGTAAAAAGAAGTGACGGGCGCCAATATATTAAAGTCTAACACACACACACACACACACACACACACACACACACACACACTACAGGGTCCGATAACAGCGTGGCTTCCATGTGGATCTTGGACGTCAAGTTTTAAAAAGTTAAAAAATAATATATATCCTGGCATTTACTTTGTTGGCCTAATGGCAGTCTGAATAAGACAGTTGCCACTTAATCAGTCCAGTGGTTTGTGTGATTAGCCACGGACAGACACACAGACCCTCTTCCAGATAAGAGGGCTCAGCCCGTAGGAGCATGGCGTGAAAACACGAAATAGGTGTTAATGTAAAGAAGAGCAGTTTTAATAGAGCAAGAGAGAGAGAGAGAGAGAGAGAGAGAGAGAGAGGGGGCAGTTAGAGTTACAGTCGTCACACAGCAAATGAAGATTGATACAGACAATTAGTACAGGGAGCTCCCCAGAAAGGTGCGGAGTGGAGGATAAGAATCCATCTTCATTTGGGTCTGGTCCTGTCACCCTGCCATGAAAACTGGTCCTTTAGCTGGGCCTGGGAGACCACACTCTCTAATTAAGTCAAGACTAAGCATTGGTTCAGTTAATTACACTTTTCTTCCCTCTCTCTCTCTCTCTCTCTCTCTCTCTCTTTCACACACTGACACAACCCTGCCTACAACTACAATACCACCACCCCCCACTAATAATATGATTTGCTTGTCTAAGCTGGCGTCACCGTCCAAACCCTGTCAATGCCGTCAAATTGACATTCCATCGCAGCAGTGCAGAGAGAAAAGGACACATGCCAACACCATTTATTTGGCGGCTATAAATATGAAATCTCATTAGGGCTGCTCTTCCATTAATTTGAGCATTACAGTGAGTGAGTGTATAAAGCCATGTGCGGGAGGATAATTAGGGCAGTGTGAGAGCAGAGCGAGTGGGAGAGAATTTGCTTAGTCAAGAAACAGCTGCCAATCTCATCTGGGATTAACGCTCCCCCCCCTGCTCCCATGGAACCCAACAGTAACCAACTGGTTTCCTCTCTACAGAGAACAACGGTAAAATAGAATACCAAAACTGCAATTACAAATATGTTGCTCCCTAGTTACCGGCTAAATTTGGTACTCAGCGAGATCATGCGTGGCTATGGCTATGTCCTTTCTTTAAACTTTCTCTCTCCCCCATTTTGGGCATCATTATAATAGCCGTCAATTTGCAACCCATGTTTTCCTATGTATTTTGGTTTCACTTATGACGTGCTTTCTTATTTTCTATCAATCTGCTGATATATGTTTTGAGGTATTATTTCATATTCATGATATGGCTGTGGTGCATGTTATTGCTGCGAGTCTGGCAATGATTGGAAAACCCTGCTTACGACTCACCTATCAGACTAGCCTGATTGAGTGATTGGCACTCACAATGTTTGTGCTGCACCTGGGCAGTGTGGCTCTGTCAGTCCAGGCAGGGTGAATGTGAACTGGAGGAGCGGTTGGATTATTTCCCCAAGTCTTGCCGAATTAGTTTCTATTGGATCTTATTGGATGAAGATTACCTTTATTTCCATTGTGGATTACTACATTTCCAGGATTAAAGCTTTCGGTTTGTGACCCGACATTGCGGAAGAGTTCAAGGGGTGGTAAGAGGAACCTTACCATACTCACTGCATAGACTTCTGCAATATGCTTTCTTTTGGACATTTGAGTTTAGTTTATGGACGGTGCCAGGACACTAATTCATTTACTGTAAACCTTTTGATGCTATTTTTGTTTAAGTGAATATTTTGTTGTTTGAAGCTATATTTTGCTTTGCCGTTTAATACATTTCAGCTAAACTTATTTACTGATTGTATTCTGAACTGGGCATACCTATTCACACGCACCTCGACAGTGGGCGCAGGGCCTAATAAAGCAATCATGGAAGGAGGTAGGGCCCGCACACCATTCTTTTGGAAAAGGATTACTTTATTGAAAGAACTACGTCTGGATCCTAGTGGATCTTCATCAGGTCAGTAGGTATACTGACCCTACCTCCTTCCATGTATTCTGAACTGACCCACCACCTCCCTCATTTGATATCATTGGTGCTTCAATTATTATTGTTGCAACCATTATAAGTTGTTCAAATGGCAGATTTACAAGCTCACAACAGCAGCGCTTGTAGCCCCTCTCGGGACCCTACATAAAGCTTTTCTGAAATTTTGATGAGTTTTATGTTGGGTCCCTGGTCAGACCTATATTTTCGTATGGAAATTCCAGTACGCGGAAGTAGAAATTCTCTCTAAAATAGGATCTGCGCCAAGTGACGGCATTTTTTTACTTGAGTTATTCTGAATTCGGGAACTTTACGTACCTATACATCCCGCTGCGAATATCTCCTGTGGCGCGGAAGCCGTTAAGTATTTTTAATCCATGTTTGACCGATTTGGTCGCTTTATTTCTTCTTGTTTGTTTACCGTTTATTGTACCGCCTCCCGGTGTGCGGTTGGCTTGTGCGGCTACGTCCCTACGTCTGATCTGCTGTGTCATAGCACATAGTACAATGAGGTGTCAATAAACAAGGAAGGAAGAGAAGAATCCAAGCGTCCAAATCGGGCAAACATATATTAAAAATACTTAACGGCTTCGCCGTTCGGATTCGCAGCGGGATGTATGGGTACTTATACTTTACATATTCAGAAAGCCTCACACTGAAAAATATCGTCAAAGAGCGCGGGGAGCCGCTAAACATGTTGTTTATGTTTAAAAATGGGTGCGTACCAGGTGGCATGGTAGTAGTGCAACAGGACCCAATGCTATCTGGGTCGTCAAAATGTCAGAAACTTCAGTAGCATTTGGGTTCTGCTTGGAGGGCTACAGCGCTTGTAGATCGGCTATTTCCGCTATTCGCCCTACGATGAAGAATATAATGCTTAAGTGGTCAAGTACCATTAAGTATAAATTATAAAATTGTATTTACAGTAAAGAATCACACCTGTGTGAACCGAGTGGTGCAACTCCCCTCTCTCTCCCCCCTCCTCTCTCCTCCACCCCCCCTCCTCCTCTCTCTCTCTCTCTCTCTCTCATTAGCAGGCAACAGTGCAGCACTGTCTCTCTCTCTCTGTTTCTGGCAAACAGCGCCCCTACTGGTACTCATTATGGTTCTCATACATACATGAACACATAGGTGAACACATAGGGCGGACACGGACATTGCTGTTCCTTGGAGTGGTTGCACCACTCAAAAACATGTCTTGAGGGAGGGCGAGTTCCAAAAGTGGCCTTTGTTACCACATCATAAAACCACTTTAAAAAGTGGTATACCACTTTTAAAAAGTGGTATATACCACTTTTAAAAAGTGGTATATACCACGTTTTGTAGAGTGGTATACCAAAGACTACTTTTGGAGCTCACCCCTTATGATTTATTTTACATCAATATCTGCAAAAGAAAAATGTAAAGGAGACTTCTACAACATCACTTAAAAACGCGTGTAACTCTTAGACAGGGTCAGTCTTTGTATCAAAAAGTGCTTTCAATCAAACTACAATTATGAAGTAATAAACAGACGAATAACAGACGAATATTAACAGACGAATATTCCGGAAGTGCATTATTCGTCTATGGGACCCGGCGACTACCGGCGATAGCAGGCGACCGGGCGATGGTCGAAAAGTGGGCGGGGCAGCGTCGCCCGAAAAGATACAAATACTTCATCTTTTTGGGGCGATGGCGGGCGATTGGACGATGTGTCTGCCGATGCTCGCCCGCTGGTAAAACGTACCGTTATAGTACACATGACCCGGCTTTTAAAACCGTAAGTAAAAGTAAGGACCTCTCACCTTATTCTTTGTTTGTAGGAATTCAAATCTCCATCATCTATGGATTTTTTCTCTTTTTTCCCTTTCTTCCCAGAATCCCCCCCCTCTTCCTCAGAACTGTCGGGGCAGTATTCCTCCTCGCTGTCCTTCCTCTTCTTCGGTTTCCTCCGCCCTTTCCCTGCGCTCGGCCTCTTACGGGGCTTCATCTCATACTCCTCATCTTCATCGTTTCCCCCAAAGATCTCCTCGATGTCTTCTCTGGCCTGTCGGTCCGGATCGAAGCCCTCGTCGCTGGGCAGATACTCGGAGCCTTCTTCGCTGTCCGTCTCCTCCCCCTCGGCACGGGGCCTTTTCCGGGGTTTCGGTGGACGCGGCTCGGCCCTGGGCCGGGCCTTGGGCTGGGCCTTCAGGGCGGTTATCTGGAGCTTGTGCAAGCGTTTTCGCAGCTTCTTGTCCTTGGGCGAGGCGAGGAGTGCTCCGTTGCTCTTTTTCTTGCCCTCCCCCGCCTCGGGGCACTTTTTCTTCTTCTTCTGCGGCGTCTGCTTCTTCCTGTCCGTGGCCAACTTGGCCTGGTCCGTCAGGTACTGGTCGAAGGCGGAGTTCTCCATCAGCATCGTGGCTTTCCGGGGCTCCTTCTTCTTCTCCTCCTTCTGAGGGATCCGCGTCCCAAACGGAGTCATGTGGCCCGTGCGTATAAGCTCCTCCCACTCCGTCTCCTGTGATGGCATGAGCATGCTGCCCAGCGTGGACGGGCCCGGTTCTAGCAGAACAAACACATGGCACACACAGGGTTAACCCACTTAGGCCTGACATCGAAATTAAAAAATAAAAAATCTTCTACATCCTCCAGTTTTCTGAAATAAATATTTTCACGATTTTTCAAAAATAGCAGACCTACAAGCTCGTAGCGTGCCACTCGGTGGCCGCTATGAGCTTGTAGATCTGCTATTTTTCAATAGCTAAATTATAACAATGTTTTAAAACACCAAAAGGGGTTCCCTTTGTCATACAACCGCGTCACTCACCCATTGTCACCCCTCAAATATAAAATCCTAGCACAAAGCCTAGTTATTTATGGTTTGTTACACGACGAATAAAACAAAAATCAGGCTTTGTGCGGGTGCCAAATTGGGCCCAAAACAACCAAGAACTGTGACGTCTGAGCTAAAGGAAGGATGAACTTTACATGGAGGCGAGGCACAACATGCAGCACAAGACAGGTCCTGATGGATGTCCCACTTGGGACGAAGAGGATTAAGTAGTAGTGGGACTGTATCTTTACTATTGTGAAGTTGTAATTCCCGGGGAAATCGAAAGCCAACATCTTGAACCACTAGCCTAAAAGGGGACGTCCCCCTTGCCCGGGGGGAGATATTAGGCTTTTGGTCATCTCTGGGCCCACTATACTGCTACACTCGCCTATCTTTTGACCTCCCCCCAATCCGGGTCACGGCATCAATGATAAGCCCGAGAATCGAGCCTAAAGATATCATTAGGTTTTTGGTCATCGGGCAGAGGCTCTGAGCCACTACTGACTGCTCCACAGTGTGACTTATGGAGGTTCATCAGTGACGTGGGGGGGGCTGACACTCAGTGTTTTTGGGAGCAAATTTCTATTTTAGTTTTAGTCGTCTCTTGAATAGTTTTCACTTAGTTTTAGTCACATTTTATGTCAAATTTAATGTCAAACGATTTTAGTCGACTAAATCTACAGTTGATTTAGTCGACTAAAATGTGTTTTGACAGGCCTTGATGTCGTTGTAATGACATATTTTACACTTTGGTTGCATGCTGAAAATAGCAGATCTACAATCTCGCAACGCGTTGCGCTGTGAGATTGTATATCTGCTATTTTCAGCATGCAACCCAGCATAAAACTGGATCTCTTGTCCACTAGTCCCTTCCTAACATTTTAGTCTAGTTTTTATTTGTTGACGAAATTGTCAGTATATTTAGTCTCAGTTATAGTCATCATACATTCGTTTTTATTTCGTTTTAGTCAGTGAAAAAAGGTATTTGACGAAAAAAAAATCGTCTTAGTTTTAGTCGACGAAAACAACACTGCTGACACTCACCTTCCTCCTCCCCATCATCCTCTGGCTCTGCTAGGAGCTCGGCCTCGACCGTCGTGCATAGTCTCCGCTGTTTAGCCCGGATCTTCTTCAGCTGATTCTCCTGTACGGATAAGGTGTATAATAAGCTCATCAGAAATGGTCTCATGGCATTGTTGTTCTAGCCCATTTTGACCTGAGATCAGATTCAAAAAAATGTCTGAAAATTACAGTTTTCTGAAAAAGCTATGTTTCTATGTCAGTGGTTCTTCGATTGATCTAAAATATTTTTCAATAGCTAAAGCATAACATAATGCTAACACCAAAAGGGGTTTCATTGGAGAAAAACATCTTTATGTTATCACCTCTGTCCACTGCGTCAGAGAGAACCATCACTAGTGTCATTGCATCACGACATACTCCCTATATTGCATGGATCCCGAACATTGCTAACAAACTTTTAAACTACACGTTGTACATGCTAAAAGAATAAAAAAAACTAACAATTGCATGGCCTGTATAATAAGTGTTATCACAACCTATTTTTGTTGACAGGACTATATGCAGTACAAAACTATATGTAAAGCTAGAAGAGTTGAGTAGAGCGGAGTAGAGTAGAGCCGGTACTGTACAGTGGCAAAGCTTCATTAGTGGGACATCACTATTAAAGTACAGTTAGACTGGCACATTCCCTCACAATGGTCCTGATTCTTCAACGCGCTTCCGCTTATATATTGACGTGACGCTAGCGGAAAGGCATTTACGTGGATTTCCCATGGCCGTGAACTTGACGCTGACTTTGGTTGGTCGGAAATTCCGCTAAATCCTCCGCCACCTCTTTAGGTGGCGGAGAAATTTGCGGAAGCATACACTTGTGTATAGATTTATTCAGAAGGCTTTAGTCTTCATGCTGAATCAATAAATTGTTCCCAAATCTCAGATAAAATATGTAGGCATGTGTCCCCAACATATTGGTCGATCAGCACATAAAGAAATTATAGCCTATATAACAAGTAAGACGCGCAAACGCGGGAAGCGAACGCAGCTCGTGTGTGTGTGTGTGTGTGTGTGTGTTTGTGTGTGCTACAGCTGCGCCCTGTGTGTGTGTGTGTGTGTGCTACAGCTGCGCCCTCTGGTGGCGGGCGGGTGGTGTCACAGCGGGACAGACACACAGACATGAGCAGCAGGGTCTCATAGTAAGTGGCTCACTGCGTTCGCAATAAAAGCTGAGTGAACTTGTATGCCTAAATGCATGCATTCTAGGCAAGTTATAGCCTAGAGTCCCATACAGAAACTGCCCCTGCAGTGCAAGCCCGACACCTTTTTATTTATTTATTAGGATATTACTATAGCATGCGCGATTGCGCTTCTCACTTGACAGCTTTCTACTCACAGCGCAACGCGCTGTGAGCTTGTAGATCGGCTCTCGCGCATGTTAAAAAACAAACTCACAATTATAATAAGAACATAGGCTTATCTGCATTCTGCACTGTACGAATCCAACATTGTTTAGTGTAGTAATGCCTGCAGTAGACGGCAGGCCTATTGAAATTGTTTTGTTACGGAGCTCCTTGAGTCAGTTGACGGTCGGTGTGTGTGTGTGTGTGTGTGTGTGTGTGTGTGTGTGTGTGTGCAGGGTGTGTGTAGTGTGTGTGTGCGTGTGGGGGGGGGGGCAGACAGCAGCGTGCTGCCGATCCGATTTACATTGGAAAATGAATAGGGCTATATAGCCCTATATAAAAAATAGAAGACCACATTAGCCTAATGAATGGCATCAGCGTGTTTGAAAGTCTGCCAGTCATATCAGTTTTAAGCCAGCTCACCTCCACTCGCGCTTGTTCACAAACATGACGGACAGACTTTATAATAATGTATATTGATATTGATCACATGCATGGATGCCACACACAGAATAGTTTAACTCACTGGATAAACTCACTGGATTATAATTTCTTCAGACAAGAGGATCCCAGGCCTACGAGGTAGGCCTATAATATATTTACTTATGAATGTATGGGCTACTGTTCTTTATCGCGCAACAGTGTCGAGGGCCCATGCAGCCCCCCTCCCTCTCTCGTCTCTCTCTCTCTCTCTCTCTCGCTCTCTCTGAAAAGACGACTTTTGCATTGACATATCCGATATTTTAAATATCGGATATGTTTTACCTCTGCAAAGGTGTGAGTGAGCACCCGCCTTGGTCCCGAACTTAATTAAATAAATTATAATTATATTGCTTCAGCGGAGCACGCACCGTAAGCTTGGATATAGCAGTGACCGCGGCTGTGATCTCAGACAAACTGCTGTCTGCTGAGTCATGCTTGAAGCCTTTTATGGTCGATATGGGGCGTGGATCAATGCAGATGAGGTTGTCGGTTGCTTTTCCGATCACTTTGCACCTGCTGCTTTCAGTATGACATACACCTGCGATACACCAGCGCACCTGTGGTACACACCCCTCTCTGAATAACACGTCATCTCAACGTAGCTTGATCGGACGGATAAATACGATATCTGTTTCCGTCACCGTTACACTCTGGCGCATTTCGTTTTTGAAGAATCAGGACCAATGTGAATGCAGCCACATGTAGTACCTTATTCTCCCTCTGTCGCATGACGGCATCCAGCTTCCTGCTGATGTCTTTGCTGGAGGCGGCGTAGGGTCTCAGCTGCTCTATGATCTTGTTGATGTGTTTTAGAGCTGTGGTAACGGACCTGAAAACACGCACAGTCGGCAATGATTTTTTTCCCCCAGGGTTTTTCGTGACTGAAGACTGTTCCCCCCCCCCCCCCCTCCTGTTCTTTTCAGTCGAGTTTATTTGCTGATGCATTGTCTGAATTTACTACCAAATGTTGCAACAACTTTTCACTTTTTGAGGTATGCCCAGCTTTGTGTCTCTGTGTACCCCATAGTGATTTTGATTGACTGAGCACAGAATGTGATGATGTATCATTATAAGAGCACACCTCACTTCACACGAGTGTGATTCTTTTTTTTTTTATGGCTCAGTGGAATTTTACACAAATGGCAGTATCTGCAGGAGACTATTGATTCAGCCTCCCCAAAATTGCAGTAAACTAAAAAAACTTACATTCCTGGAGGGACTAAAGAATCTTGCACTTAACCCTGATCAATGCAGTATGGGCATCATCCGTCATCTGAAGTGAAGTGCATGTAGGAAGTTTAAAAGGCTTACTGCATTCTAGTCTTTTTCTAGTATGAGTTTCCCTTACCGAACATCGTCCCTAACGGAGCGGTATTCCTTCTCGGCCTCGGCCTTGGCCTTGGCGTCGCTGGCCTCCTGGATGGCCTGGTCCACCTGCTGCAGCACCCCCTGCTCCAGGACGTCCTGGTCGTACACGGCCACCCCCAGGCCCTGCAGCTCTGCTGCCCCGGAGCTGGCACATGCTGCCTGGATACGCTGCCGGTTGATCTGCACCAGGGAGCCAGGCCGCTTGCCACCTGATGGTTGCACGTTCACGAGGCATTAACAACAAACGGCACGCATTCAATCTGATTCATCACAAAGTCTTCAGTGTTAATTTCTCTTTGTTCACTGAATGCGTTCTAAGCACCTCCCCCTGTATATTCAAGTTTCTGGCACTGATATTATCCTTGTAAGGAATGTGTATACCTTCATCTGTTTATTTTAAAAGGGACCCTGGCTACTAAGACAAATATGACTTAAAACATTATACTTGCCCTCTATAATTAAAATAATAAAAACACCTTAAATATTGTATTTCTTTCATAAAAAGAGAATGGAACTGCTTCCGTCGCAAGGTGATGATGTCATATGTCCGTGTGTGGAACCAGGGGTTCTCAACGTTTTTGGCCGGGGACCCGCGGAGATGCTTTGGCAGTGTCTCGGGACCCCCAATATAAATTGGGGGCTACAATAACCTTAATAATAGAGACAATACAACATAAATAAATACTGAAACTAGATATAATCATTAGGGAAGGTGTATGTATGTACTATGTACTATGTATGTAAGTATGTATGTATGTATGTAAACTCTTCATTTCCATTTTCCAGCCATTGCATTCATTTGCAAAAAAGAAAAATTGAAAATAATTTGGGGACCCCCCAAATGTTTTGTCCATGTTTGTTTTGTCTGATAAATTATAATTACGTCATCAAAGATGTATAGCGCCCGTCACTTCACATGGGTGTGATTTCTTTTTAACTATTCCTTCCACATAATCCTGATAATCAGCCTGCAAATTAGCCAGCTCTTCTGTGTATTTCATCTCAAATCGATCATCCTATGATCAGAAAGAAACTAAATCATTGCCAAGTTAAACACTAAACTGTCTGGGTCTAACATTGCGCTGCCACTCATTCCACAGGTTTCTACTCCACATTTACCAGTCTCATCCAGTAGAGAGCCCGCCTACTGTATGCGGTAATTTGCACAAACACACATACACGCTCCGTTTCCGTATCCGATGTAGACCCAAACTGGATAAGCAACAAAGTGAAATGATCCCAGTCTAGCATGGGTCTACTGTACTACTACTGTACTAACTCCTGCGTTTGTAAAGGAAAGCAGTGTAAATTATTAACACAAGAAGGAAATAACTAATCGAAAAATGAAGGTCGACATGTTCATTGGAAGGACAATCTGGTGAGTCACCAGAAGCAATAAGTCATGGATTTTGTGTGTGTGGTGTGGGAGGAGGAGGAGGAGGAGGGGGGTTATCTCAAGCAACTTATAAACTGTTTGGGGTCGGTGCACATAAGCCAGATGTGAAAATGACCCCAAAACGGTAGTGTTTTAAGGTGAAATTCCCCGGCTTTAAATGATAAATGTCCATAGTCAATATCATTAACAGTTTCCGTGCTTTGAATGGATTACTCCAGGTTAATGTCGCTGCCATATCGGACATACGCGACTTTTGTTTTATGTGTTTAATCCGCCGCAATGTAAAAAATAAATAGAAAATCCTTCATCGCCGCGGAGAAAGAGAGTAGATGCATCTGTTTGGATGATGAAACCGGAAATCGTCACATGCTGTGGGCTGCTAGGGCTTCTGGGAAATTGAGGCCAATGCAAACGAATGGGATTCAACGCCTCATGGAGGAGGCTCCTGTGCTGCGTCTTCCGGGTGTACCAAGATGGCGGGTGGTCCGGCCGTTCATAACAAACGGGGGAAGCTTTTTTCGCTCGATTTTCGCGGATTAAAAGCCCAAATAATTCAGCGTATGCTCTAAAGGTAATACAACAATCTCGGCAGTGAAGGGGGGTTGATTAAAAGTCTGGTAAATCGTTTTCCGCAGTCAAACTGTTAACACAGAGTGTACAATATGTAACTAAATGGAGCCCTTTACGGGTTACAAGTGTACACTCAGAGCAAAACTAAAACAATACTTTCCCCCCAAGTGAGAGTTGTCACAGACATGACTTAATTACCTTCCCCAGGGGGTCCAGTGTTTTCGGGGTACACTGCAGCGGCAGCCTCGGGGTTGGTGTCAGCCTCCTGGCTGGTTCCAGAGCCTCTGGTGGTCCCATCCTCCTCCTCCTCCTCCTCCTCCGACCCCCCAGGGGCGAGAGAACCAGCACTCTCTGGACTGGACAGCGACGAGGTCGTCTGCTCCCCTCTGGCGCCATCTACTGGCATGATTGATGACGCAACTGCAGCACAGCACAACAAAAGCAGCAGGTCTGGTCAAAACGAACCTCGGAGACCACAGGCGTTTTGTTTACGTCAAAACACTCGTAACGTTAAATGCTCAATGTAACGCTACTCAAACTGACTAAATGTATACGAGTTGCAGAAACACGACTTAATAGGCTGCCCTTGTTTAGCCTGAGAGAGACAGGACAATTTCAATTCACTCAAGTTGTGTGAGAGACTGAGTTTGCAAATGACAGTCAGCCAAGCTGCCAGCTTAACGTTATTAAATAATGCAAATCTTAAATATTTCCTACTAGACATTCTTCAAAAAAATGTATTGTGTTGTGCTTATAAGCATGGTTCACCATTCATCACAGCACCTGCTTTGTTTACGTGGCTAGGCTAGCCCTGCTAACAGTTAGCCAGGGGGGCTATTGGGCTAAGCTAGAATAACATTTACCCCCTGACTGACTGTAGTCAGTTTCAGTAAACATGCAAGTGAAACTATCTATCTGAAGGATGGAAAAGACTTACAAAACAAATCACTTACAAAACGTTCAGTTACACAAAACCAATGGCTTCTTAATAAGAAAATACATGTTTTTTTTGCTGCCAAGCGACTCCTTTCTCCTTTTTTACAGGCTGCAGATCCGGTGTAGACTAGAGGGAACCAGCGGATACGTAGCCTCGGTCCCAGGCTTACTTATCTGCGAAAAGAAAAGGCGGATACGGGAAGAGATAGCGTTTGTGTGGCTGGCTGACTGCTCGTACATGAGGCGGGCTTTACACCGGATGGCACTGCCATTCGGAATAGAAACTGGACCTGCTCAGTTCAGAGTCAGACCACCAGATGGCGCCCTTTAACCACTTTCAGTAGCCGACCTACTAAACTAACAGAATCATGGATGCTAATTAATGTACTATGACCCGGTAGCAAGACCAATCGCCCTTGGCGAGTGGTCTTGGCGAGTGGTCTTGGCGAGTCGCCAAAAAGTGAAGACAACTCGCCAAAAAGTGAAGTGAAGACTCCCCTTTGGCGAGAAGTCTTCACTTTTTGGCTAGTGTTTTCTTCACTTTCAGCAACTGCAGCCTTTGCTAGCTACTGTGCTAAAGCAACAAAAATAACAGCCGCAAACCAAAACAAACCAGGGTTGCCACATATCGTGGATGTGAGAGTGAAACAAGCAACAAGGCCAGTTCAAAGTATAGATAAATCAGAAATGGTCCGAAAATTTGTATTAAACTTGTCTTAAAATAATTAATTATAGTGCTGACTGTCAAACTTAGAGCAGTGGAACTCAAACATTTCCATGTCAATGGAACAATGGAGAGAGAGCAAATGGTATAAAATGGGCCTATTAGGCCCATTTTGCATTAAATGCAGTTCAAACTGGGTATTATATTGTCTGCAATGCAGAATACTTTACTTTACTACAAGAATATAACACAAGAGTCAAATGTACGGTCAAATGTAATGTATTTTATTTAAATATAGAAACAACAGTTTTTACAAAAAATATAGAAAAAAGTAATAAGTGAAAAAGTTGAAAGTGAAAAAGTTCTCAAAAAGTTGTTGTCATATGTACAAAAACACTGTTTCAGTGAAAAAGTTGAAAAAAGTTCTCAAAAAGTTGTCATACATGTACACACTGTTTCAGTGAAAAAGTTGAAAAATGTTCTCAAAAAGTTGTCAAAACACTGTTGAAAGTGCTGTGTAGTGCAGTGTGCTGTCCCATTTCAGTTAGTTACCCCGGGGCATCTCCACACTGGGCCATTCAACCCAGATCTCAATATATGGAGCTGACCTGTTCTGACATTCCATTATGTTGATCTGACCTCATCAAACCCTGTACATGCTCCATATATGGCCAGTAGGCCATATAGTAGTATAGTAGGCCTACATAAATCATTCCATATGTTGATCTGACCCCCCCATGCCAAAGCGCCAGCGCTCGCCCAGCTGTCACCCAGGTGGATGTGTGCATTAAGAAACCCAGGCGTCTTACTGCAGTAGTACCATATGTATACAGTAGCCTAATCTAATTACTTTCAGTGAGTTTTGGACTGAAAGGGAGCTAAAAACCAGACAAAGAGTCTTAACATACGCCTGGTATGTTGTGGAGCATTTGTTCATGCCATCACTCTTTAAAGGTATATTCAGTGATTTCACTTAATTCAAATATCACTTATTTTTTTGTTTTGGTGTGATAATCCTCCCTACTATAGAGTGTGCTGACCATATAAGGAGTTCCTCCCTGTCCCCAGTTAACCCCTGGGGGTCAAAAAACCATAGGTTTCGTTTTTGACTCTCTATCCTGATTGGACGAAAGGCTGGGTCCCACAGCCAAAAACGAAACCTAAGGTTTTTTGAGTGAAATCACTGAATATACCTTTAAGTATTCATACTGTCCATAGATTGAATGTATATTAATATGTTGTGTACAGCATGCTTTTTTATGTTTTTTGTGGCTTTCGCCTTTATTTTATATATATTTTTATGGAGGGATAGACGGTAGGCTGACAGGAAATGGGGAGAGAGATGGTGATAGTTTGGAACCAAATGGACCCATAAGGGTCCATTTGGTTCCATTTGTACACTCTCAGAGTTACATTAACATTGATTTTACAATATAAATTGGGGGTCCTAGAGCTAGAAATGACATTAAATGGGGGTCTGTAGTGTAGACTAAAATTGGGGGTCCTTGAATCACTGCTAGAGCCGTCAATTATGGGGGGGGGGGTCCTCTGGCATATCTTTTTCAAATGGGGGTCCGCGGGCTCATTTGTGTCAATTTGGGGGGTCCTTAACATTTGGGAACCACTGGCCTATACTGTATTTGAGGAATATGTCTGCCTGTCCTTTTCATTATCTCATCTCCTCTCTTTTTAATATATATATTTTTTCACCAATCTGCCCATTAGTTCAGTGTTGAACAAAACTATAGTGAAAAGTAAACATACATGAAGATGCACACTGAGCAGACAAGTAGCAGGCCCAGATTTAGTAGCAGTTTAATTCTGGGAGGCTCATACAGCATCTCCATAATAACCCTCTCATTCTCCTTGCTTCCCTTTGGTGTGGTGGTCTGTGCTCCCTCCTTGTACCCACAAAACCAATTGATCAGACTCTGACCCATGCCACGCTTTTCTTCCTCATCCCTGATCAGCTCTGCCTTCAAATTGCCAATCTGTTCTCCAGGGGTGGTTGCCGGGGTTGTCTCTGTGCTTGTTGCTGGGTCAAGATCAGTGGATGGGATTGGGAGCTTGATGTCTGGCATGTCTGCCCCATCTAGACACCTCTCATCCAGGGGAAAATCTTTATTACGATTGCTCTTCTCAATGTCATCTTGATCCTTGAGGGGAACCTTTCCAATGTTGCGCAGCCCCCACAAAGTAGTGGTGCGCACCTGCTCTTTATCTGGTGGAGGGGTGCAGAGACTGACCAACACAGTGACAATCCCTGACACCCAAAACAACCCTGCTGCCACATACATGTAATGGACATGTGTGACGAAGGAAGGCCTATCATCTGGTTGATCACAGAGAGGCTCACGGTAGATAAATACCAGGATCAGACGCAGAGTACCTAGTGTGAGGCCTGTCAAGCCTCCCCAGAATGCACCTGTTTCGTTACAGCGTTTCCAGAACACACCCAATAGGAAGAGGGCAGCGATAGGTGGAGTCAGGTAGCCAGTTACTTCCTGTATGTAGAAGAACAACTCCCCGCCCTGCATTTCAATGACGACGGGGACCCAGGCAATGCTGATGGCCACCATGAACACCACAAACAGTCGGCCCACGACCAGTAGTTCCCTATGGGATGCACCTTTTCGAGCACTCTGGTAGATGTCCAGGGTGAATATGGTGCTGGCGCTGTTGAAGATGGAGTCTAAATCACTCATCAGGGCGGCAATCATGACTGCCATCATCAGCCCCCTCAGACCCACAGGCATCACAGACATGACCAGACGTGGATAGGCGATGTTAGAGCAACCAGCCCGAGAGCCACACACTGCCAAGCAGTGCTCTGGTCCAATGCAGGCAATCTCATCCGCAAATAGGATCCGGGAAATCATGCCTGGAATGACAATTATAAACATGGGCAGGACTTTAAGAAATCCAGCCAGGAGTGTGGAACCCTTGGCATGAGCAATGTTCTTTGCTGCGAGTACTCTCTGGACAATGACCTGGTCAGCACACCAGTACCAGATGGAAGCCGGAGTTTGGCCAAGAAGGAACCCTGGCCAAGGCATGTCTCTGTCTAGAGGTCCACGAAGCATGCGCAGAGCATTAGGCTTCGGCTCGATGCGGCAGGATGGAGAATATGTGAAGTTCCCACTGGCCAAGATAGCAGAAACATTGGGGACGGCCTGCATGTACTTTGTCCGAACATTCTCCAGCCCACCCACCTTAACAAGACTGATCGCCATCAAGCTGAGGGCTCCACCAATCATCAACACTGCCTGAAGAGCATCTGTGTACATTACTGCCACAAGTCCACCAGTTACTGTGAGCAGTGCAGTCATACCAATCAGAAAGAGAATGAACAGATAAAGGTTCCAACCCAGTGACTCCTGAATGAACAGAGCTCCAGTATACAAGCTTACAGATATTTTGGTAAACATGCAGAGCAATAAAGTCAAGACGACGAAGTAAACCTTCAGCCTGTTGCCTCCAAAGCGTTTGGACAGATACTCCGGCATGGTGTAGACCCCTGAGTGGATGTACACAGGGGTAAACACCCAGCCTAGTAGCTGCAGTAGCAGAAGAGCGTTGAACTCGAATGCTCCCACGGCAAAGCCACTCGCAGCTCCTGATCCAGCCATGCCTATGAAATGTCTACTGCTGATATTGCTTACAAAAAGTGATGCTCCAACCACCATCCACGTCATAGAGCGCCCAGCCAGGAAGTAGCCACTTACAGTGCTGCGATTGGTCTTCCACATGGCAAAAAACCCAATGCCAAGCACCAGCACAAAGTAAAGTGCTACGACAGCAATGTCAGCTGCCTCCATTCCGGGACCCATAAGGAAACGCTCTTCTGTGCTAACTATAACAAATGGTTCAATATTTCAGGTAAAGGTGTGTGGCAACATAATGCCATGTGATGTGAGTCATTATTTCATATGCATGTCATATGGGCATATATGACATGTACTGTACATACCGTATAGGACATGACTGACGTCAGAGCGAAGCGTTCTAGAGCGGATACTGAAACAGTCTCTTTATGTTTGTATGGGGTTTGTGTGTCTAGACCGGATCTGAACACTGAGCAGTAAAATGACTCCAGACTCACTCCAGTAAAACTCATGTCACCACTCACCAGGACATGAGGTTTACTACCGTGGATTGTTTTAATCAATACATTATCAAACAATGTAGCCTATTTATTGTCTCAAAGTCAAACAGTATTGTAAATTATGTCAGTCAGGCAATTCAAGCAGGCACCAGGCTTCAATATAATACTGTAGATGTTAGCTCACAATCAATCCTCTGTGCATACTTCCTTTCAGGAGCTAGGCTGGGCGTTCAAGTGTGCGTTACTGGCAGTAACGCACATGTTATTGTGTAATGTTGCTAAATTGATGATGTGAGACGCCACACGACGATGTGTGGTCCATGTAAATACAATGGGCACATGCCACATGTAAATACATGGACACACTTCACACAAGTGTGATTTCTTTTTAATCTGGAGACAGTCATATCCCTTTTCAAACACAAGGGCTCTTTCATGTTTCAAGGTCTCTTGCGGGAAAACAGAGAGAAACAATGTCGCTATTGCTCAAGGAATACATAGTTTTGGTCTGTTTTTTAAATGTGAGAGATTTCTAAAGAGAAAAGTTGACTGAAAACATAACTTTGACAATACTGGAAATTGAACTATGTGTTTACCCGGTTTTATCAATGCACAGCCTTTGCTGTCCATATGCAGATTATGTATCCACACACGTGCATTCACACACAATGTCACAAAACTATAAATACTCATTTCTACTGTATGTTTAATACTCAATATACAGTACCTGCCTCTATCCAATATATTAGCACTTTTCCACTGCATGTGCGGGTGCGGGTATTATGTCCTAATTGAGACCCTACCCCCACCTGCAGAATTCTTATTATTTTGTCCATTCAGCAGACTGGGTAAGATGAAAGCATGTCTCTTTCCATTATTCTTAGAATTTTCTGTTTTCACTGTCTACATTTCTATTTGACTTATGCATGAGAAATAATGCAATGTAAAAACAAAAAGGCTCTTCACATGCCTTAAACAAGCTGTTATCATTCAAAGAATCTCTTGTTTATCTCTGTTTGAAAAGGAGTATATATTTGTTTAACCTTTTTATTACAGTAAGTGTCCTCACATAGTCACATTTGAGGATATAGTAAATAAAGTAAATGGAACTAAATAGATACAAGGTATTATGGTCTCTCATGGACTATGAAAAACTGAACCTCTAACAAAATGTAATCATACAAACACCATTAAAAACAGTAGATATTCTTTGTGCAGGAACAATTTGCACACACCAACATTTGTACATCAGTCACCAATGAAACTTTATAGTCACACAAAACAGTTGACAATGCAACTGTTCATCGACAATAACACATACCCCTCCTCAAATCCTACTGTACCAAAACAATCTGCCCAATAGTCTAGTGTTTGCTGCGTGTCTCCCCCCCCCCCCCCCCCCCCCCATAGCTCCCCCTTTCCTGTCAAACTACTGTTAATCTATCAATGAAGACATAGGCCTAAAGCTAAAAAATATATACTGAGAAACTATAATGAGAAGTAAACATACATGAAGATGCACACTGAGCAGACAAGTAGCAGGCCCAGATTTAGTAGCAGTTTAATTCTAGGAGGCTCATACAGCATCTCCATAATAACCCTCTCATCCTCCTTGCTTCCCTTTGGTATGTGCTCCCTCCTTGTGCCCACACAAATCCATTTCAGCAGACCCATGCTACGATTTCCTTCCTGATCAGCTCTGCCTGCAAATTACCAATCTGTCCAGGGGCCCGTTCCATGAAACTTGGATTAGAGATTAAGCTGGGATTTAACAGATATCCTGGTTTAATATATCCTGGATCAGCGATTAACCGGTTTCATGAAAGCTGGTTAATCTTGCCAGATTAATGTAACCAGTTAACCTGGATATGTTGAGGCTTGATTCGGTTTCATGAAAGTGATGCTACATTAGTTACCATGGAAACTAATGCTTCGGACCAGGCTAACAGCCAGGTTTAACCTAATCCTGATGTCTTTACTGTTCATTAAGCAGTCAAACCAATTATGTTTTCCACACTTATTCAATTATTATGGGTTTATGTTGCCTTATTTTTGTCGGTCTGCATTAAAGGACTAATTTAAGCACTATATAAAATCAAAGAACCAAAATATATAGGCTGCACAACATCATGACAGCTTGTGAGTTTGTAGATCAGCTGCTTTTGGTGAATGTTCCCCAGAATAGGTTTGCTGTTGTGCAAGTGCACAGTTAAGAAGAATTATTATATCATATTATATATAAAAAAAATATTGTAAAAGTGAAAACCACTTAAATATTAGAGAGTGTAGGCTATAGGCACCACAGATCATATAAGGCTGCATGGCTAACAGGGCTTGGGCACTACCCTACCATCTCTCTATATCATTTGATAAAGCATAAAGGCATATTAAAAACATGACTTGTACACCCAATGAAAATATAAACTTCACAGAATATATACCACTTCGAATTATAACAATCTGCCTGGAATGACAATTATAAACATGGGCAGGACTTTAAGAAATCCAGCCAGGAGTGTGGAACCCTTGGCATGAGCAATGTTCTTTGCTGCGAGTACTCTCTGGACAATGACCTGGTCAGCACACCAGTACCAGATGGAAGCCGGAGTTTGGCCAAGAAGGAACCCTGGCCAAGGCATGTCTCTGTCTAGAGGTCCACGAAGCATGCGCAGAGCATTAGGCTTCGGCTCGATGCGGCAGGATGGAGAATATGTGAAGTTCCCACTGGCCAAGATAGCAGAAACATTGGGGACGGCCTGCATGTACTTTGTCCGAACATTCTCCAGCCCACCCACCTTAACAAGACTGATCGCCATCAAGCTGAGGGCTCCACCAATCATCAACACTGCCTGAAGAGCATCTGTGTACATTACTGCCACAAGTCCACCAGTTACTGTGAGCAGTGCAGTCATACCAATCAGAAAGAGAATGGACAGATAAAGGTTCCAACCCAGTGACTCCTGAATGAACAGAGCTCCAGTATACAAGCTTACAGATATTTTGGTAAACATGCAGAGCAATAAAGTCAAGACGACGAAGTAAACCTTCAGCCTGTTGCCTCCAAAGCGTTTGGACAGATACTCCGGCATGGTGTAGACCCCTGAGTGGATGTACACAGGGGTAAACACCCAGCCTAGTAGCTGCAGTAGCAGAAGAGCGTTGAACTCGAATGCTCCCACGGCAAAGCCACTCGCAGCTCCTGATCCAGCCATGCCTATGAAATGTCTACTGCTGATATTGCTTACAAAAAGTGATGCTCCAACCACCATCCACGTCATAGAGCGCCCAGCCAGGAAGTAGCCACTTACAGTGCTGCGATTGGTCTTCCACATGGCAAAAAACCCAATGCCAAGCACCAGCACAAAGTAAAGTGCTACGACAGCAATGTCAGCTGCCTCCATTCCGGGACCCATAAGGAAACGCTCTTCTGTGCTAACTATAACAAATGGTTCAATATTTCAGGTAAAGGTGTGTGGCAACATAATGCCATGTGATGTGAGTCATTATTTCATATGCATGTCATATGGGCATATATGACATGTACTGTACATACCGTATAGGACATGACTGACGTCAGAGCGAAGCGTTCTAGAGCGGATACTGAAACAGTCTCTTTATGTTTGTATGGGGTTTGTGTGTCTAGACCGGATCTGAACACTGAGCAGTAAAATGACTCCAGACTCACTCCAGTAAAACTCATGTCACCACTCACCAGGACATGAGGTTTACTACCGTGGATTGTTTTAATCAATACATTATCAAACAATGTAGCCTATTTATTGTCTCAAAGTCAAACAGTATTGTAAATTATGTCAGTCAGGCAATTCAAGCAGGCACCAGGCTTCAATATAATACTGTAGATGTTAGCTCACAATCAATCCTCTGTGCATACTTCCTTTCAGGAGCTAGGCTGGGCGTTCAAGTGTGCGTTACTGGCAGTAACGCACATGTTATTGTGTAATGTTGCTAAATTGATGATGTGAGACGCCACACGACGATGTGTGGTCCATGTAAATACAATGGGCACATGCCACATGTAAATACATGGACACACTTCACACAAGTGTGATTTCTTTTTAATCTGGAGACAGTCATATCCCTTTTCAAACACAAGGGCTCTTTCATGTTTCAAGGTCTCTTGCGGGAAAACAGAGAGAAACAATGTCGCTATTGCTCAAGGAATACATAGTTTTGGTCTGTTTTTTAAATGTGAGAGATTTCTAAAGAGAAAAGTTGACTGAAAACATAACTTTGACAATACTGGAAATTGAACTATGTGTTTACCCGGTTTTATCAATGCACAGCCTTTGCTGTCCATATGCAGATTATGTATCCACACACGTGCATTCACACACAATGTCACAAAACTATAAATACTCATTTCTACTGTATGTTTAATACTCAATATACAGTACCTGCCTCTATCCAATATATTAGCACTTTTCCACTGCATGTGCGGGTGCGGGTATTATGTCCTAATTGAGACCCTACCCCCACCTGCAGAATTCTTATTATTTTGTCCATTCAGCAGACTGGGTAAGATGAAAGCATGTCTCTTTCCATTATTCTTAGAATTTTCTGTTTTCACTGTCTACATTTCTATTTGACTTATGCATGAGAAATAATGCAATGTAAAAACAAAAAGGCTCTTCACATGCCTTAAACAAGCTGTTATCATTCAAAGAATCTCTTGTTTATCTCTGTTTGAAAAGGAGTATATATTTGTTTAACCTTTTTATTACAGTAAGTGTCCTCACATAGTCACATTTGAGGATATAGTAAATAAAGTAAATGGAACTAAATAGATACAAGGTATTATGGTCTCTCATGGACTATGAAAAACTGAACCTCTAACAAAATGTAATCATACAAACACCATTAAAAACAGTAGATATTCTTTGTGCAGGAACAATTTGCACACACCAACATTTGTACATCAGTCACCAATGAAACTTTATAGTCACACAAAACAGTTGACAATGCAACTGTTCATCGACAATAACACATACCCCTCCTCAAATCCTACTGTACCAAAACAATCTGCCCAATAGTCTAGTGTTTGCTGCGTGTCTCCCCCCCCCCCCCCCCCCCCATAGCTCCCCCTTTCCTGTCAAACTACTGTTAATCTATCAATGAAGACATAGGCCTAAAGCTAAAAAATATATACTGAGAAACTATAATGAGAAGTAAACATACATGAAGATGCACACTGAGCAGACAAGTAGCAGGCCCAGATTTAGTAGCAGTTTAATTCTAGGAGGCTCATACAGCATCTCCATAATAACCCTCTCATCCTCCTTGCTTCCCTTTGGTATGTGCTCCCTCCTTGTGCCCACACAAATCCATTTCAGCAGACCCATGCTACGATTTCCTTCCTGATCAGCTCTGCCTGCAAATTACCAATCTGTCCAGGGGCCCGTTCCATGAAACTTGGATTAGAGATTAAGCTGGGATTTAACAGATATCCTGGTTTAATATATCCTGGATCAGCGATTAACCGGTTTCATGAAAGCTGGTTAATCTTGCCAGATTAATGTAACCAGTTAACCTGGATATGTTGAGGCTTGATTCGGTTTCATGAAAGTGATGCTACATTAGTTACCATGGAAACTAATGCTTCGGACCAGGCTAACAGCCAGGTTTAACCTAATCCTGATGTCTTTACTGTTCATTAAGCAGTCAAACCAATTATGTTTTCCACACTTATTCAATTATTATGGGTTTATGTTGCCTTATTTTTGTCGGTCTGCATTAAAGGACTAATTTAAGCACTATATAAAATCAAAGAACCAAAATATATAGGCTGCACAACATCATGACAGCTTGTGAGTTTGTAGATCAGCTGCTTTTGGTGAATGTTCCCCAGAATAGGTTTGCTGTTGTGCAAGTGCACAGTTAAGAAGAATTATTATATCATATTATATATAAAAAAAATATTGTAAAAGTGAAAACCACTTAAATATTAGAGAGTGTAGGCTATAGGCACCACAGATCATATAAGGCTGCATGGCTAACAGGGCTTGGGCACTACCCTACCATCTCTCTATATCATTTGATAAAGCATAAAGGCATATTAAAAACATGACTTGTACACCCAATGAAAATATAAACTTCACAGAATATATACCACTTCGAATTATAACAATCTGTTGAAGATTATCTGAATATCGCACAAGTAAAATCTCAACTTCTTTGCAAAGGGCCATTGCTCTGAGCACTGGCAGTGTTTTACCTATATCGTGAGGACCTGGATTCATGGTGAGTGGGGCACCGACGATCTGCAAGCTCACAACGCGCTGCATGTGGACGCAACACTTGGAGCTTGTAAATCCAGGGCTTGTCAAATCGTGTATATCCACGGCTTCCGTGACAATTACCTAAACATGAGAGAGATGTGCCATATATGCGCACGCACGATATTCCATTCACACCTCTCTCTCTCTGCACCCTCTCTCTCTCTCTCTCTCTCTCTCCTCACATGACCATGAAATGGAAAGCAAAATACAGCACGAATCGCACGATATAGTTTCACATGCGGCTACACATACCACGCATAGATTTGATAAATAAAGTCATATTAAAAACATGCCCAAATCTTTCAAGGTAGATTTGGGCAAAATGGGGGAGTCCAAAAATGATCCATAAAGCACCAGGGAGAGCTTCGGACAGACCCCTACCCACCTTTGAGCACTCATCGTGGGCATACAATTGAGAAAAATTACCTCCAGAGAGACCGAATCTGCTGACTAAACCTACACGCCTTTGAGCACTCATCGTGGGCATAGATTTGGTATCTCATAATAACTACAGTTAATTCATGATGAAGTCATCATGAATTAATGATGAATTGTGATGAAATAATGCTTAACTAATTAGTATTAGTATTAGCAAGTATTAGTTAAGCATAGTTAATCATTATTTCATGAACCTTATCTGCAAGTGTTACCACATACTGTACATTATATTACCACTTATTTTGCACACCATTTTAGGCACATTTTAGGTAGTTGTGTGGTAATACTCAGTGTCAGACCAATATTATATCCGCCAGATGGCGCCCTAACCACTTTCAGTAGCCGACCCGACTAATGCACTACCAACACTTAACAAATAACAGAATGGAATTATATTCAATTTATATAATGTATCCATTCTGTTATTTTATGAATACCAGTTGTAAACTATATATATTTATATATAAAAAATGAATTTCATAGGGTCAAGTGCATTGACCTTTTGGCCAAATGCCAGGGCAGCAGGAAGGCCATCAAATAAATCAATTATTTTAAGTAGGCTACTACGGAAATAACAAATTAAATTTGCTTATTTTTTAATACATAGTGGGCCTATTCATCAGTGAAATAAATGAATAAATAAAATAATAAAAATGTTTATTTTACAAAATAATGTATTGGTCTTTACAAATTCAGTTCGGTTTTCATGCCATGGCCTCCATGAAATTCCTGCCCTCAAAATGTGTGAATAGAGGGACGCAGAATGGCTTGCAAAATACAGACTCAGTACCAGGCTTCAGGCGCTCTTTAATCCTAAGGTAGCCACGCCCCCTCCCCCCTCCACAGTCCACACACACCTGCTGCAACAGAGCTCCAGCTCCTTATGTAGTAAAACAAAGAGTTATAATAATATATAATGCAACTTTGGAAGTTGAGTGGAGTAGCCTAGGGTTGTTAGGAAGTGAAAACTGCTCAATCACTCACAACACATGTGTGACGTTGAAAGATAAGTTAATGCATCTTCATAACAAACAAACAAACAAACAAACAAACTGCTTGATCGTTTTCGTTTGGTTTTTATTCTGCAGGTGAGTTAGCTTAGCTAGCTACCCGGTACCTATGTTAAATGAGTGTGTGTGTGTGTGTGTGTGTGTGTGTGTGTGTGTGTGTGTGTGTGTGTGTGTGTGTGTGTGTGTGTGTGTGTGTGTGTGTGTGTGTGTGTGTGCGCGCGAGGATGAAATGAACAAACCAACCGGTGCTTGTAGCGCTGACACAATGTTTTGTTTTGGGGTGTCAGTGTCACAGCACCAAATCCTTGTATGAAACTTAATTATTATAACTGTTTACCAATGATGGTTTAATTGAAAGTGATATTGAAGTGTTACAATCTGAATTGCACATCTAGATTATATCTCAATTTATTTCCAGGCATAGGCATGCAGTATGCGTATACAGGCTGTGTATGTCTGTCTGCTGTTGCTATAGTGAGCTGTGACAGGGTACAGCGTAGCCCCTCTCGGAACCCTCCATAAAGCTTTTCTGAAATTTTGATGTCAGAAACTTCAGTACCATTGGGTTCTGCTTGGAGGGCTAGGTACAGCGTACAAACATGCACAGTATGTGGCTCTTGGTCAGCTCTTTCTTTCTACCTTACTTACTTATACTCAAAGCCTCTGTCTATGGTGTCTCTCTCAACCTGCTCCACAGCCTGGTACACGTGTCAGAGTGATGATCGACCCCAGATCCCCAAGCTCAGCTTCTTCTCAGCCCTGAGTCCATTCTCCTGAGTCCATGCTGTGAATGCTGGACCCTATAGAGCCTACTCTAAATCCCTGACCACTGCACCACACCAGAATTCTATGTGCAGTAGTACTAAACATCCAAGGCTGAGTGAGAAGATGTCAGCCAGGAGAATGAGGCTGGTCGGTGTCAGTGATACTGGGAGGAAACTGGCCAGCTAGCCTGATGTATGGAGGATGGAGATGGCTGGAGACGCCGCTGGAGGGCTCATCATGAACTAAAGAGAGACCCAGAGGCTCTATCTTTATATCCATGGGTTCCAAAGTTTGACCCTGGCATCAGCTTACACAACTGATGAAGTCAAGTACAAGACCGCTCAAGGTACGTAGCATCTTTGTTCTTTTGCTGCTGCTTGTGTTGTATGCTGTGTGTATACTAGTGTGATTCAAGCTGGTACTATTACTGTCATTTTGGACCAAACGACCAATGATGACTGGTTGGGTGGCAATGACACCTTCAGTAACTGTTTCTGGCCCTGGAATTGAATGCTGATGTGATTCTACAGTTTGTATGTTGTGTTGTATCTGCCCTTGAAGGTGTGAGTTGTAACAGGTAACAATATGTATAGTATGTACTATGTGGCTCTTGGATTACTTCAATAATCCTATGAGTGAATTACAGGTTTTGGGCTTTATAACAGCCATAAATTCCAAATGTTAATTTTCAATTGAGGACAGTGTTGTGTTGTGTTGTAGTTGTGTTGTGGTTGCTGATCGGTTCGTTGTGTGACAGGGTCTCTCTCTCTCTCTCCCTCCAATAGGGAATATCAACGGCTTTGCGCTATATTTGTGAGTTTGGGACTTGATCTTTGATTGGCATTGTTTCTGTTTGTTGCCCCCCTGATTGATTTGCAACAGTTGTGTAACTGGCCTCTCATTTATTTAAACCGATAGATGTGTATGGAGTCTGCTCAGTATGGGGCAGGCAGACCCCAGCACTGTACAGAACATGTTCGTCTGTTCACAAACTTAGAACATGTCAACTTGACATTCCAACTAGGGATGCACCGAAAGGGAAATTCTTGGCCAAAACCGAATATAGGAAACAGTTGGCCGAATACCCGAATATGATTCATATTATATATCTTTTTTCCTACCATTGCTGTCATGGCCGTACCTTAAAGCTACCTGATTTATGGCAAAATAAATGGTTATGGCAAAACTTAACTTAAATAATAATCACTATTATGGGTCCATAAAACATTTATTCAGCTCTTTTTAGCATAAATTGCATACACTATTTGGTGATATATTTTCTGCCTAATATTCGGTGCATCACTAATTCCAACTGACCCAGTAAGCCAAGGCCTGATGGAAATGCAGCTTAGTTGAGAAGAGTGAAGTTTAGTTGAATAGAGTTACAAGCTTCGTGTGACTGATTGATTGAAAAACAACATTACAACAATTAAACAAAGATGTGACATGCCTGAAAATAAAAACTATACTAACTACTAAAACTATAATAATGAGTAAAATTCTATTGCACAAAATTATTATTTCAATGCAATGCAGTTGTTCAACTTGGGAATGGCTGTAGTAGACTAAAGTGAGGGACAAAAGAGGCGCACATCCATTTTCCTTAAAGGCAGGTGCTGAGCTACAAATTTGTTTTTTTTTTTTTTTTTTTTAGATATTTTTTTTGCGGCTTACGCCTTTTATTGATTTTTTAAGGGACAGATAGTAGGCTGACAGGAAACGGGAGAGAGATGGGGGGATGACATGCGGTAAAGGCCGTGTCGGGTCCGGGAGTCGAACCCGCGGCACACCGCGACTGGATCACCAGTCCGGTGCCCAGACCGTTACGCTACGGCCTGGGCCGAGCTACAAAACTTAAAGACAAAATAAAGGTTTGCCCACTGTAGCTCCATTTTTGCATATTTATTTTGGTAGCCTACCACCTGAGTGGGCTGACCTCAGTGTGTGCTCTGATTTTGTCTCTACGTGTGCAGTAGACTAAAGCAAATTAGTTTCTGCATGCAAACCCCTGCTGCACAGGCACCTCATTGATTATTTATGAAGAATATTTTCAGCATGTCATGAAGTATTTCAAACGAATATGATAATTCTCTATCTACAAAGACATTCTTTCCCCGTGGCCCACTGACCACAATACATAGACTTCTATTTAATTTGAGAGTGGCCTCTTTTAATAGATGTTGAACTCCTCTCCACTGTCGTTGCTAAATACAATGTGAAGTTACAGTCTAATCAATCAATCATCATGCCTGTGATTAAACCATATGCAGGACAGGCTCTCCCAGCCTTGCAGCACCCATGTCCATGCATACTGTATGTGTATGTAATAGTTTTTGTAGTTTTCTTTTATGATTTAAAAGACTTTGCTCCGATAATTGACGGCAAAGTCTTTCTGAGTTACAATGCAGACAGACAGACAGACAAAAGTTGCTATGTGTTTCTAATTCATACAGCACTATGCTTCAGGACCACTTGCCCACAATGCCAATTGAGGAAGTTTGTCATAGACTTGGCAAAAATGCCACTTGTTCAGTTATTTTATAACCTACACACGTTATAATTAATTGCAAGTTTGGGTGTCACATGCAGTGTGAGGTTGTAGATGTGCAACCCCGAGAGATGGTTGATAGCCGGAATGTAGACGGCACCCGGGTGAGCAGTTTGGTTTAGCGCCCCAGCCTGTGTCCGCCGTGAAACCCCCACGTAAGGCCTTTAGGAGGGCCGCCTGGTACCCGAGGACCTTGGGATACATCACTGAGGACACGTCCCAGTTGCATCCTTGCGATGTTTTTTAGTTCTCAGTGTGTGACACAGGGCGTGCAACCAAGTATAAGTCAATATTTAGTATAGAGACATGGAAGTGGTTACTCTCCAGGACTAATGGTTATGACCCTGACCAGTGTTTTGTGTACTGTCGATGTCATCAACAGTGTCGTGCAGCCACGCTCACTGTCCTGACTCCATCTCCAATTCTCCCGCCAGGTCGCGGACTCGCGGATGTAATGGTGGATACTGTACATGTGTTTCAGCTGAATCCTGACTGTGATCATGTTCATGGTGGTGGTGTTTTTGCGTCCGGTTCGGGGTTGCTTTGTCGTAACTACATGTCTTTCTCTTTCATGAGTTTGTCTGTTGGCCACCCCGGGTACCATGGGGATGGAGAAATCCGTTCCGCTCTTCCCTGGTCAGCTTACTGCACAGAGATACACACTCAAAGTCAAAGTCATACGATTTGTCACACACGTTACTGCAGTGAAATCTGTTCTCCGCATTTGACCCATCTCTTGGAGCGGTGAGCCGCAGCCAAGGAGCGGTGAGCTGCAGCTGTGCCGCGCTTGGGAATCATTTGATTAGTAGATTTGACCCCCCAATCCAACCCTTTGATGCTGAGTGCCAAGCAGGGAGGCATTGGGTCCCATTTTTACAGTCTTTGGTATGACCCGGCCGGGGATTGAACCCCGACCTCCCAGTTTCAGGGCGGACACTCTAACCACAAGGCCACTGTCTGGTCAGTGGTGGACAAAGTACTCAACCCCAGTACTTGAGTCAAAGTATAGATACTCCTGGTCAAATATTAGTCCACTACAAGTTGCTCATTCAAATTTGCACTGTACAAAATACTTGAGTTACAGTCACTGGCAGCTCACATCCAACTTTTGGTTATCCAGAATGGATCGAATCAGAATCATGTAGTGTTTTGTTAGTTCCCCCCCCCCCCGCCCAAGTGTGAAGAGCAAACATACACACACTACACATTTTGCTAATGGATTCCTTATTGTAATATGTATATATAGTACTGTAGATCTGATGACAAAGTCTACAAACAGACACACCGTGTATACTGTGTGTGAGTCGTTTCAGATTTTCACCTCCAGAATGCCACATGAATGCTGCACATGTGAGCACTGCCAAGATAGACTAGTCTCCAAGTCCGTTTATTTACAGTGTCGTGCTAAAATAAATGAAGGATTTAATTAAATCAAGTCTCCTGCGGTGAAGGGATTTCACTGATTTGTCTGTTTTAAGGCCTCCAGTCTCTCTAAACAGTGCTATTTGTTCAAATAGACAAATCCATGTTGGGATATTGCATTTCTGCCGCCCTCAGATAACCTGTCGGTTTGCTAAGAATAGGAAAATGGAGACATTGGACTCCTTGTTTGCAGTTAGTTCCACTTTCAACCTGGCGTCCCTATTTTAGGCATGTCATTATAGCTACCCCCCACCCCCAGGGCTTAAGTGGTTAATCAGGGAATGTGGGTCATCCTCAATGAAGCCATAACAAAATGATAACAAGACAGCGAATGTAAAACTGTGCTGCATAAAAAAGGGGTTGGGTTCAATTCTTTATTGATACCATAAGGGAAATATATCTGCCTTCAGCAAACATTAAAAACATAATACCGTACAATACAAGTATTTCTGGGTGCCTCTGTCAGTTTTGTTTGGGTTTAATCTTGTGTTGCAAGATTGTTTGGAGTAAACCTTTGGTTTTACTTGGACGGTTGGAGAACACAGCAACTAACTGAAGTGGTATGATCTAATTCTATTCTTTGCTTTTCTTCTAATCAATTCTGAACCATTTTGTCTGGCAAGGCGCTGTGTTTATTCCCTGCCTGGTTTTTCCCTCGGACCTGCTGATATACAAGAATATAGGTCAATTAGATAATATATTATCCTCATCCTCAGGGGATATAGCATATCGCCTATGAATTAATGTACACTGTGCATAGATTAATTCATAGGTGATATTATGCATATATCAGTCTCATATCCACTGTTGATAGTCTGTGCATTGTACGGACTATCAACAGTGGTTATTATGAGACTGATAAACAGTATGCACATTAGCCGGCCGACGACAGTGGGCATCTGTACAATACAGTCTATCAACAGAGAACATAATGGGTAAATATACTGTCTATCAACAATGAAACGGCTAACAAGATTTATAAGAGGGACAATGGAGGTCAAATAAACGATCAACATGACGAATTGCCTGTGGTGAGAAGCTGTAGGGATGGAAAAGGAGACATTGAAAGAAGGAATGTACACGTCTCATTGCTTGATTCGCTTTCTCTCTCTCTCTCTCTAGAGAGAGACAGAAGGCCGGGAGGAGGTAAACTTTTAGAACACATTTTGAATGTTATTGTGTGTGCGCGGAGCTAGACAAAGCTACTAATGGTGATCTTGTGGGTGAATTATGAGCTGCTCAATGAAGGGTACTGCGCATAGTTCCTACACAGGCAACTGACCCCGTCTGTTTCATCCAGTTACTATACATTAAACACACACACCTATGCAAGACAACCCTATAAGCAGTGGTGTAAAGTAAACTAAGTACATTTACTCAAGTACTGTACATTTTGAGGTACCTTTACTTTACTGGAGTATTTCCAATTTCCAATAATCTTACTTCTACTCCACTACATCTCAGATGCAAATAATATTGTACTTGTTACTTTGTAGATTTTGATTATTATTATTAGTCTACAAAATACATACATTAACCACTTTATTCCGCCCATTTGAAAATAGCCGATCTACAAGCTCACAATGCCTCGCGATGCCACGCATTGTGAGCTTGTAGATCGGCTATTTTCAAAAGAGATTCATACATGTGAAAACTTGAAAAAGGACATTCTGCATAGTGGCTGAGTGCATTCACTTTTGGTACTTTAGGTACATTTTTATGCCAATACTTTTCTATATTGCAGTATTGAATACTTTTACTTAAGTAAAACACGCAAGTACTTTTTCCATGCGCTGTTAAACACACACACACACACACACACACACACAGTACACACACACACCTATGCAAGACAATGCTGTTATACACCCATCAGGAGAGACGGGCCTGAACCCTAGTTGTCAACTTGTCACCCTGATGTCTCGCTCCACCTCACACTCGCCATCCATCATAGTTCACCCCAGCAGCGATCAGTTGAAACATAATGACTGATCTGGGGTCAGAGCGGTGAGAAGTGACCCGGGCTGTTATCAGAGGTAACGGGGGAAAGGGAAGGGAGGGAGGGGCCGCACAGTTTAGACAAGCTGAAAGCTTTTTCTTGAAGGGAGGTCTCTCTGGATAACTGCCGTGTCTGTCCGCACGCCATAACTTACGTGATTTTAGCTGATCGGCCGCACCACGCCCACGAGATTTATAAGGTGGCAAAGTTGTACATCTTAAGTTTTATGATAATGCGTCTGCACGTTTTCATGTGTGAGCAATGTGTGAATGGGATGACTGCAGCCTCTACGTCGGGTGCAGCAGTAGATTTATAGGGTGTAGGTGACTAGTATTCAACCCGATCGGCACTGTGGTGTAGTGTTAACGCTGGGGGGGGGAGGGGGGAGGGAAATGAAGGAGTGTGAACCATGAAACCCAGACAGTACAATAACAAATGCAATGGATCTAAGTTGAGTGGCCGAGCACAAAGCCCTGTTCACTAGGAAAGACCAAACTACATGGATTTATTGAAAGAAACATGGGTCGTAACGTTTATGGGCGCATCGCATGCATGGAATGAGACGTGCGGGTCGTCCAAGGTCGCACTACAGTATGCAAGCGTGGAGTGTGTGTCTTATGGCCTATTCATATACTCTACTTTTAGGTGATATTAGGTGACCACCAAAAACTACAACGAGGTCACACCACGGTGGTATTAAGCGCTTCACCGCTCACCCAAACACATGTTTTAACTCATCACCGTTTTGGTGTCACCTTATCACCTAAAACTGTAGTATGAATACTAGGCCTTTAGACGGCCCAAGCGCACAGCATTTGGGTTGACAACGCGATCATCTCAGGGCGCACTATACACGCAAGCGTGAGTGTGCTGCCTATACGGTGCCGGTGGACATGACACCAGCATGTGCACCACCAGCTCAGTGGCATTGTGGTTAGAACAACACACAGTCACACACACACACACTCCCTGGCCGAGTCATGCCGAAGACTATAAAAATGGTACCCAATTTCTCCCTGCTTGGCACTCAGCATCAAGCATCATTTGGATTGTGGCTAATTCCCTGCAAATTACTGAAGCACAATTAAGTGTAATTGTATAGTAATAAAGTTAATATGCACCAAAGAGACTTTAAATAAAATCACATGGAATAAAAACGAAGCACACAATGAACAGAAAAATGTAGAAACCATTAAAAAATATAGCGTAAGAAGATCATATCAATCAATTATACCGTGCATGGCATATTGAGTCTAAATCGGAGTAGAGACCAATAATGTTTACTTTATAGCCTGAACAAAGGCTTAAATATGTATTTGGTAATGTATATTATAATTATTATTCTGCGCTGTATGTGTGGTCATCCTGGCCTAATGTCTTACATATGTCACCCTGTCCCCATCAGTTTATGTCTGTGCGTGTCTGATAGTAATTACAGCGGTTGTATATGTGCATCAGACCACTACCATGCTAGATGTACAAAACAGCTGCTAGTGATTTAGTTGAGCAGCAGGTGTGTGTGTGTGTGTGTGTGTGTGTGTGTGTGTGTGTGTGTGTGTGTGTGTGTGTGTCTGTGTTTGTGTGAGAATGAGCCCTCTGCGTACTCACATCAGCTATGTGCTACTGTGCTCCCATAGATGACTTGATTAATTTAGGGGTGAACTGTTCCACCCTTTAGCAAAAGCAGCCAGCAGCATATTTTTTTTATATCCCCAAAGCAAGCTTTTATTGTATTTCCCAATGCCTCTACACAGTAAAATTCTCGTGTTAATTTAACCACAGAAAATGAACCCTGAGGACTTTTCTGTTTTTGGGACCAGTTATTATAGTTTTGAAATTATGTTTTTTTTTTTTTTCTTTTGGTTTGAGGTAGTTTTCAATATGCGTGTAATCCGTGTATTAGGGATTTACTATAGTTTTAGTTCTTTCCCCCTCTCTCTCTCTCTTTTTAGTCTTAGTTTTGACTTGTTCAGGTGTTATGATGAAAGGTTTAATTGTGATGATATGACGGTGGAAAAACTAATATAATACATAGAACATAATATAAAACAATATATAATAGCCTGGCTATATGACCAGGCCCTGAACATACAGTATAATAATAAAACACCTCTCTGAGGCCAGGTCACGTCGGCACAGCATCCAGCATTCCTGCAGAGATGCGTTACATTGCCAAGGCTGAAAGTTTGAAACACAGCTGCAGCCAACCACACCAGAGAGGATCAGGATTAGGGCTTTGTCATACACTGACGGGTCAAACGAAACCGCCAAACCGCAATGTGGCCTCCATGTTAATGTCTGTGTGTGAGCGCGTGCGTGTTCCCATGGCACTCATGTGCGTGCGTGCGTGCACCACATGTACAGTACTGGTATGTTGTGTGTGTCTCGCATGATGAATACCGTCTCTTCCCAGACAAGACTTCCAGGACCCTGGCCAGTGATAGCTGCAGACCGCAGCAGTGGGGGGATCAGGACAGTGGTAGTGATGCACAGTGGCAGCATTGCCCCGGCCCGTACACATACAGTACAGCGCTGACTGAAACATGAGCTGCTACAGATGGCAAAGAGACGGCGTACAGTACACTACAGCAGATGCTACAGATGGCTGGGCTGCTGGTATTCAGGGCAGGAAGTGATACAGAAATTGAAATATGGAAAGTTTGTGGAGAGTCACGAGGAATACGTTACCACTGCCACTACGGATACCCCCTTTAAATTAGGGGATTTATACTTACTGTGTCACTTGACGAGAATGACTTGGAAGTCGACCCCTCCAGTCATGTCTGTATGTAATGTGTATTTAAGTATGTAAAAAAGATACTCTGCTGTGATTAATATGCCGTTTAACATGTGTTCCCCATGTACAAACGTAAAGCGTAAATATCACAGGCCTCAAACCCCGCCCACCACCGCTGCTCAAAGCAAAGTGATTTCAGGTTTCAGGAAGTGACTCATTTGCATATTGGACCATGACAGTCGGCTCGGGTTTTGGAGAGGTAGAGAGAAACCCGCCACCTCCCGTGGAAGATTGGGAAAAGTACGCTCTGGTGATAGTTTGAGCACCAATCTGATCTGTATAGTCAAAGTTATGTCTCCAAGAGGAGTTAACTGGAGAAAAAGCATGTTTTCTTCGAGTGGAGGGGAGCTTTATTGCTGAATTCATAACAACAGCCCAGCGGTAATCCACCTTCCACATATTGAGCGAGCACTCCAGTGAGGAAACATCGTCTATACTATAGACGATACTATAGACGATACTATATAGACTCTATAGCGAGGATCGACTCTGCTGCATGTGTGAGGAGATGGAGCCAGCAAAAGCTGGTGCAAAAAAAGTTGAGGAAAGTTCATCTTTTTGCTGAGATTTGCGGTGAGACTAAGCACCAACCAACCAGAAGCTCGCTGTGCTCTCAAACTTTCCCAACAAGTTGTTGTATATCAACTGAATTACAGAATTCTTTCTGTTTAAATGGAAAAAAAAAATATATATACACTTATTTTTTGTATTTGATTTTCAATTGTGTTATCTATTGTGTAGGAGGGGTTAGCGTGCAGTCTGGTAAAATCTGGTAAAAGTCTGGTAAAATCTGTCTTCACTCCCTCTCAATTCAAACTTTATCTTTTCCAATTGCAAATAGTGCATAAACATCTTTCATAAGTGTAGTGGGAGTATTAACCTGTGCTTGCTTCCAATTCAACAGTATCAGTCTGCGAGCCAGGAGAGTCACACATTTTACCATGTTATATTGGAAAGTAGACAGTTTGTGGAACATTTCTTAGCGGGAAACCACTATCACTCTTGGTGTGAATTGGGCGTAAGACAGACATCAGACATATAGGGAGGTTCCTCAGGGGAGGACAGGAATGAAGCGCTAGTAAAAAGTTAACTTCCTAGTTCCTACAGCGGGAACACTCTAGATCCACTTACTTTAGGCTTATAGTCTCACCCCTTAGTCCGTTACAAGTAAAAGTCTGTAATACAAAATTTACTTGAGTAAAAGTACAAAAGTGTTGGTATCAAAATGTATTTAAAGTACCAAAAGTAGAAGGTACTCCCTATGAAGAAGTTTTCAAATTTATAAACATCTTTTGAAAATAGGAGATCTACAAGCTCACAATGTGTCACAATGCGACACATTGTGAGCTTGTCGGCTATTTTCAAATGGCCGAAATGTACTGTATAATAGGTCTAAAGTCGTCAATGTATGTTTTGTAGAGTAACTAGTAACTAAAGTTTTCAAATAAATGTAGTGTCGTAACAGTACAATATTTGCCTCTGAGATGTAGTGGAGTAGTAAAAGTAAAATTATTGGAAATTGGAAATACTCAAGTAAAGTACAAATACCTCAAATTGTACTTGAGTACATGCACTAAAGTTTCTTTCCACCCCTTAGAGGATCCGAGTGACTTACGATTCCCTCTTGTTCCGCCGCCATCTCGGAGGAAGGAGAAAGGAGGGATTTATCAACGTGCACATTCTTCATTTCACTGAAGTTAATGCAAGTCTGGCTATAGCCCTCTGCACTCTAGCTGTCAAATAGGAGACCCCAGAAGAGCTCGGCTGCACTACAGTATGCTCGTCCGCTTGTATACTTATATGAGTCCCGTCAAAGTGATGTAAAACTCCCAGGGGTACGCATGTTTCATGCCCCCTGATATATATGTGAGTGGACAGACTGCAGTTATACACACTTTAATTCACATGGATAACCCTCCTCTCCCACAACCCCCCTCCTCTCCATGCCCAGGCCTCTGTTTTTATCCCAACATTTGACGGTTTTGCTTTCACAACAAACTGAGACGTTGAGAAAAGTGCCCCTTACTGTCTGGAACCACAAAATGAACGAAGATAAATTGTTATTGACAAACGCCATCATTCACAAGCGCACCCAATATGTTTGCGTCTGATTTACACGACCGTTCACTGTTGGACGCGCAAGCGTTGCCAGCTGTCAAATCGAGTTACGCTCAACTTCGCGGCCTATATTCTCTCCGCCTGTGAGTTTTGACTTTCCAATGGCGCGGCGCCTGTCAGTGCTATAGCTGCAGTTCTGAGGAGACATTCCTCAGATTTCTGTGCGCTGCTCGCCTGTGGTTGGAGATAGGCTTGGTACTGCTCTGCCCACAAGGGCTCTACAGCAACACAAAACACTAGAACGCTTCTATTGTTTTGTTGCGTGTTTTGTTCTCTCCGGGCTAATCGGAACCATGTGCTCCCTCGGCAGAGGATGTGTGCTGAACACACACACACACACACACACACACACACACACACACACACACACACACACACACACACACACACACACACACGCTCAGAGGCCTCGGCGCAGCAGACCCCCCTCGCCCCGCTGTGCCATTAGCTTTATGGGTATAATTACGTCTTTACACCAGAGTTAAGTGATGGCGCACATTGACAGTAGGCAAGTGGTCGTGATGATACATGTGCTGAATCAGGGACCACCACACTGCCGTATATACAGACATCCCTGCTCAGGGATGGATTTGCTGATTTGCTGGGGGGTTGAGGGGGCTCTGTTTTTATTATACCCCCTCTGGTCATTCGGTTTTATATGGCCGCTGGGGAAATCTTTTATCCCTGCTTGCCTCGTCGTCAGACTGAATTAAATGTATTGTATGTAATATGTATTTCCTTTTGGGAAATGTAGACTGCCTGATATACCTGGTATTTATGTGTTTGGTAATATCAGTTTAACAATTTCATAAAGAATTTACGTTAGGCCTGGGCCGTGGCTCAGCGGTCCAGGCACCTTGGCTGGTAATCCAGTCTGGCATTGTGCCGCGGGTTCGACTCCCGATCCCGAGTCAAATGGCAGGTCACTCCCCCATCTCTCTCCCCATGTCCTGTCAGCCTACTGTCTGTCCCTCCATAAAAAATATAAAATAAAGTCGAAAGCCAAAAAAATAAGTACGTTAACCACATTAATCCTGGCACGCCTATGTAGAGCAAATTTGGCAAAATGTGCCAAAAATGTATATAATAAGCAAATGCATTGGGAGGTTGAGAGCGTCAGCTATATTTTCTATTTGTCACATTGGTTTGGTATAGTGTGGCTTATAGTTAAGATAATGCCCTGGGACCTGGGTGTATCACAGTGCTTTAAGCGGACCCTAATGAGGCATGCACAGTTTGCCCAGATGAGTGTGTGTGGACTGCGGGTTTGGTTCCCCTGAGAAGAAGAGGCGCCAGAGCCCCCGAGAGGTTACTTAACTGTATTTAGCTTTGTACTGTTGTGAGTCTCTGAGCTTACGTCAGCACAATTCCGCTTTCGGAGGAGGAGGAAAGGGGTTTTTATGATTTATGTTTCTGCTGTGCCGAACCAGAGACGGGGACACAGAGGCCAGGGTCAGGACGGGAGGACGGGACAGAACATCAGCCGGCCAAAGGGTGGAAGCAGTCTTTGGATAAAGGGGTTCAGGTCAAGTCCAAAGTTCAAAACGGACTTGTCTTCCAGTTCAAGGTTGTTGAGACATTCTGTAGGTGTTCCTGGGAAGAGGGAGAAAGGCATTTCTTGCCAACTGTACACTTTCACACTAGTAGGCTGAAACCCCTGAGTATTTAACAACTTAAACCCCTTTGCTGACTGGAGTCTCCCAGGGCTTTTTCTCTCCTCTACATCAAACCACTTTTCTTTTTTTAATTAAATTTGTATCCCACGATTTTTTAATAGATACGCTTTTCCCCCCTTTTTTATGTAGTTGTCAAGCCTATTTGTTTGAACAAAACTTGAACCTTGCTCAATGATAACTATCCTCTTATTTACCAAAAATAACTCATGAAATATTGGATCCAATAAAATGAGTAAATTCGGCTCATAAAGCTGTCCGAGTATGAATTTTACAGTCCTCGGCGAAGACTGTAAAATTCATACTTTAAAGAACACCCTGCCGGAATGGATGTCATTTGTCAGACCTCGGGACTCTGTCACACAGTCCAGTTCGCTTCATATAGCGACTGAGCAAACATACATCATGCACAGACGTATAGCTCTCCCAGGAGTATTCACAGACAATCACTGAGTGTAATAAAAAGTACATAGCATTTCTGAAGTCATCGCTCTATCTGTTCATCCTAATTGTGCCTAGTGTGTGTGTGTGTGTGTGTGTGTGTGTGTGTGTGTGTGTGTGTGTGTGTGTGTGTGTGTGTGTGTGTGTGTGTGTGTGTGTGTGTGTGTGTGTGTGTGTGTGTGTGTGTGTGTGTGTGTGTGTGTGTGTGTGTGTGTGTGTGTGTGTGTGTGCACGCATGCACGCGTCTGAAGTATGCTCTGTGGCCTGCCAGTGTGTCTGCCCATGAAAACATAACTCAGATCGTCCATTGATAAGAGCCAGAGTGTTTTCCGTCTCGCTCTGGGCCTTTGACTCACGCTTAACTTATGCTCCATCCTGATCCTACGATGGTGTTGCGTGCCGAATACACTCGATCTACAAATCCACAACAAGCCGTGGACGCAACACATTGTGAGCTTGTAAGGCTATGTACACCGCCGTATAGATCGTCCTTTCGAGAGAGTCCCTTTGTTTGTCCATCTCTCTCTCCTGCTCTATCTGTCACTCCTTTTGTGTGTCTTGTGTGACAACCAATTGATTTGTACCAGGCCTGAGGAGCGAGTGGGGGACCACAGTTAGCTTCATGGGCAGCTCTCTCCCTGTCACGGCATTGAGTGGTTGATTTACTCCAGGATGGGATCAGAGGGTGTTGAGTCCAGGCAGGGGAACCCCTCACGGGGCAAGGAGCTCGGATCAGACCCTCCTCTGTCCTGGGGGTCATAAATTAGCCCCTAGCTTTTGTTAGCCGCACACTCCCAGCCCTCCTGCCCCGCTCTACCACACTTGGCCCTTTATCCCCACAGGCTTGGCCTCTGTCCCCCCTGCTCAATCTGATTAGAAGCATGCCTCACGCCACGCAGCCACAAGCCTGCAGAGCCAGAGGCTGTTTGATGCTGGCCCTCACAAGAAAAACAGGAAGGGGTAACAAGGCTGCCTGTCTGTCCCGCGATGGACCGAACTGGAGAGAAACAGCCGCCATTCTTCACACTCACCGGTTATTGTGGGGTACTGCGGCGCGGAGACGGGGGAAACCTTTTCACATTATTCAGAGAATGATCGAGAATCCGTTTAAGTTGAGTTTTATATTTTATTCCCCCACCAGTTTCGTTTTTTGGGTGGATTTTGACACCCATGCATGCATTTAAGCTCATTTTAAACCATCTGTATAGGGGGAGTCTGATGAGGATTAATGACCTGACGAAATGTGAAACATGGGCAGATCGTTCAATCTCGTTATTGGACCATATCAAAGACGCCTGCCTCTCCGAGAATCAATTTATAATCTGTGGCCTCATAACTATTTCCAGCTGTGCCAAAAAAATAATGTGTGGGAGGATATGGCTGCACACAATCTTGTAAAATATACCAGTACGTTACATATTTTTACAAATATATGAGGTGTTGCAAAAGGTGATCTGCACAATATCAAATCCCATTTAACCAGTTCGATGGTGCTTGATGATATATACTGTATATTTATTCTCGCTTCATATAGGCTACTTTTTCTCGGTCTGTGTGCTAGCTTTCGAGACTCGCCAACTTGGCTAGATGCACTGTACATCGGGGCCCTATTACAACTGTATTATGCATCCCATAAATGCTTAGAAGAAGTACATTGAATTAGTGGCTGATGCACAAACACTGTCCATATCCCTGCTTTGGTTAGCCAAGTCTGACTGGGATCAGGGACTGACTGTTATCTGACCTTTTTGGTTTACCGTTTGAAGCAGCGAAACAGTTGAGAGCACACATGAATACAACAGAACAGACTCATGTAAATATCCACTGTGCACCGCTATGATCCTCCTGGGTGCCAACCGGAGCATGTTCCACGAACTATGTTGAAAAATGAATGGTTTTAGACCGTCCAGCACACGCCATAGAACCTGATTTATTGACCTCCTGTGGTGGAGCAGCATGCCTGGGAGCCGGAAGGTTCCCAGCTTGACCCCTCGGCCCCTCCTGGCCGCGTAAGTGTCCTTGAGCAAGACACTGACTGAACCCCTAACGCATTCTACACATGGTGTTGAGGATGTGTATAGGCTTTACGTTTTGATGCCTTTATTGAGGGTGAAGTGAAGTTAAATGAAGGAAACGGGGAGAGAGAGGTGGCGACTGACACGCAGCAAAGGCTGTTAATTAGGGATCGGGACTGGAACCCGCAGCACGCTGTCAGGATACTTTGGAGCCAGTGGTCCGTCCGGTACCATAGAGCCATAGTATATCCTTATGGATCATGTTACACCAACATTTCACTGCTTGTACCGGTTTGAGTGAGTGACAAATAAACCCCTGTTGATTCTTGATTCTAACTGCTCCCAATGAGCAGGTCGGTGCCTTGCTGTGCCTGTGTGCGTGGTTGGAAAGACTTGAAAGGCGCTGCATAAATGCTGTGCAGTCCATTTATTTAACACAAAATCTAATCCAGAATGAGGTGCATTGTTATGAAAATCAGATTTATTTTTAGGTTTTCTGAGCTCAATTGCACCCAAAAAAACTGAACTTTTAACATTCAGTAGATTTTCTGTGGTCTGGGGTTTTCTGGCTCAAGTGCACTGATTTTCCTGTGGACTGTGAGGTACAAAAGTCCACAAATCCCTATATATGACATAGGAATTTGCCATCAGATGTCACTGTTGAGGAATTTTGCCTGTTTTCATTGCAGCTGAAAAGGCTTCAGAACACACCCCACCCCACAGAAAATACACTGAATGTTCAAAGAGCAGGTAATTGAGGTCATAAAACCTAAAAGAAAAAAGAATTAAAATGAAGGTCACGAAACCTTTAGGTTGTATCAGTCAGAAAAATGAAAAAACATAGACGTCAACAGGAGTACACAACACGTGCACATCAGATGCATAAATATGAAAACATAAAATAGCTTGTGCCTCTATTTGACTGACTTTGACGTGCCATCAACCACCACATCCTCTTTATAGTTTACACATGGATAGAAGCGAGGAGGGATGCCATGTAAAACATGGATGTTCTACGCCTCTGCCAAGTGCCAGCCGTGTCCCTCTGCGTCCCCATGCGCCCCCCTTACCCACAGCACGGGCATCCTTCCTCCCTGATTGTCCATGGCTTCCTGTCCCCAGTTACCTTGGACACGGAGGGGAAACCCAGACAGTCAGGCGTTGACAGACGGATGATATTCTCATGAAGCACTTACACCCTATTTTATGCGTTGCAACATGACATGTCTCCATGGTGAAAATAGCCAATATTCACGCTAGCAAGCTACATGACCACAATGACATCTTATAATAGGGACACCAAGTTGAAAGTGGTTAAGAGGTTTGTTGGGAGGTTGCTATATTTACTGCCTCTGGAGAAGTTCAGAGATATACAGTATATATGTAGGTAAAGCCCGCAAAAACGTTCCTTTGACCAGGAGTCCTTTCATACACTATGAAAGACTTTCCCATTCACTGAATGTACTGTCTAGTGTCTACCAGTGGTTATACCAACAATAATCGCATAGATGTGTGCATAATATGTATAATATTCCATCTTCAGAAACATCTGCCACGTTGAATTGAAATGAGATGTCCCATGCCTAGCCGTATTGTTGTTGTGTATTTTTATCGTTTTGATTATGTATTTTCTTTTTCCGGAGCCTTAGGGGGGAGGTTGAGGGAGGGGAGGGGTGACTATATGTTTTGTATTTGTTTCGTATCGTGTTTCATATTTTATATTCATAAATCTGCAAAACAACGAAAGAACTAAAAGAGAAAAAAGTGGTTTGTCAACAGACTCAAATTTATTTGCAAATTGAGAGTTAAGTAACTTATACAGAACGTATTCATGTGTTGCAGTGAATGCAATGTAAGATCACCAAATCCAACTGAAGGCTGTAATCTGTCACTAATGTTATGAATACAATCTTATTTGAGCCATTCTGTTTAATAGAGTATGTCAATACAGAATAACTAGTACATCTTCAGTGGTCGGTAGGTCGGTGTCTCCCTATAAGACCCTGGTGACGGGTATAGCACACCTATTGCGTATTGCACTGGTTGACAAGTAGTACTCCCTGAAGCTCGTAAGTGCAATATCTCCCCCTGGCCAAGACAGGCATTCTGTCTTGGATTAGTGGTAGATTTTTGGGAGACCACCTGGTCTCCCACACACAGGAGTCTAGGGTTTGTCTGCCGGTAAGACTTGGACTGCAGCCTTCAGAAGCAATATATTGCCTGCTCCGCCATATGACTTGCCATAAAGGAAAGATCTACAACCCAGGCATGTAGATCAGTTGTTTTTGGCAAGCGGAAGCCTTGTGCAATGGTGTAGCAATAAAATTAATTTAATTAAGATTGCAGCTGTCTCGTCGTCAAGCTGTGAAAAGCACCCTCGGTTAGACCAGCATGAGGCCTGCAGCTACTTAAATGTTTTCCAATAATTCTTCTCGTTTGTAAGTAAACATGGCTGTTTTGCCCCCCGACATCATTAATATGAATTTAGAAATGTTTTGATATGCTCTCCATGGTGCCTCTCTAATGGTGCCATAGAACACTGAACTTCCTCATGTCAGACCTTGTGACTCCATTAACCATGATCCACTGACCTGTAGTCTTTATTTAGCCACACATACATAAGAAGGTCATACAGTATTTATGACCACCAGGTTACTGTGTTTCCTGTTATACTGCCAGCTATTGTCCAAGCCAAAATCCAGCTTTTCATGAAATTATCCAGAAGGGAGCAAAGAGCCTGGTTAACGGTGGCCTCGTTATCTTATCATTATGTTTAGGATGACTTGATAGGGGAACTCCTAGCTGAGGTCAGCAATTTAAGGTGAATAACCCATTTTGATCTGGGAACGATTCTATGAATTTCTTCTAAATCCTGACAGTTTTCTGAAAAAGCTATGTTTCTATGTCAGTCGTTCTTCGATTTTTCAAAAATAGCAGACCTACAAGCTCATAGCGCACCACTCGGTGGCACGCTATGAGCTTGTAGATCTGCTATTTTTCAATAGCTAAAGCATAACATAATGCTTACACCAAAAGGGGTTCCAGCAGAAAGGAGCATTTATGACAAGCACAACAGATCACAGCACGTTCATTCATTCAGTCAGTTGTCCTTTTGTCCTACGGACATGTTGATGAGACTTAACAAAATGCCACCTCCAGTGACACATTGCTTCAAATAATGTTGATTGCAACAATAGAGCGTATGCGTGTGACATCATCATCAAACCAGGAAGTTATGCGGGGACGCATACTGAGTGCCAAATAAATACTTTCTGGCATTGACAATTCATACATCCAAACAGAAAAGTCCAATATGATTGCATTAAACGTTGTTAAACGACATTAAACTCACTTTGCCACTCGATTTGCCATTCACTTTATGCATGCGCATACCCTCTATATTGCCAATATCAGTAACAGGAAATGTGGTACTGTGGCGTAGCTGGTTAAAGCGCCTGTCTAGTAAACAGGAGATCCTGCATTTGAATCCCTGCGGTGCCAGTTTCCAGGCAGATAGTGTAGAGCTGCCTTCCTGTTTCACGGGGTGCCTGGTGGCCTAGCCACAAGCCATAATGCTTTCTATTGAGCGGGATGACCCTGGGTTCGAATCCGACCTCCGTCTTGTCTCGCATGTCTCTCTTTCTCTCGTCCTTGGTTTTCCTGTCTCTCTGCATTGACCTACAGTATCTGAAAATAAAGCTTAGGAATACGGAAAACAGGAAATGTGTGGTGCTTCGCTCTTTCTGCGAGGTCAGTCAACTTCATGTGAAAGATGTGGCCTTAATGTACCGTCATCCGCAAGCTCCCAAGGAAACATTGTCACGTCAGAAATGAAAGGACCCTTTGATTCCACTTCATATCAAACGCAGAACACGCCTCACCAGTCAAGCAGTGTGCAACTCATGAACTCATTATAAAATGGTGTTACTTTGTCATGTCATTTCATCGCTATAGAGTCTATAGACAGACATGTAGGCTCCCACACTTTTAAAATGCTTGCCCCTTGCCAGTCTATACTTGGAATGTCATTATGTAATATGTAATGTGTCATTCAAGATTCAAGGTTTTATTGTTACGTCTTATACAGGCAAGAGTAAAATGCTTTGGTTTTGGGTCCTCAACAATGTGGCAGCAATAATAGAAATAGCAAAGAAATAAAGAGTTATAGCAGCAAAAGTAAGAAAAAGGGCAAAGCATGTACAATAGTCATAGCACGTGTTGAGGTGATTGAATGTGCTGTGTGCATGGTTCCGGGTTCCCTCTAAATATTATCCATATGTGTAAATATATATTTAGTTATTGTTCTTCCTGGTATGGTTGCTCATTCAGTGGCTATTTGGTGTCATATTGCCAGAGGCTTTGTGGCTAGTATGGAGCCACCTGCCGCATGGCAGCATCTGAAACAATCATGTTTGGGGTGTGACGGTGTGTAGGGCAGTGGTTCCCAAACTTTTTGGACCCAAAAGACCCAAAAGAGAGATTTGATGTCTCCCCGGGACCCAAACTAGCTATTTTCACTACTACATAAACATTTGTTTCCTAATTTATGGAATTTATTAAAATTTCCTTTGATTTCTTCATTAAAGTTCTGTTTTTTTTTTTATTAATACAAAATGTTGCTTTTATTGGTTACGTTATTTTTTAAATGATAATAATTGAAAACAAAATGTAGGAAACAAAAAATAAAGGGACCCATAAAAATTGGTCAGCGACCCCCAACCCAGTGTTTGGGAACCAGTGGTCTGAGGTGTTTGATAAGCACAAGCTTTGCTGACACAACATCCATGTTATATGGCCTGGGTGGGAAGGGAAGCTCACCTCCACTGATGTGCTGGGGCTGTGTCGTGCTTTGCGTTTGAGGTCAGTAACAGTACAGTTCTACTCTACATGAAGACTGTGATGCAAACAGTCAGGATGCTTTTTGGTGGTGCCATCTCCCACCAGACTTCTCCCCTTGGGCTTCCTATCTGGCAGAGCCATGGTGTGAGGTCCCACCTGTCTATCGGACCCCACACTTTTAGTTCACATTGGAAATATGTCTGCTGACAGCTACCACATAGCTAAAAGCAGCTGAATTAACGAGGACTGCATCTGTTGTTGTCTCCACCAGGCCGAAGGCATGTGGGGAGAGTATGTTTTGCACTCCGTCCGTCCGCGTGTCCGTCCGTCCGTCCGTCCGTCCGTCCGTGTGTCCGTGTGTCCGTGAACAGCTAATCTCGGCCACCGTTAACCCGGTCGATGCCATATTTTGCACACACACTCCCTGGATGCCAACCATGAACCTCTGCCCCAAACTTTCCAGAACGGCCTGTTATAGCGCCACCAGGAGGCCGCTTTGTGCAAAACAAGTTTTTGCACAGTACACCTACAGATTTTGTCCAAACATCACGCAAATTGGTACACAGTCTCTCTAGAGCCATTCAACGAAACGGGTCTTTCAGATTTATCAGACCTGATTGATCCTGATTGGTTAAGATTGGCTTCCAAAGTTCACAGGAGTGCTCAGTTTCAAACAAAATGCTGCAAATCATGAACACATCGCGTGATTTCCGTGAAATTGTGCACCCACATTCCCACTAGGCCGAGGACGAAATGCCACATGAACAATTTCAACTCAGCCTCAAGGTGGCGCTATAACTGGCCGAAAAGTGTTTTTACCTCTAACTGCACGGATCTGTGGATAACCTGGTGGAGACCTGTGCCCGGAAGGGCACTTTTTCTAGTTTAGAATGCTTTCAACAAAAACTGACCACTATTTGGCCCCCAGAGTGAAGAAGTGCAGATGTTTGCTTATGGATTTGAGCCTTTTCTGGTGTTTGTCAGATGTTGGGATATAGGTCTATACATTAAGTGACATGTTTTAGTTTATAGTTTGTTATTTCTAGTCATTGGCAGTGCGTGGAAGATGCATACGCTCTGGCAGTATACTGTCTGAAAGTGATACTGAAATTAAAATAGCACTTTTATCAAAGCCGACAGTGGAGGATTTAACTGGGAACCATTCAGCCACTCTTGTCTCTAACTCGTGCCACTGAAATGGCAGTTTTTGTTTAGCTTTGGTTTGAAGATTCAGGATTCAAACCTTGTAATTTTGTTACATCTCATCTACAAGTATGCAAGGGTACAATTCTTTGCTTTTGGATCCTCTATTGTTGCAACAATAACAGCAATAGGTACAATAACATATGTGTGCATAATATTTGTGTGTGCAATATTAGTATGTGTCAGGTGCCTCTATGCCTCTTTGTGTGTGTGTGTGTGTGTGTGTGTGTGTGTGTGTGTGTGTGTGTGTGTGTGTGTGTGTGTGTGTGTGTGTGTGTGTGTGTGTGTGCTCGCTCGCGCGCGCGCGTGCGTGCGTGCGTGTGTGGTAGGCCTGGCCACAGAGGTCTATAGTTACTAAGGGCTCAGAAACTAAGGGGAAAAGACATTTATACTGAGTGGGTGATATCCCAAGTCCAGAGGTCTGTCCATGACCATAGTAAACTCTGGCACGCACTCTACGATGTAGGCCTGTATACCAAGATATTTGAGTCATTTTGGGAGTGCTTTGTTTTAATCACATGCATGAAATCCTGACATATGGGAACCACATGGTAAACTGGAATAGAGTATGTACTATGCAGTATAAACTATACCAAATCAAACATGTAGCATCGTTTGTCTTGGGAGAATGGGTCCGTATTTCTTAACTCAATGGGATTTATTATGTGAACAGACTATTTCAGTACTTAATGATGATACATGCCAGAACATGTTGAGTGTTTGTTTCCGAATCCGATCATGCATGTCTTTCACAGTAATCCCTCATTTTTGCCACGTCTATCACGCACTACAAGATGCTTTGTGATTGGCTATTTTCTACGAGCGCCGCCGTTGTACAACAAAGTATGAATCAGGCATAAGAAACATCTAGGCATTTTATAGCTTTATCTATACGAGGAGGCACTTTCACACTGTTCTCCTGGTAGAGAAACAACAGTCTCCTCTCCCAGGTATGCAGCTTTCCCGCTGTGATTGTTGTTGATTCAGCTGTGCTCAGTCAAGTGCTGCAGTTAAGAGAGGACCTCTAATTTGTTCTGCTGTTAAGCAGGTCGACCGGCCTTCAACCCTCTTACACCCCTCTTTATTATCCTTAACACTTACCGAAGGCCACTCTCCGGAGATGGAAGAAGCATGATTGTATAGTGGAGTAAAAGTACAAGATGTGCCTTTGGGATGGATGTAGTGGAGTAGAAGTAAAATTATTGAAAATTGGAAGTGCTTCAGTAAACCTCGAAATTGCACTTAAGTACAGTACTTACTTACCAAAAGTAAATGTACTTAGTTCCTTAACACCACAGTCTCTCTCTCTCTCTCTCTCTCTCTCTCTCTTTCCGTCTCCACCTCTCTAATTCTCTCCTTCTTACCGGACCTCTCCTGCTCTGTCTCACACCCTCTCTCTCTCTCTCTCTCTCTCTTTTGGTGCCTTGCCGTCCCTCTTGAGTGAATGCCCGTGAATGAATCCCAGAGCATTGGTGTTTTCAGAGCCCCTGGATGTGAGGCCGTAGGTCAGCGGGGCTCAAGGGCCCCTGAGGGCCAATCGTATACCTTGAAGGGGTTTGGGTTCCGGGGGATGGGGAAGCCGTCTAAACATCCTCTTTATATCCAGGCAGTATACTGTATATCAGTCTGGAATTGTGCGTGCGCGGGTGTGTGCGTGCGTGCGTGTCTGTCTGTGCAGGTCTGGTGCGGGCGAGTGTGTGCATGTGTGTGTGCTGAATATAATATTCAAAGGCAGTGGCATGAAACTATGCATGCTTCCCCTTAATCCCTTTAAACCTGCGACTCCAGAACCTAATTCCAGGGAATAAATCACTTGTGTGTAGAGCATCTGCATTAGTTAGGGTGGTCTCCCTGCTCTTCCAATTGAGACATTTATACATTTTTAGATCCTGTGGTTGATGCGTTTTAAAATGTAGTTTCCCTTTTTTTTTTTATATATTTTTTATCCCACGATTTTGTAACCCATTTTTCACCCCTGTGTCAATCATCTAATGTGATCCTGGGCTCTACACATCCTCCGCCAACCTGGGGAGAGCAACGGACTTAACTCATGCTTCCTTCATGCTTGAGTGTCCAAGTTGCTCCTTTACACCTGACAGGGGGGAGTTTCCCTGGTTGGACGTAGCGCGTGGAAGGAACACGTTATTCCAACCAGTTCCTTTCCCCTCCATCAGGCGCCCCGGCTGGCCAGGGGGAGGCAGTTTAGAGACCAGGATTACTGCATGTTTTTGTGAGGGTATCTACCCTAGGGGACACGGGGAGAACATGCAAACTCCACACAGAAAGGCCCTTTCGCCAACCCCGCCTTCAGGTATGGGCACTGATGACGCGGAGGAGGAAACACGCCGCCAGCACCCACAGCGCCCCGAGCGGGAATCGAACCCAGGACCTTCTAGCTGTGAGGCGACAGCACTACCAACTGTGCCACCGTGCCCCTCTAAAATGTAGTTTCCCTGACAGACATTATAAACATATGACGGCTTCCTGTTGCAAGGTGCAAAATATATAGCATTCAGGGATTGTGGAACAGTTTGTCTGGCTTGACAGACTACTCAGTGGGTTCGTCTCCCATGGGAGACCTATAGGTTCCAATCCAGGGATAAGGCCATAAATCTTGTTCATTGCAGCTTTAAACACTTGTTCAGGTCTTGTTCAATGCCTCACAGCTGTCCAACGTCAACCCCAGTTTTCTTCCTCTCTATACAGCTCTAACCTGAGAGGGTTGCCAAAGAATCATGTCTTATTTGGAAACTATTAAGACATGTCCCTTATTATTATGGATGCTGGCTGGGGTTAATATAAAAGAAAAACATATACATATATACAGCAAGATCTTATTATTTTTCTTAGAAATAATGGACATCCAGTCAGGTGTCCCTTATTTGAATTTCACATAGCTCACACAACCCCACTGATAATGAATGTGATCGTGTTGTTCTTGGGTTGCTTTGTTGTGATTGATCGCTTCACTAGTGGTCGATTTATGATTGATGGCCCGCCATTTAATGTTCACAGTGGACAAGGAGGGAGGTTGGACATTTGGAGTGATTTCTTCATACCCTAAAACAGTGGTGATTGATAACATCCTTTGTCAATGAGAAAGACAAATACACAGCCCTTCCAATGCAACCCCCTGTTGCGACATCTGAAAACAAGAGCAACTTCCTCGCTCCCCTCTGCTCCTCAGAGTTACAACAACAAAGGCTCTGTTTTAGCCACTTGAGCCCTATTTGTATAGATTGTACGACGGCAGAAATAGCCGATCAAATGCAATGCATTGTGAGCTTGAAGATTGTCTGTTTTTTTAATATATATATATATATATATATTTTTTTTTTTTGACATTTTAATTATTGTTGAAAATGGCTGAATTGGTTGAATTTATATTTTTATATTTCTTCTTTTCAGTATTTCAAGGGAATATTTATATTAAATATTCTTATTTGATTTAAAAGTTTTGGAGAAAAAAAAAATGGAAACATTATGAACACTTTGGAAATCATTTCATCCCTCCTAGTGGCCAGCACGTGTTTCGTCCTCCCCAGCATGTGTGTGTGCTGGGAGGACAGCTCTGCTCCCATGGTCCCAGAGGCCAGGTCTATAGAAGCACAAGGACAAACATTACATGGGGACTTACCGCTGCATAGAACACATGGCCTGTTAATGTCATCATAATGGGCAACAGCATGTTACGCTTTGAAGTTGGACAGGTCATTATCAGAGCAGTGATGTATGTTCCAACAACCTGGAACATACATGCCTGCACCGGCTCTGTGATTATAGTCTCGTCCCATGCTCAATAAAACTTAATGTAGTCTAATGGCGGGGCTCCACTGGGCGTGTTGCGTCTCCGTCGTGTGCGTCAAAAAATGAACCGGGGCTATTTTAATGCAGTCACGCAACGCAACGCGGGCAGTGGAGCCACCCTTCATTCATTAAAAAGGGAACATTCCCTGATGGTGACGGAGACGCGACGCTGACACGCCCGGTGGAGCCCCGGTGTAAGCCTGCTCCGTCAAAATTTAAAAAAGTTTAATTTAAACATTACTAAACAGTAATAAGAATAGAAAACTGAGCACGGAATGTGATGTATGATGATGTATGATGAATCACACAAGTTTACTGGGTCTGAACCAAGCCCCAGAATGGCCAACGTTGAAGCGCTCTGCCCTACTCGTGCTAAATGCAGGCCAGGCCGGTGCATTTACCACGAGTAAACTAACAAGACTCCCTCAAGACTATGAGGGATTACCAAGGGTGAGCCAGAAAATAGCAACCAGGAGAATGAGACTATAGCGGGACACTGCCAAAGGCATCAAGAACTGCCAGCCAGCAAACTGGTGCTCTGGGAACCAGCACACGGGCATCGATCACGAGGACGTCCCACGCTAACATACGTGGATGTACTCAAGAGCGATGCAGGAGTGCAAAGTACCAACGGACTGGCCAGATGTATGGAGAACCGGGATGACTGGATACGACGATGGAGGGCTCGTCTGAGGACGACCTAGAGAGAAACCCTGTGCAGCTGAGGTTTAACATTGAGTGCTCGTTAGCACAAAATGTTGGTGTCCAAATGCGGAAGTATCAAATCGCCCCTGAGCAACTTCCATTGAAATGAGTAGTAGGGGGCGGAGCTGTCGCTCCCGGTCTGCCCTCTATCCTTTACAACTCTATGGTCTGAACGCACCGTGTTTCAAAGGCATCTCACTGTCCATGTTGGTTGATATCGGGTTGCCATGGTCAACCCGATATCAGCTGTGTGGAACTCCATATCTGGTAAAGACTGACATCATATTATTTTCTAGTATATTTATAATGTATAACTAACTCAGGTCAACATTGTGTGTCAGCTGTTGTTGCCACAACGTGTCGAGCCAAGAAGCCGGGATAGAGCAAACGGGAGAATGAACTATTTCAACAGGCGGTTGAAATACATCAGCCTGTTGGTGTTGGTGGTCCAGAGTGCGTCGGTCGCCCTCAGCACGCGATACGTCTGCACGCTGCCCGGTGACCGCTTCCTCACCACCTCGGCCGTGGTCGTGGCGGAGACGCTCAAACTGCTGACCTGCGCGTTCGTCGTCTTCCTGCAGAACGGCTGCGATCCGAAGCGAACGGCGGCGTTCCTGTACGACAGCGTGGCGGCGCGCCGCAGCGACACGCTGAAGCTGCTCGTGCCCGCCCTCCTCTACACGCTGCAGAACAACCTGGTGTACGTGGCCGTGTCCAACCTGCCCGCCGCCACCTTCCAGGTGACCTACCAGCTGAAGATCCTGACCACGGCGCTGTTCAGCGGCCTGATGCTGAGGAGGTCCCTGTCCCGAGGCCAGTGGGGTTCCCTGCTCCTCCTGTTCGCCGGGGTGGCCGTCGTGCAGTTGCAGCAGCACGGCGGACACAAGGGACCGGCCGTCGATTCGTCCGGCCAGAACCCCGCCGTGGGGTTGCTCGCCGTGCTGGCCTGCTGCGTGTCGTCGGGGTTCGCGGGCGTCTACTTCGAGATGATCCTCAAAGGAGGCTCCGCCTCCATATGGGTCCGAAACGTCCAGCTGGGACTCTTTGGCACGGCCCTCGGCATGCTGGGTGTCTGGTGGAAAGACGGCGAGGCGGTCTCCGTCAACGGGTTCTTCTTCGGTTACACTCCGATGGTGTGGGTGGTCATTTTCAACAAGGCGTTTGGGGGCCTCCTGGTGGCTGTGGTGGTGAGGTACACTGACAATATCGTCAAGTCGCTCGCCATGTCCTTGTCCTGTGTGATTTCCACAGTTCTGTCGGTCTACCTGTTCGATTTCCATCTAGACCATCTGTTTGCGTGTGGTGCTGCCATGGTTATAGGAGCCATCTACATGTACAGTACAGCCACGAGTACAGTACAGCCACGGTTCTCAAAGTGGGGTCCACAACTCATAGCCAGGGTGTCCACAACCATGCAATAGCAGGGTCCAGATTTTGGACCCAATCAGGGTCCGTGTCCCGGGCTTGTGTTGTTCACTGACTGTAGAGTAGAAGATGTCCGTTTTTTTGTTGCGCTGATTGGCTGAAGGGGTTGTCGGTCAACGCTGTACCAAACGCTGTAACAAACGATGCATTAGCAGGGTGCAGACAAAACGAATGGAAATGTGACTACCTGTTGTCTCAGTAAGACAGCCCTCCCCCTATCCACAAGGAGGAGCAGTGCACCAAAGCATTATGGGAATTGTAGTCCAGGAAGTATGTGAGCTCCATGACGTCAGAGACACTGGGCTCACTGCTAAAATCTAAAATATCTAAAACCACAAATTACACACATAAAGACCCCCAGGAAAGTGTTCTAGATCTTCTAAACGTCATTAACATATATTTTTTTGCAAAGCGGGTGAAGTGCAACTATCGTGCATTTCATGTTGGTTGGTCGGGCGCCCTATATGGTCTCGTGACATCATGTGATCAGACCCTGATGGTAGCCATACCGGGAAAATCCACAATGGCTGCCTTTCTGAAACGGGGTACATCTTAACATAATAGAATTATGAGTGATACCTCTTTTTATGAGTTTATGAGGATGTAGAAACCATTTAGACATTACTTTGAAGAGTCAGGAACTCTCAAACTCAAGGTTGTACCCCAGCACACAACTCAACTCAGGAAAACATGTAATAAACATGTAAATGAGGACCACACAACTAGACTTAGCTTAGAGATAACATACCCCCCCCCCCCCGTTAGCCGTTAGCCATTTGCTAATTTCCGGTTTAAGACCTGGGCTAATCTTTGCCTTAAAATAAGGACCCGACTGAAAAGGCCTTGGCAAGGGGAGAACAGACGGCAAAATACATTTGGCAGTAAATGAGACAATTTTTTTTTATTGAGATCAAGATCAACATAAAAATGAAGGCCAAGATATGCCAGTTTTGTTAACATTTTGGATCGAAAATGACCTTGACATTGACCTTTGACCGAACTTGAAATGCTTCAGTCATCTCAGAAATTAACTCAGCACCCCAGAAAACCTATACTTTGATAGCAGAATCATCCGAATCGGCCCATTAGTTGCCAAGTTATGCCATTCACTATGTACTGTACCAATATCTTTCATCAAATACCAGACATAAGGGCTGAAAACAAGCAATCGGCTGCCATTTTGAGATTGCTATCATATCATTTCATAAACTACAGACATGTAGCAATACAAAAATCATATGCAACCAACCTCTGTCCCTTTTAGTCGTACCGATATCCCAGGAATAGTCCTCTAGCCCATGGACTATACCTGGGCCCTCACCAAACCCTGTACACTCAAGAGAATGTCCCCGCTACCACCTCCATATACTGTATGGAGCTGACCTAACAAACATTTGTTGATTTGACCTTATCTAGCCTGAGCTTATCTAGTCAAGTGTGAACGTGTTTCTGGTCTAGAGGGGTGGGTCGCGGCTGATATTTGCGCACGTCCTGATTGGTTCACCGATCTGTCCGTCAGCCCCGGCCCCTCCTCTCCCCCCTAGTGCAGCACTACGTGACATAATTTTGAGCGACGCCCACACTGAAGGGTTGACTCCCACTTCTAGACCAAGCGGGCAATGCGTTTCCCCAGGCTTTCATTTTTTGCACCGCATATATATATATATATATATACAGTATATATTCAGGCATATATATATATATATATATATTCTGGTATATATATATATATATATATATATATATATTGTCAGGCAGAAACCTTGTATATTTCAACTAGACTGACAGGAAATGGGGAGAGAGATGGACACGCGGCAAAGGCCATCGGGATCGCGAGTCGAATCCGCGGCACACTGTCAGGCTGGCTTAGCAGCCTATAGGTGCCCAGACGGTTGAGCTAACCATCCGGGCCAACTTCTGTCTTTTTAAAGTAAATTAATGCCCTACTTCATCATACAAGAGTGTCACACAAAAGTAGTGAAAATAGCAGATCTACAAGCTCAAAACGCATCGCAGCGCGACACGTTGTGAGCTTGTAGATCCTCTGTTTTCATGATCTCAAAAGGTTTTTTAAATCATTTAAAAAGTAACTGTTTTACAAGGTTTCCACCCGACAGCGACAATATGTATGTTTAGTAGCCGGTGGTTAAAAATGCATGCATGTTCAGTAGCCAGTGCACCACTGCGGCTAAACCAGACCAAACGGAGAAATGAGAAACATCTCTATAGATCCCATGGTCTGTGGTTGTTGTCTGTAGAGAAGCCTCTTGGCCTGCTGCTGCTAGGAGTTCTGCAGTGCATGCTATCCAAAACAACCTCGGGCTAAAGATTTATATTCCAAACATTGCTGGGAGCTCTTTCTGAAAAACCTGGTCTTCATTTCACCATGATGATGTTGTTTGGATTGTCATGAGTCATCTTTATCAATTTTAAGTCAAATCATATTGGGCTTCATACAGGCTTAGATTGTGATGCAGAAAAGGAGCCTACAGCAGCCCCACCAGTTTTCTAGTGCCTAGACACTAGTTACCAAGATGACTCCAAATCAGTCTATCACTGGCTCAGGCACTGAGCAGCCACCAGTTATTGAATTATTATCCAATTATTATTATTATAAAAACTATATACAGTATATATATATATATATACTTAAAGATTTGGGCCAATTTTCACAATTTGTCAAAAGTAGAAGATCTACAAGCTCATAGTACGTCATGTATATATTTTGGAATGGCTCAAATATTACGAAATAAATTAAATACCGGTAATGCTTTTTTAGCTCAAATATAAAATGACACAGATTCATTCTTAATGTTTTGTTTGGCATTTTTCCATTAATCAACATTTTTCTTTATTATCTCTACCTGGATTTCCACCCCTTTTTGTTTAACGAGTCCAATCTGTTACTTTCAAGTTTTGGTCCATTCTTATGCAAGTCCTATTTCGATGACTTAACTCTGACTCGAGTCACTCTCAAGTTGTAATGCAGCCTGTGTAATGTACAGTATTTGTGATTCAGGAATAGTCATGGCTGCTGATGATTAAGGCCAATGTAAAAAATAGGGTTTACAATCTAATCTCCAAATGCTGAAGACCAAACAGAGACGGGTTGGAATTTGGTTGGAGGGACGTCAAAGTTGTCAGAGAGGGAGTTTGTTTATGTGTGTTTAAGTGTCTCTGCCATAACTCTTCATTAACAGAAAAGTGCTATGCAAAGCACATAATATATATTTTTTCATTCAGTGTGAGTTGTCCATTAGTTTTATCTAAGTCTCATAAGCTTTTAAAATACAACTTGTATGAGCACTCTGATGACTTTCTATGAGTAATGTAAGGAATGCCATCATGGTTAACTTCACACAAAGTGCTGGGAAAAATTCCATGCTGAATATCAGATAGAGAAATGTAGTTAGACTAAACACTGGTTTTGCTTTCTCATTCATCTTAACCTCTTAAACCCTATTTACTTTGTTGTCTGAGGTCCCAAAGCTTTATAGCCGCCCCCTCCTTTTTTCGTGCCACATCGCAGCTTGCTGATCTGTTAAAATGTTGTAGGGTCCTTCCAGAGAAAAAGGGCACATGAGTTATGACAGGAATGTAGCCAGCGCAATGTGAAACACACTTTCCTGTGCAATCAGGTCTACTTTATGTCCCCAGTGAAGTATCACCATGTCAAAATAAACACATTGGGCCTGTGTATAGGTCCTACTTCAGAATTCAGTTTCACATTCAGTAATGACTTTCTTGGAGACTGCAATTTTGGGGTCTATCCCAGGTGTTAGGCAGCGAGGCTAACAGGGATGTGACCTCAAGCCTTCTCTGGATCAGACTGTAATTACAGGACAGGACTGCAATAACCGCTCCTCTCCCTGGAGGACAATTAACAGGACAGAAAAGGTGTGAGATGCTCTTTCACCCTGTAGGAAATTACACACCGAACAGCCCACCTGCACTGCTTCTCCTCTCTCTCTCTCTCTCTCTCTCTCTCTTTCTCTCTCTCTTTCTCACTCACTCACACACACACACACACACACGAGCGCTTATACACCTATACTATACTTTTTAGGCAATTATATATGCCATTCTTACAATTTTGTTGTGTTGCATGCCAGTGCCGGGCACCGAAGGTACCAGATCTACAACCGTACAATGTCACGCTGCAACACATTGTCATAGATCTGGTATTTTTGGTGCATGACACCAGTATATTAAGTATAAATCCGTTTAAATCCAACCCTTAACCTCAACCCCAAAACTTAACCTCTAAATGCCTAATCCTATAACCTGAATCTTTCCTAATTGTATAGCCTGACTCTACAAATCTTTGTTTACCATAAAACAACCCTTTATCTTTATCTTTCCCTGGACTAATAGAACTGCACGCACACACACACACACACACACACACACACACACACACACACACACACACACACACACACACACACACACACACACACACCCCCCCCCCACACACACAGCTCCAGCTGGGCTCAGTCCTGGAATATTTCAGGTGTTGGTTTGTGGGAAAACAGCTGCAAAACAACAGCTCCTCTGTCTGTGTCTGCCTCCCCGTCGCTCTGTCATCACCTCACTTTCTGTATTCTCTATAATATATACACACACACACACACACACACACACACACACACACACACACACACACACACACACACACACACACACACACACACACATATATGTGCACGGAACCCGCTCACAAACTGCAATAAGAGTTTTGTTAAAATCGACTAATGGCATCGTTGGATACCTCCACTGCCTCCCTCCTGTCGCTCTCCTTCAATCTCCCTCCACCTCTCCATTACAGACACATTCCTCCTCCTCCTCTCCCATGTCTCTGTCTCTCCTCTTATTTCTTTCCTCCTTCACCTCCCCCCCGTCCAACAACTCTTCCCACATACCACTGATGGCCGGGGCCACATCGGTGTGGGACAGCTCCAGTCTTCCTCCACCCATTCCCCTTCTCCCCTTTCCCTTGATGGAGAGCTCTCTGCTTGTCGTCCGCCCCCATGTCCCATCACTCTCTCTCCCATGGCTCTCCACGGCCATAAATCCTCACCCGGGGGCTCACACCTTCTCCTTTTATTGCTGACGGCTGACATCATTTCTTCATCGACCAACGTTAAAGCAGATGCATTTCCCTTTAAGAATCCGCTCATCCCCTTCGATGACAGGTTACTTAACCACGCGAACCCCTAGCATCCCTATTCTGGGAACATGGCAGATCTACAAGTTGGTAGCCTGTAGACTTCTGACTAGACTAGAGCATCTATTTACAGTGACGAGATTTGGTCTACAGTGAAAAAAGGATGGGACCAAGGCAATGCAGACTCCTATAGGGGACCCCAGTCAACTACATATATACGGTTTAAGTGAAAGAACAATATGCGAGTATCGTACCATAGCGTCCTTGTACAATGCAGCACAGCATTAAACATTATTTTAAGCAATCTGTGAGTTAGAGCATGTTAATATAATACAATACAACGAGTACATCTGCAGTGGTTGGCTCCCTACTCTTTCATGTAGACCCTGGTGTCGGGTGGGACACCTGGGATGCTGTAGGTCTAGTCATTTGAAGCAGAACTTAAAGATGAAGTGCGTTTTCTGTTTTGTATGTGTCTATGGGTTAACATTACTCTAATAGACCCCCAGGTGTGGTTATAATATTCAAATATGTCTTCCCTTTGTATTTTTGGTTTCTCCCTGAAAGCCGAAAGCCTTTGAGTAAAAAGGCCCAGTCGAAATACACCACTTACTTTAGTGATATCATAACCCTAACCCCTCCCCCATTATCATTCAACAACAGCTGTGGGTGCGAGGCTTACATAGGTTCACGTGGGTGGTGGTGCTAAGGTGAAAACCATGCAGGTATAATTAATGAACTGATGGATGTGGCCAAATAAAAACATAATTTTAACATTTTCTGTACACTTTTTGAAAAAACAATTCCTAGTATAATCATAGTACCTGATGATTATGTTGAGGGAATCACGGCACTACTTTTAATCTTTAATGATTCCCAAGCCAGTTGTTTTGGTTCACTCAACGAGCAGCTTTTGTACAGAGTTTTTCAAGAAATGCATGACTCTTCAAATCACTTGAAAACAAGCCAGGGCACTGACAGCAAGGCCTCGACACTTGCGAGGCACGCCCGAGCACGCGGTCCCGTGCTGAGAGACTTGAACTGATGATTTTGTGCATCGACGACGGGTGGCGCCATTCGAGTTAGCAAGCCGTAGACGGAAAAGCTTTTCACGTGAACCGACCAAGCCCCCATCCAACGTTGAAGATGCCACTACCTACTGGCGAAATGTGGAATTGCAGCACTTTCATGGAAGTGGACGGACTTTCATGATGTCACGTGCGTAAACTTCCGCTCGTTCGAGCCATTGAGTTATAATTATACTTCCGGCAGTCTTCCGGGGGGGGGGGGTCTTAACGCTCCTGTTCAGTCTCTATCCTTTATAGCGCTATGGACACAAGCGCTTCTTCCATGCGTCTCAGCCAATCGCAGCGATTGTGGGCGTTTCGAGGACAACATGGAGGGGAATCGCTTATATGTGAATTGGACACTAAGATGAGCTGCCAATTTTATTGTAGTTCAGACATGGTTGCAATACCTCTCTCTCTCTCTGGGAGAAGGAGACAACACAGCAGACATAAAAACTTCTGGATTGTGAGCTTTCATTAAGAACTCACTGCCATAACAACTCCCTCATGGTGAGCTCTGCCGGATCAATTCATGGTTTCACTCATAAGGCGGACATGAATACAGTGGTGTGTTAAGAAAGCTCTCGTTTGAAGTGTATTTCTGTCCGCCGAGTTGCTTTTGCCCCCTCTGTTTTGTTATGACAAAATTTGCCATGCCTCTCACTTTTATCTCAACGGCGATTTTGTTTGAAATGCTTTGTGACACATTGACAACAGTCATTATCCTCTTTGTGAAGATAGGATGAAAGTAATAAAATAAATCAGCGGGGGGGCCCTGTGGCTGCAATAAGCAGTTGTCGTTCACTATTGCGTGTCGAGCTGGCTATGAGGGTTGCTCGTGTGGAAAGGTCTGTCACAGCAATCCTCTTCACAGGTTAAATGTCACCACAACAGCTAACAGCAAGATGGGGGTGATTAGTGGCAACTGTGTAAATTATAGAGTGTGTGTGTGTGTGTGTGTGTGTGTGTGTGTGTGTGTGTGTGTGTGTGTGTGTGTGTGTGTGTGTGTGTGTGTGTGTGTGTGTGTGTGTGTGTGTGTGTGTGTGTGTGTGTGTGTGTGTGTGTGTGTGTGAGAATGCATGCGGGTGAGTATGTGACGCCTATAAGAAAAAAGGAGATTGTCTAAAAGCTGACATGATCCTTCCATTAAGTGGCGTGGAGAAGCTGGCAGCGGGGTCTGGGTCTGGGAGAGGAGGCGGCAACGCCCGCTACTCTGGAAGCGGTCAAATAGAACATCTGCAAAATGTACACTTGAATAAAAACACAGGCTTCACTTATAGCCATGAGAAAAGTACAAGAGTGTTCAATAGATTTAGTTTGATTGATTGGAATTAATGCAAGCTTTCTGTCACGGTTCGCAGTGAAGGACTGAACCCAAGTGCAGAGCCAAACGCAGAATAGTCTTAAATTAACTTATTTATTCATGCAGAGAAGCATACAGCCAAAGTAAATAGTCAATGCAAAATGTAAATCCAAAAAATTCAAAACTTCAGGAGCAAAATTGCAAAATCACAGGAAGTCCAAAAAGCATAAATGCATAAACCAGAAGTGCAAAAGTTGTACAAAGCACATACCTTTTAGGAGACCAAAAATAACAAAGCAGAAGTCCAAGGCAGATCACTGGAACAACAATGTATGTACTGACAGTGTGTTTGTGGAATGAGTCCAGTCTTGAGCAGGGTGATTGCAGAAGTGTTCTCAGGTGTGGAATGGGCATGGCACTGTTGTGGGCTGAAGAGGGGGTGGAAACAGGTGTGTGACAAGGACTGAGAGAGGGAATGGAGAGTGGGAGTGGCTGATGTGGAGACATGGTCTGTAGAGCGACAGACCATGACTCTTTCTTTCTTTCTTGCTTGTTTGCTTCCTTGCTTTCTTTCTTGCTTCCTTGCTTTCTTGCTTGCTTTATTTCATACAGTATGTCAGGAAGGAACCCATATTAGAGGAGCCACGGTGGCACCGTCGGTACTCAGTATAGTGCTGTCGCCTCACAGCTAGTAGGTCCTGGGTTCGATTACCGCTGGGGACGCTGTGGGCACCGGGGCTGTGTTCTCTCCTCCACGTCATCAGTGCTCATACCCGAGGCGGGGTTAGCGAAAGGGCCTTTCTGTGTGGAGCTTGCATGGTCTCCCCATGTCTCCTAGGGTAGGTAATAGGTATACCCTCAGAAAGAAACATGCAGTAATCCTGGTCTCTAAACTGCCTTCCCCTGGCCAGCTGGGGCGCCTGATGGAGGGGAAAGGAACTGGGAATTGGAATAACGTGTTCCTTTCACACGCTATACGTCCAACCGAGGAAACTCTCCCCTGTCAGGTGAAAAGTAGCGGCATTGAAGGCATAGGCGGCACCACCATATATGGTGAGTATGACGCGACACCCCCCACTCTCACAGATCAGTGACGTCATCCCCCCCACTTTGACTGACTGTTTTGTTTTTGTTTTTCCGTGGCGTGTTATTATGGATCCCTCCTCAGTTCTAGGCAAGCCCTGCAGTGATTGCTGATTGGCCAACACGGTTTCCCCTATATGAAAGTCTATTGGCCTGTTCCTACAGACAATTTTGGTTGGTTGTAATGTGAAAGCGACTGTGACATTTTTGCCTATAGCTGAAGCATGCCTACCTGGGAATCTTGGCCCGGGAATAGGCTAAAATAATAAATAATACAAAATACAATAATACAAAATACCCTGTGACACCCCTGATTGAAGGACGCATGAGGGAGTGTAGAGCCCAGGATTACATTCGATAATTGACAGTAGGTGAAGAAATGGGTTAGAAAATCGTAGAGGATAACATTTTTGAAAGGTAACCATATTAGAATGCACCATCATTTTCAAACATTATCCCGCGGCTTAAAGCAAGACTGTGGTCTGTGAACAATCACTGTATTTTTCACATTCTTCTTCTACTCAGTGTTGAACTTTCCTCTCACTTTGTTCCACTACTAGAGTAGCTTGTGCTTTTACTGAATTCTCTCCTGTCCTTTCCACTCCTCTCGACAGGGTATTGTCACTTGAAACGACACTGTGATTCTCCAGCTGTGGCTATATGAAGGGGGGGAAAAACTGCACGAAAGGCAGCAACGCCGCACATATATTCATCTGACAAATCGACTCTGAAAAGCTTTTTATTACACTTTAGCCTGTGGTTGCAGGTGTAGTGACTTGTTAGCAGTTATGGACTGTGGAGGGAAACACATGTTGGGTCTATTTCTTCAGCTGTGTTCAGTGGAGCAGGATGCATTTTTGGAGGTGGAGGAGGGGCGAACTTGATTATAATATGAAAGGAGCGACAGTACCGTGCCGAATTTGATCATGTGTTTCTTATAAAGTGATGCTACAATGGGATCAATGTAGCACACATACTGTGAATCACGTGACGTTCTGTTAAAACAATGTCTAGTGACAACCTGCCTACCAGGGAATTGTAATCGCTGCATATGCGTCTGTGAACAAAGCAACTAGACAATAGATGGGCCGATTTTCATTAAAGTTGGTGGGAACGATCAGTATAGGCTTCCCCAAAGAGATGATCAACTTTTGGGTAAAAATAAAGATCAAGGTCACGATCAAGGTTACACTTACAGTCAAAACTACAGCATTGGTCACATCGGGAACGTTGAGATTGTCTGTGCAGTTAACATTTTTGCACACTTTCTTTGCAGAGTCAACTACTTGCATGAATCTCAGAGAGTTTGGGGATTTGACGAAAGCTTCCTTGCCCATGTCTTGTCCATTTGAAAGCCTTTTCTGTTACTGTGTTATAGCTATACACTCTTAAACAAACACCGCTGACTGAATGAACACTAATCTAAACCATGTGTTCCATAGAGACACAAACAGACCAGAGTCACTTTCACACAAGTAATCAACTCCCATGACTCATAGGCAGGCACTACAAGACACTGTGAAGTCATCATAGTGTTTAGATCGGTAAACATCCCATTATGATGCTACAAACAATACACATCGTCGCTGTCAGGCAAAAACCTTGTATCTCCATATTTCAACTGTTTATGTTGTGCGATGAATGCCCTACTACTTCACTGTACAAGAGTGTAACACATGAAAGTATAGTGAAAATAGCCGATCTACAAGCTCACAACGCGTCAAATCACCATTGCGAGCTTGTAGACTATCGATTTCAAAACATGAAAGTAAAAGTGGTTAAGTGTGTCTGTGGGTTTTATAAATATTTAACCAATGAAAAGTATTAAGGGCTTGCGACGAAATAATAACTACATTGGATCCTTGGAACACATTTGTTTGGAAAAAAAAGAAAAGATTTGTTTTTGTGCGTTTATTGATAGTTACAGTGAAGAGTGAAGACAGACAGGAAAGAGGGAGAGAGAGAAAGGGAGAGACGTGCAGCAAAGGTCGTCATGAACGGGACTCGAACACGCAACACGCTGTCAGGCTAGAGCCTATATGTGGCATGCGCCTGGACCACTAGGCCAGCGGGCGCCCAGAAATAAAAGGTTTTCACCCGAGAGCAATTATATGTTGTAAGTACACTAGCAAACACATCATTTAAATCAGTGGTAAGAGATTCATCACGATTGTTTCAGTACTGTCCATTCATGTGCCATGGGTATTTTAAAGTGAGGTGCCTTATTCAGTGCAGTTGTGAGCTTACAGTATAGGCTACTGTATACTTTACTTACAAAACTCCTGAAACAGATGTGAATTGTCACCAATCACCATCTTGTTTTTCCAAGACCTTTTGGGTGATTTGGCAGCCTGCTTTCATCACCCTTTGCACAATTCTCGTCTTTTCCAGACACTGTGGCTCTCTAACCGAAGTCAGCAACGGTCAAGCGGTTCACTTTCGCGGAGAGAGCGTCTCACTGTTTGCCTGGTCAGTCAACTGTGCTGACCCTCATTAATTGTGGAAAACTCCACTTCTGATTTGTGTGCGTCCGCACAAATAGCCACAGGCAGGAAAACAGTCCTCTCCCAGGGGTCCCTCTTTCAACCAGAACCACCCAGAAAAATCACTCAGTTGTGATGCCAGACCAGTATTGGATTTGTCCAGCCTCCTATTTTGTTTGTGAACACTGTGGTAGCGCTCATGTTCAGGACTAAATACCCCCCTGTGAGGCTCGGAGAATGACAGGACCACATCAGTGTTCTCGCATGTTGGAGCTTATATTGATTATGATTCACAGTACACTTGACAATACTGCCAGCCATTTTCCAAGTCATACAGTGGTTTTGTTTGTTCTAGGAAGAAATCGATTTTTTCCAGTATACGGTATGAATATCAACTTGCAGACTCGAAACTATTATAGATTATCCAACTTCACTATGTCTCTTGGCTGGATGAAATATTGATTTACATTAGATGTCCATGACTTGTTTAAGGCTCAGTGATGATTGAGCCACTCAATAAATGATTCAGGTCCTTTGGATGAAATTGACAAACAAATACATGAAATCTAACAGCAGAAGAACGGTTTATGTTCAATTCATGTACGATACGTGACCGAAGCTATGATTAGCACATGAATTGTCGGTGGTGTGGTTATAGCGTTGAGAATTGTGAATTCAGCAGAATTGGCAGCAGATCTCTTATATTGTCGAAAATTGCTGCCTGGACTTGTGCCTCTCAGTTATAATGACAGCCATGGTTTGCTTTCTTTTTTTCAGGCCCAGCTCACTGTAAACAGGCGGTAGCCAATATATTTGTGCTTTGTGCGTATTAGGAACACGGAGTGAACAGCCATCTCTGAATTTTCCCTTCCTGTATTTCACAATTCATACCAGATTGATAGAAGAATTCCTTTCGGTCGGAGTATATTCCAAAGCATTTGTTTTGTGAGTGCACTTTGCATGTCTTTCATGTGTTCTGCGTAAACTGCAACAGACAACTGGTTTGTCTGTGGTTATTTCTTGTCCTGCAAAGCAACAAAGGATCTGATTCCAGGAAAGGCCTAGGTTTAGTCAGCCGGCTGGACGAGACACATGCAGGCTGTCTGTAGGTGGACGACCTTGACATTCCCAGCGTCGACTGTGTCTTCGCCGCAGCTTTATCTTCGGCGCTTGTTGCTTTTCTGTTCAGCGATTGTGTGTGCGCGCGTGTTTGGGGCTTGAGTAAGTGCACGGGGTGCCGCATGACGAAACGCAACATTGTGATCTTGTCGATCAGCTGTTTTGGGTGCGTGGCACCCATCTGCGACGAGGTACAACATGGGCTCTTAGGAGCCCTCCAGGGCTATGGAGCAAGTTGTGAAAGACCTGGTGGTTGGAGGTTTTGTGTGTGACATTAGCTAATGTTTGGTTTGGCCTCGTTTCCCTGCGAAGCTCCTCAGGCCAGACCTGTTACTGTATTTCATGCCTTGGCCCCCGACTTAGAATAATCACTGGCTCTGAAAGGCTCCGAACGAGGAAGGAAACTGGCACCGATATTCATCTTTACTTTATTATCTATCAACTTATGAGCCCTTTTCGACGAGTTTGGGGGATGAGATGGATTTTGGTTAAACTGTGTCCTCAAGGCTCATTATCTGTGAAATCCAAGGTTGAAATATTTTTCCGCTGGTGTTCACGTCTGGCAGTGAATTTTTATTCCTCGTTAATGTAAACGTAGCATCTATACCAGGCCATCTGGCTAGAGTGCTCGTCATGCCGTGGCTTTCTCACACTCACTGTCAGATGGTTTGATGAATCTATAGCCACAATTATTGTAATAATGCCTCTGATCTAATCGCCATGAGGTGCCATGCTATAGGCGTGGCCAGCGGTTTTGTCACCCCGGAGGAGATGTTCCAAAAAGTACTAATGTATTTTTTTTATGCATTTATTATCGTTTAAATGTGTCTTCAGAATGAGATCATGAGAACACTGACCATCTTCAAAATGATGTATATGAAACGAGCCCCTGAGGTGACAGTTAGAAGAACACCGTTTCTCAATGCTGGGGGCTTTGTATCTCGACCACCAACTAACAACAACAGTCAAACTCTGAGAGTGTATACAAAGGGAACATTTCGTCAAGGTTTTGTACTCTCCGAGTTAAAAGAAATAAATCATTGAGGATATTACAGTGTAGATTGGGGTACAATAGATAAATGGGGATCCTTGGCCTAGTGCATATAAACCCGGGGGTCTATTATAAAAAGGAATCACTGAGTTATAAAGACAGGGTCTAATAACGGTGAGGCTTTGCCTGGATCTGGGACTTCATGTGTCCAGTCTATGACGTCACATCAGTCATCTATGACTCATCTATGATGTATGACTCCATGGGCATCCGGATCCATTAGATTTTGCTGACACACACACACACACACACACACACACACACACACATGAATTGACCAATTACAGATCTCCTTAGCCCAAACAATCAGATGCATACCTGACTTTTTTTCTCTGGCAAATCCCAGGCATGCTGTGATTCAGACCCTCCATCTCAGGAAGTAACTTGTGGGTCTGACTACATGAGACTATAGCGTAACATGCTGATCCGTCCATAACTGTACTTAATCACAGTTAAAGCGTTTGGATCACTGCTTTAATTATCAGTGATGAATAACATGTGTTCGTTAAGTAAACGTATCAATAGAGCAAATTCTTTGTTTGGCCCAAAACATTGTGTTTATTGTCATGATTTGTCACGACAAGAGTTGGCTTTGTCCGTGGCGTAAACGCCTTTAAATAAATACTTTTTGAAAAGTCTATGAGGAAAGTAGAAGTACATTCAAAATGTACAGTTTGAGTAATGTACAAAAGGTAAATATACTAAAGTAAAAGTAGTTAGACATGTGCAAATGTAGTAGTTAAGTTAAAGTAAGTACTCATTGTGCAGAATATCCCATTTCAAAATCTTCTCAAATGTACAAGCTGACATTGCTTCGCACCGCGAGCATTGTGAACTTGTAGATCTGCTGTTTGTCTCTAGTTTGTTTTGTATTAATAATCAAAATCTACAAAGTAAATATTAACTAAGGTTTTTCATATAATTGTAGTGGAGTAAAAGTACCTTCCTCTGAGATGTAGTGGGGTAGAAAAGTATTGACATTAGTACTGAATTAAGTAAAAAATACCAAAGAAAATCACTTAAAGGTATATTCAGTGATTTCACTTAATTCAAATATCACTTATTTTTTTGTTTTGTTGTGATAATCCTCCCTACTATAGAGTGTGCTGGCCATATAAGGAGTTCCTCCCTGTCCCCAGTTAACCCCTGGGGGTCAAAAAACCTTAGGTTTCATTTTTGACTCTCTATCCTGATTGGACGAAAGGCTGGGTCCCACAGCCAAAAACGAAACCTAAGGTTTTTTGAGTGAAATCACTGAATATACCTTTAATATGTACCGCCGTACTTACTTACTTTACACAACTGTTAAAATTAGGTCCTGGTATCTCAAACATGTTTTGGATGTGCTTTCGACTGTGTGCTGTGATGTCATGATATTCGCGTCTAGGAGAACTCTGTTACCCCTGAACCCAACCTTCATTCACCTAATGAGATTCACCTGAGAGATTCACACAGAGATTCACACAGTTTGAGAGATGTGTGAGCACTCTTTCCATACCCCAATCAAATGATATAGCGTTCACAATGAAGAACAGGAGATCAAAAGACGAAGTGGGATGTCTTCATTTAATTCCTGCGCCGATTATGTTACAAAGTCATTCAAAGATAGTGTTTATTCTTACGCATGTCCACCTGGCTCTCATTGACTTCAATCCAGTTTGCCTCCCAGTGAACCTGACAAATCTGCCAGCTCGAGTTGGCGGCCCAAGAAAGTGACATATCTGTCCTTCTTTACGTAGCCTTGGGGAATGGCACAGACGCCATCTGGACTGAGGAGTGCCTAAGCATTGACTCACACACTGCACACTTACTGCAACAGTGGCTTCTCTCATACAAAACCAGCCTCGTGAAAAAGGCCGGTCCTGAGACTGCAGAAAGCACAGTCTCTCATCTTCAGATAATAACATGATAATACATTCCTTATTCGTTCGGTTAGTCACACACAGCCCTCGGGGGGCATTCTCTCACTGTCTTTGGGTGTCATCATGTGGCATTCAGAATGTCACATTTGATGTCGTTAACGGCACGCTATTCTCGCAGAGGTACCATGCATTGCACAGATCAACCAGTGAAGGACTTGCATGATGGCCCCCAATGGAATGGAGATGAAAGAGGATGTTTATTTGAGGTTTGGAGAAGGAGGCTTCCCTGGGCCCCACACACAGAGACCTCCAGCTGTCCCCCGAGTCCATCCAACTCAGACCGCAGCCATTAGCCCCTTTGTGTCTCATCTCATCCATACCTAGGAGCCAGAGGTCCAGCATTTATTCTCTGTATTTCTTTATAAATGGAAGCTGTGGGTTTTGGGCCTGAAAACTGAATCACAGTAAAGGAATCTGGACCCTTGTCAGTGGTATTGTGTGGAAACGAGGCCCCCTGTACATGTCATGCTGTGCGTGTGCGTGTGCGTGTGTGTGTGTGTGTGTGTGTGTGTGTGTGTGTGTGTGTGTGTGTGTGTGTGTGTGTGTGCGCGTGCGTGTGCATGTTCTGTTCCAAAACATATGCATGGAGATGGATGGCGAATTGGGTCACATAACCTCATAGCCATATTAACACATGAAAGGTTGCAAGGCTGTAGGGGGTCTATTTTAACCATTCTTTAGGGGCCCCACTATTAGCTCTCCATTGAGCGCCAAACACACACACACACACACACACACACACTGTTATCGTACACTACACCGTGGCCACTTTCCACGTCCGTACAGCGTACAGTGACAAACTCTTTGGAGGCCTTGAATTGAGTGAAATTGTCATAATTATGATGAATGTCCTGCTGGTTCACTGACAGTGTGGGGGTAATTAACGGCAGTCCGTGCCCCCCCCCCCCAATCACCAGGGGTCAGTTACAAATCATTAAGAGCAATCTCCCGGAGCAAGAATGTGCGCTTGGGGTAACACGCGGCGGGTCATCTGATATGGGGACCGATACAACCGGTCTAATGTTTCCCCAGGGGGGGTGTGATTGTGGCGCGCACTGTGCTCGTTTCCCCCCCGGGCAGCGCTATGGTCTGAAACCTGATTTATACTTAGTCGGGTGCCAGTGTCGCGCAAAGAAGACAGCAGACCCACAAGCTCACCATGTGTCATATACGATGCCACAGCTTGTAGATCTGCTATTTTCTGTATGTTTAGTGAGCTATGAAAGAGGGGAATAGCCTCGGATACTCTCACTTTCTGCACTCACCCGTCCGTACACACATACTATCTTCATTTTAGTTTTAGAAGAATCTACTACAAGAAATGGTAAATGGTGCATTTGCATAGCTTTTAACCAAAGCACTTTGCATAGATTGTGCATTACATTCATACATATACATATCAACTACGATAAATGGTAAATGGTGCATTTAGCGCTTTCAACCAAAGCACTTTACATAGACGGTGCATTACATTCATCCATTCCCACACCCAAAAAAAAAGCTGTGATTTTGATACCTAAAAAAAGAAAGAAAGAAAGGAAAAAAAGACCATTACTGCATCAAAAGCAATCAACAAATTATACTATAAGAACTGGTCAAACATTGGCCAGATTGTCAAATAATATAAGAAAGAGACATATTTAGAAAATGGCTAACGCAAGGCGTTGTGAGCTTGTAGATCCGCTATTTTCTTGTTTTCACAGTATTTATCAGTTGAACCGAGTCGAACTAAATGTAATGCCTCGACTTCTACTATTCCAAATGCTTGTCATGGTGGTGGTGGTGGTGGTGGGGGTATTCTCGTTCAAATATGATTTTTTTTTTTGGGGGGGGGGGGGTCGATCAAAGGGTCTGAAAGGGTTGAGAACCACATTCGAAGCAGGTGGACGTAGATGATATGTTCCACAAACTCGATGCTGAATTCCTGATATGTACCTGCTGTGTTGTTTGCACCTCCAAGACAATGGAGTTCACCACGTCCCCAAATAACCATGTGTGTATGTGTTTAGATTTAGATCAATTGGTCAACCCATTGAGGAGAAACACATACACACTGTGTATGTGTTTCTCCTCAATGGGTTGACCAATTGATCTAAATTTGCACATGTATATTGACTATTAGCATGCAGGGCCTGAGCGGATTGTTCCCTCACAAATGTAAGCTGTTTATTAGCATAGCGTACTACAGTTCCTATACAGGCTATGTGGGATCTGTAGTAATGGTTGCTACCGGCAGAGACTCAAATGCAGGTCAATATTGATTGTTAAACTAAGTCACTTTTGGGATCAACTACTACTTTAACAACATGACTTACAGAATATTTCCAATGCCATGTTTGCTTTTTGCTTACATGGGTAAAAAAAAAAAGCACGTCATGTAATCCAAAATTCAGGATCAAAATGTATCAAGTCAATCAGTCATCTTTAACGGTCACATGAGGTGAGTGGGATTTGCTTTGGGTATAGTGCGGTGTGTACACTCGGTTCAACGGTGTCAGTTACATATAGGCACATACAGTATCAACATACACAATAGACATTTCAAACGTCATATTGGACAGACAGACCATATTCGCAGATGCCCACCACAGACAGAATTCACAAATTACATTCGTCATGCTTCATATAGGAGTAAACATGATCAGATGTTGACTGATTCACAATACCCCCGGAGATACTCAGATCTGACGGACTGACAGTCCTGCGAAAAAAGCCTATTCTGCAAACAATCACACAGTTTAAGATCACAAGTGGTTTGTAATGGCTCAGTAATGGCCCTGAATTGCCCCTTTAGAGATTATTGTGTCACAGTGCTTCATTCTACCTTCATCTGACCACAGCTATGAGGGGATTGAGGGCGTGTCTCTTTTCTGACCGCTGAGTATAAAGCATTGGGGGGGGGGGGGGGGGAGTTTACTGGATGCTTTGACATTCTATTGGTGACAGACTTTAATGCTGATACAGTTGTATTCAGCTGCCAAAACTACCAGAGGTAGAGCCAAAGTTGTTGGGACAGTGGCCATGACTATACAGACGCCTGTAAACAGCCTAAATTTGGGCAAAGACCAGAGTAAACGGCTTAAATTTGGGCAAAGGTACAAATCGACAGGTACAGGCTTTAGTTTAGACGCAGCGCATGTCCGACCGCTGTTTCCGTGCCAATGGCCAATGTCAGTGGAAAGTGAAAACTCACAACATTAAACACACAATGTGTACCATTTGTGCCTGTACGACACATTAGCAACAGGAACACAGTACCTTTTTTTTGCTGGTATTCTTTATTTCATTGTTAGCTTTCTAGCAATTCAGTCGTTTCACACAATTCTTACCCTTAATAATCAACTACAACTTGCCCCCCGTTGCAGCTAAACCCCAGTGCTGTCCTGGGGTGGAGGGGGAAGACAACCACATGTCTCCTCTAATATACGCACATGAAGCCACCTCTTTTCACCTGACACTGAGGCGTTTCCACTGTCCAGCAATGTAGTGACAGATGGAACCGGAGGCACCACAGTCCTATACAGTACGTACAGTACATACACATAACAGTACAGACACAGACAAAAAGGATTCCCCCAGGGTTCTAGTATTTCTGCTAGTATGTCTTTCTAGATTGTGTGACTCATGTCTCTAGGTTTAAACCCATTTACTTAAACCCATTTAGGCCTGACGTCGAAATAAGTCTTCTGAAAGAATATACAGTATATTCAAAGATTTGTGCCGCATTTTCACGATAAAAAAAAGAAATAGCAGACCTACAAGCTCGTAGCGCGCCACTCGGTGGCGTGCTATGAGCTTGTATATCTGCTATTTTTCAATAGCTAAAGTATAACATAAAAATGCTTAGTTAAAACAGGTTTGCATGGTTGCTTCGCCATCGGTGTGTGTGTGAATGTACACACTACACACATTGAAAATGTAAAGCTTTAGGATAAAGGCACGCTGCTGTTTCCTTTACAGTTTCAGAGGGTTTTGTGAATCGAGGGAATGCTATTATACGATGAATAATTCCAGAGAAACAGATATAGCAGGTGTACAACTTTTATTTATTTATTTTTGAGGCGTGCTATCCCCTATCATTCCTATGCACAGCTTTGTGTGTGTGTGTGTGTTTGTACCGCGGAGTGCGATGATTTGATTGGCTGAGCACGGAATGTGACGTATGATGATGTATGATAATAATAATAATAAACTTTATTTGTATAGCACCTTTCATACATAAATGCAGCTCAAAGTGCTTCACAGGGCAGGACACAAAAATAGAATACAATAAAACACAAGTAGTTAAAATGATAGAACAATGGCAAAGAACAAAATTGAATATAAGAACATAAAATAAATAAAAACAAATAAAAACACCACATGCAGCAAATCAGTCAGGACAGGGTAGGAACGTGCATATTAAAATTCAACTAAAAGCAAGAGTGAAGAGGTGAGTCTTGAGTTGAGATTTAAAAATGTCTACAGAGGGTGCGTGTCTGAGCTCGAATGGAAGTTTATTCCAGGCTGTTGGGCCGTAGAAGCAAAAAGCTGCCTCACCATATTTTTTAGTTGCCATTTTTTTAGGCAAAGCGAGCAGGCCAGCAGTGGAAGACCTTAGGGGCCGGTTTGGGACATATTTAGGCAGGCAGTCATGTAGGTAGGAAGGTGCGAGACCATTGAGAGCTTTATAGACAAGTAAAATAATTTTAAAATCAATCCTAAAAACAACCGGAAGCCAGTGCAGTGATGCCAAAACTGGAGTAATATGTTCTCTCATCTTAGTTCTAGTTAAAACTCTAGCTGCTGCATTTTGGACAAGTTGTAATCTGTCAGTCGTTTTCTTAGGCAGTCCTGAAAAGAGTGCATTGCAGTAGTCAAGCCGAGAAAAAACAAAGGCGTGGTTTAGCGTTTTTGCATCGTCCAAGGACAAATAGGCTCTGATTCGTGCAATATCTCTAAGGTGAAAAAAGGCAATCTTGGTAACATGATTAATGTGTGAATTAAAATTCAATTCAGAATCAATAATAACCCCCAGGTTCTTTACTGTACTGTTACTTTCTACAGTCAGGTTGCCAAGTCTGCTTATTATTTCTTGTCAGGAGACACCCTAAGATCATTCATTACTTTTACAAGTGCTGTTTCTGTGCTGTGACCTTTCCTAAAGCCAGATTGGAATTTGTTGTGCACATTATTGTTCTGTAGAAATACATCCAATTGATGAAAGGGTAGATTTGAAATGGGTCGATAGTTACCCAAAACAGAGGGATCAAGATTGTGTTTCTTGAGTAGGCCTAACTACGGCAGTCTTCAGTGAGTCTGGGAAGACACCTGATTGTAGAGAGCTGTTTACAATTTTTAGGATATCTCCAATCACACTGTCTAAGACCTCTTTGAGAAAGGTGGTGGGAATTGTATCCAATGAACAGGAGGAAGATGTCATCTGTGATATGGTTTTGCGCAGTTCGTCTTCATCAATTGCGCAAAACGATAATAGGCTCCCCCTGGAGAGATCCGACCTGGGACCATTAGCTGCTGTTTGAAGGTTTGCGCTAGCAGCAGCACCATTCATAATATCACCTCTAATGTTAAAGATTTTGTTATCAAAATTATATATATAATGATGATAAGAGCGCCCCTCCCTTCACCCAAGTAGGGTTACACTACGGCCCTACTCGGTTCAGGCAGTCAGTGAACAAATGGGTCCAGTTTTATAGGCTGCGGGCTGATTTATGAAGTGGACACAGGCAGGTTAATAGATTTTATTGTCAGGCAACCTCAGCGCTGATGATCGAGGGAACGGAGACGAGTGTGTGTGTGTGTGGGAATGGCCAGAGTTAAGAGAGACACGGGGACAGACATGACCATTTGAAGACAGTTTGTTGTACTGTAAATGTAATAGCAATGCAGTGCATGCATGTGGGCAATAAAAGGGTGTATTGTTTTTGTTTTGTTCACAGCACAGATCAGTGGCTTACATTTGGCTAAACTGTCAGCAAAAGACTGTTGGCCTTTAGGGTATTTTCATATTTTCAAATAGGCACCCCTGAGTAGAGTAATGTTTTTTGTAGATCCTCACTTCTGTTAAGGCAGAAGGAAGGAAGTAATAATAATAATAATGGATTTTCTTTATAACGCACATTACATTCATAAGAATCTCAAGGTGCTACAGCAAATGAATAAAAACAGAAGAAACGTCACACCATTAAAAACATATAAGAAAACGGGAACACAATTAAAACACAAGGCTATAAAAATGCTTTGTTAAAAAGGAAAGTCTTTAGCCCCTCTCTTGAAAGTGTCCCCCAACTGTGGTGCTCTCAGGTGGGCAGGGAGAGAGCGTTCCACAGTTCGGGGGGGGGGGACCGGCGAGCAGAAGGCCCGGTCACCCATGGTGCGCAGGTTAGTCTTGATGGGTTCGAGGAGGTTAGTGGTTGAGGAGCGGAGCGAGCGAGTTGAGGATTGAAGGGTGGCGAGTTCCTTGAGGCAGGGGGGAGCGTTGCCGTGGATGCACTGATGGGTTATCTGGGGGAAATCTTGTATTCAGTCCGAAATGGTTCACTTCACGAAGTGGTTCACTTTCTGGCGATTTTCTGGTGATTTTCCAATAACTAACGCACGCATGCACGCATGCATGCATGTGCGCATGCACGCAAACACACACAAAGTCACACACACACAGTCGCACGCACGCACGCAAGCACGCACACACACAGACACAAAGACAGACACACACATGCACGCACACACACACAGCTTTCCGAAGTAGACTGTACCACCTTATAAACTGGTGGGCGGCAGTCGCGGCCATTTGGCAACCAGATGGTTCCTGGTTCTATCCCCGCCTTCTCCTGTCCTGGCTTCACGTTGAAGTGTCATTGAGCGAGACATTGAACCCCTAGCTGCATGTCGCAGGTTTACCTCTGCATGTGTACATTTGTAAAGCGCTCTGCGGGCATTATAAGAAACGTGAACCATTTACCATAAATGCTCAGACACTAGGAGCTTTCTCCAAGTGTCTGTTCAGATGACTATTACATTAGTGACATCCACGCAACACACCTACACATTCATACCGTCAGACTCACACACCAGCACTTTTCATTACAGGGACGTCGTCGTCCTCTGAGTGGCTCCCACTGAGGCAGCTCGGTCCCTGCAACATCTGGGAACCTTTAGAGCTCTGGATGGAGGGAACACGCCAGTTAAACGAGCACATATGTTTTATTTGTCCTTTATTTTCTGTCGTTTGTTGCATTTCAGATGACAAATCTTCACTCCTCCGTCAAAGGTGTCACTTCCATCGTCTGGCAAGTGTGGTTGTGAACCCTAACCCCCCCCCCCCCCCCCCCCCCCGACTGAGTTTTAAAAACAACGTGGAATATGAATTGCACATGGCTTCTCCGATGTCGCGCATTCCATTCAGATTGAGCAAGCTGAACAAGAGATAGTGCACGGTTACATTATTCCATAGCCAAAGGGTGACCTTTTGATTTTGTATTTTCATGGATCCCGATAGTCTGCAGCATGGACTTGAACTGATAACTTCAGAGATTAAAAAATGAATAAATGAATCTCGGCAGTTGGATCTCTGAAGTGGTTGATCACTCTTAAATCGATTATCGTCTGCATTCTGCAAAGGAGGAATTTGAGTCACTACAGGCCTGTTTTAAGCCTTACCTGTCCTGCTTGTCTCTCAGGCTGGCTGACACACAGTGAGCTGAGCGTGTCTGTATTGTGTTTAGGTCGGCCCTGTGCCCAGACACCCTCCGGCTAGATACTGAAGTAGCGATCCCTTACGCAAACCTACCACTATTGCATAATTAGTTTCTGCCCCATCACAATGAACTCCGTCAAAAATCTTGATCTATAAGCTCACACAACGTGTTGCATCGCAACGTGCCGTGCATCTACAGCGTGGCTATTTTTCACCAGCTAAGAAGCCTGTGAAATAGGGCTTAGTGGTAACGGGTAATTCAACATTTGTAATGTTTTGATCATGTTAGTTTTACTACACCTGTACTTGTATTGGGGCGTTGCGGTCGTGACCGGTAAATTGAGTCATATAATCAGTTATTGGAAATAGGAAGTGACATTTATATATTGTATCCCTGTAACCCTTTTGTCTCTGAAACATGGCACTGTTTGCGTTCTACAGTATTTATATGGTAGAGCAATATCACTTTGTTACTTGCTTTTGGAGAAAAAAATGGGACATTTCATCCAACATTTCACATTTTCCGTTTACAAGGATATGTAATGTGCACGTAAAAAAAACGTATAAAATTATGGCACGTAAACATTTTTGACATTCATTATTACTGCAGCGTATGCTTCCTGGCACCAGACTCACCACCTGCATAGTTTTAACTGGTGAGAGTTGGCAGAGGTCCAGCCAACCCCATGAGTTATGAAGTATCACAGACATCACCGCTTTGCAGTAGATGAGAGATTATGTTGCTACATGTACGTTCTTGGCCCGTGCAAGAACCCACACTCCTGTCTTTTCAGTCTGCAAAATGGAATGATCATTATGGCCATGTAGGCTGAGTGGAAAATGTGGTGCAAATTTGGAATATGTTCTTTCAGAGCGAACGTTTTTAACTCAAATCTTTGCTTCTGGGGGGTCCCTGGAACAACATATTTTCAGATGGCGGCCAATTACATATAATTGTTGGGGTCCTTGATATGAAATATTGAGCACCACTGATACATGGGTATACTTCAGAAAACTGGAGGCTTTAGACAAGACATCTTTTAAATTTCGACGTCAGGCCTGAATGGGTTAAAGCTGCAATGTGTACGTTTTGTTGTGTCATCAGGGATTCGAACCCCGCCTGACACCAGGGTCTACATTTCTAGGTATGGGAGAACACCTCCAACCACTGCAGATGTGCCAGTTATATTGCATTAACATATACCTAAGATTTCATCAAAATTACACTTTGACTTTCTTGTGAGCTTGTATCGGCTATTTTTTAATAGCCAAAGCATACAAAATTGTTAAGTCGTTGTGGGGAACCCCCTGTAAGTGGAACCACACCAAGGACCCTCTAGGGGTCCCCGGACCCCCCTTTGAGAACTGCTGCTCTACTATATAGAAAATAACATTTTCTTATTTAAAATGAGTTCCAGATTGCAGCTTTAACGGTCAGCATACAGCGTTGTAGATGAAGAACAACAAATCACACTCTGGTTATTTTTGTCTTAAGGTTTTTAATGAATATGCTGTAGTGAATGAACAAATACAAATGGTTTGAGTTAGAATACAGATCAAATGTAGAGGTATGAGAACATAAGAACACAGCATACTAAAGGGGTGATACAAGCTCACATGATACAAAGCTGCCAGATAGAACAGTCTTCACATTAGCAGGGAAGAAACATAATAATGGCCTGTCGATACCTGCAGGCCACTTCAGGTTTTTTTGTATTCTAGTATTGCATAAGGAACTTTTTTTTTATTCCAAATTGTTACAACAGAGCTCCAAGGCTTTATCTGCCCGGGGAGCAATACTGCCTCTGATTTTCCTTTTAAATCAGACTTCAAAGCTGATCAGTTAACACGTAGAGAAATAGATGCACGCTGATAGGCCATTATCTTTCTCTAAAGTCTCGATCGGTGGTCATCCTCTCATCTCCTACCCGACTGTGCTCTGCCTCACATTTCTGAACACAAAAGTTCAAAGTTCATCGCTTTTAACTCTAATGTTTTCCTTAATGGCTGCTCGTTGGAGTTAATGGTTAAATAACAAGCAGGATCATTTCTCCCTGGCTTTCGTTTTTGCCATTCTAAACACACGCTCTCACATCAAAGCCTTCAGACTGCCCTAATGACCCACACATACATACAGTAACAGTTTGTACTGGCAGGCAGCTGTATGTTGTTGTCGGTGGAACAGCCTCCGTCCTGTGTTATGTCTCTCATTTCTCTGTGGTTCTGTGGTCTGACTAATTTGGGTGTCGTAATATTTTGATACTGTATAGCTTCAAGGCTCTCCATGTAAACTAAGTATCGTCATGCACACATTTCATCCTTTAGTTTTTTTCATAAATTAATGCCCTATCTTTACTTGAGCTTGTCTTTTTGCTATTTCTATGAACAATTTAGAAACGGTTTGAAAATGTTTGCCTATACCCAGTTTAAAAGAGGTCTGTTTGTGGGTTTATAAATGTTTAACCAAGGAAAAGTATTACAAGTGCTTATGACTAAATATTATCTACACTGGATCTACTTGAACGGATGTTTACCCATTTTGTTTTTTCCGCCTGATAGCCATGATGTGATTTGTTGTGTACTCGTGGGGCAGGTGCACCTCTTCACAGTGTGTTTGCGTGCTTACAGGCCATATTTGGGACCGGGGACACATTTCGGACATCAAACCTGTTGATTGGAAACGTATGTCTAATTGGGGACAACATTGATGTACTCATTCAAATGTGACTGCAGTTTTATACGGTTGAGGGTAAGATGTAGTGTGGGTTCATGCAGTTTGGATTGGTTATGGTTACGGTTGCGGTACGGGGATATGGAATGAAAGTAAATCAATGCAATGTCCCCCAGAAATGATTTTTGAGGTGAATGCTACAAGTCTATATGAAGAAAAGGTGCGTGTTGCATGTTGAAAATAAAAAAATTATAGATTCACCATACCTTTTTAAGAATAACCTTTACTGTATTTGTATACAAGTTTCTTTTATATATACATTGAATGATAAAACAAATAAAAGGCTCATTTCTCCTTCATATAAATGTCTGACTATACTACACTGTATGGACACAAAATTGACATAAAAGAGTACAAAAATAAAATATTTGTTTGATATTAGTTTTACATAATAGGAAGGGTAGTACTCATAGTGAAAAGGTGACATCTCCCATGTACGTCTGTAGTCCGTTCTTACAACTAGGAACAGAATTCATCACAAAGACATTTTGAGGGAACATGACACTTCAAATTACCTCATGCACTTAGTGATAGACTGAGGGATTCTCTCTGTAGATTTATTGTTGACAAATGAATACATTGGATATAAAGTGCATTGTTATCTGTATAACAGGAGTAGCTAGTCAAACCCTTCTATATTATTACTACTACTACTACTACTACTACTGCTATTATTACTATTTCTACTCTTGCTAGTACTACCTCTACTGATGATACTACTACGTCTACTACTACAGCAACAAATACTGTTGGCAATGCCTCTATTATTAACAGCACAAGAACTATTCACATTACATAATAGTTCTCCACATCGTGGCTTTCTGTAGAGTAATTAATTAGCAATTGTTGTAGCTAAAATCCCATTTGTTTTTCTTGGGCTCTGATGAAATGAAAGTTTATGATTCCCGAAAAGTACACTGCGGACCCATTGGTTGCTCAATTAACTAAATTTGGCCTCCAGATGTTCAGGAATTATAGAAAAACAAAAAAAAAACACATGGATGTTGGGTAACATAAGGTCACATGATCTGATGATCATAGACACACAACATAGGGTCAGGAATTACTCTGCTGTGCCAGCATCAGAATTTCCATGACAAAAGTATTCTAATTAGCATTTTTACTAGACTCTTATATTGTGTGGGGAGTGGTTGGCAGTGAAATTCCAACATACGGTGCCATTTTTAGCTTTAAAGAGAAGCTGCTCAACTCTGTAATTCACCCTGGCATCCCTATTTTGCATGCTATTATCGGCAAAGAAAATCCCTCAAAAGTTACATTTTCAAAGATTGTAAAAAGAATAGCTAAAGTAGCAGATCTATAAGCTCACAACAACACGATGCATTGTGAAATTGTAGATTGGCTACTTCCGCTATTCGTCACACAAGTATATAGGGCTTAAGTGGTTAATTTTCTGGGAACACAAACATCTAGACCGTTCCACGCTGTTTCATCCAGCAAGAATCCATTGCAAGGGATTAGCAATAGAAAGGCCGTCTCTCTTCACGGCCGCTGACCACAAAGTGTCCTGCCCTTCCTCACAATTTCACAGCGCTCTTCATCCTCAGAGGACCCCTGCACACGCCCCAAAGGCAGTACGGAAAACAAGCTAGATGACGGTCGATGGGTGTTTTAGGATGACCGTCACCTAACCGCGAACCTTCCATCTCTACCCCTCGCACGGTCTCACCCGAGTCCCAGGGGGCCCAGATGTGGCTATGCGATTGCCCCCCTCTCCCCCCCCCCCCGCGTGACACTAAAACCCTAACTCCTAAATGACAGACAGGCCAGAGGGACAAAACGGCTCCAAAAATAGCTCTTTACTATGAGGTCCAATAAACATGACAAAAAGAAAACATACAGTATGTACATCAGGGAGTTATAAAAACATACTCTCGCACGGGACAGATAATAATTACATAGTTTGCAACAGGAGCGTGTATTATGATAGATAGGGCAGTGGTGTTGGTGATAGAGTTGACTGAGGCGGATTTGGTGGCCATGGTTGACGAGTTCATTGGCTGGTTCCGTGCTAAGGGGACCCGCATCACGGGGAGGAGGCAGGGTAAGTGCTGTATAGCATGCCAGATAATCGCACACATTACACATGTCACATATCTGTAGTGATGGTCCAGAGCTTTGTCGGTCCATCTGCTAGATCTCTCTCTCTAGACGCTCTGTTTGGCTTTCTTCATCCTAAGAAACACAGAAATAGTGCATTTTAGTTAATGCCAGAGATAAACAGCACAGAAAACTGAAATATGATAACATCGTATATTAGGCGGAGGCTGCTGGAAAGCAGATTGTAAACAAAAACGTGGGCACAAATGCACAAATTAACCTGTTCAGGTCCATTTCGGCACCCTCCAAGTTAAATGAACACTTCATTTTACAGTGTGGCTGAGTTGGCTGGTGCATAATACCCACAGATGAGTTCGTGCAAGGAAGAGTACAGACATCGCCAATGAAGAGACAGTGAAATATGTACACTCAGTGAAACTCTTCTTGGCTATTGGCTCTCACCAATAAACACCACTTTGAGAACTTATAATGAGAATTTATTCCACTGTGACTTGTCTGCCAAAGTATGCCTGTGAGAGAAGCCAGCATTAGACTGCTTTGGTGTTCCAAAGTGTCCCCAGTTGATTCAAGGATACGGAGCCAAACACATCATCTTGGCCGGCCCCCCTCTTTTACGCAACCATGAACGAGATTTTGTTTCGTTTTATTCGAGGGAACACGCAACCCCGTGAACTATTAGCTGGCCATTGGGGACGAGAACATTTTAGTTGTTGATTGGCAGAGGGATTTTCTTCCAAGTGATTTCTTTGAATATCTTTTTACTATTCTGAGCCCCCGCTGTACGACATTAAGAAATACTTTATGATGAAGCATATATCAATCAAGGCAATGCTTTCGCAACTGCTTTTATCGCCATACGTAACACGGGAAAAAGGCTACTTGTTTTGAGATTGGCTGACTTTAATGGGGGATTTATGTGATCTATGCTGCACATCACTCACAAAGTAATTACGCCGATCAGTGGCCACGTCAAACTAATTCACCCAACAAATTATTTCCTTGAAAATGTGCCATCTGGAGTTATTAGATTTATTATACAGCTAAAAATCACCCTATCATTTTAAAGTGTGACTCTATAGTCATGTGCAGTCATTCCCACAGGGAGTCAGTTTGAATGTGTTACACAAAATGTAATGCATGCAGCCCCGCGTTGCATTTGCAAAGAGGCATCATCCACTCTCTACCTGAGATGTTTTGTTATGCGAAAGCCTGATTCACACCTCAACCTCGTCGGGACAGACTCCTCTCTCCTCCCGTGGCAGACGAGGAGCGACTGGGGGGTTGGGGGAGAGTCGGATGGTGCTATAGGGTGGGGGGTGGGGGGGAGAGTTGAAGGGCGCTATGCTACTACAGTATATGGATACATGTCTGAGTTTGGTTTCTCTTTCAAAGAACATGTCCAACTTCGTCATCGTCTCACAACTGGTTCAGCGACCACATGTGGGCACTTTCATATTAATGCGGGTGGGCCTTGATGCACAGTATGGTAGACAAACCAGCGGTGTGTGACTCTCATTATCTGCTATCACAGGGACATGAGTTGTCAGCCAGTCACTGCGTACTCCTGTGCTTAATCATGTACCTGCATGTTCCAGGTTAGGACTATTGGGCTGTTACATATAGGTGAAATACAAGTACTTAAATGCACATTTGCATCCTGTGGCGGTGAAAGTTTCTACAGCTCGTTCAAGTATTGAGAGAGTCACTGAGTATGGGAAATTTACATTTGAATTCCATTTGGAAAACCTTGCTAACAAGTTGAGACAGAAAGTTGGCTTCCTGTACAGAAACGGAACCGGGTTTCGTTTATTTAGTGGGAAGGGGATTATTGTAGCAATGTTATCATTATGGGTTGTGGTGATATGATTTATAGGCATGCTGCTCTGTGTCAAATCGCAACCACTTATGCGCTCTTCAATAAATTTTTCGAAATAGCAGACGTACAAGCTCACAACGACGTGTTGCAATCCAACGTGTTGTGAGCTTGTACATCTGCTATTTTGGAAATTGTATGAAAAGTTCCTTAATAGGAATGCAAGAGTGAAAGTGGCTATGATTGCGTGTCTATACATTTTGTCCTAAATACTGTAATACGGTTGGAGAGGCATAACAAACACTGGTATTTGTAAATTTTTAAGACCCTTATCAGCAAGCTACCTCCTTACATTTCAACCTTGTTGGCCACATGACTTGTTCTAATGACTGCTTAGTAGTTCATAAATTCCCAAGAACTTGACAGTACATTATCCTGTGATGCCGCTCTTGGAATGGCCTCCCACATACTCTGGAGACTAAGGTTCTTCCATCTCTTGCAGAGTTTAGGACTTTTCTAGCCCCTTGTGTTTCAAGCTGCAACTGTTTAAATTCAATCCTATTGTTCTGTGATTGATATGTTTGTTCTTTTGCTTGTTTTCGTAATTGTAAATTTGACTACGTCAGAAACGAAGGCTAACCTCAACCATCTTTCCAAGAATAAATCAAAGTTCAATCTCATGAATGAATACATTATAAAGTAACAATATACAGTATCAGAATAAATCCAAACCTGTCCTTAACCCAAACACATGTAGGATTAAAGTCATGTATAGGCTACATAATACCCAAACCAATCACTGACTGACTGGAAAAGGCCATAATGTTTAAGCATTAGTTGGATGTGAAGCCACTTACTTTTGGATAGCATTCTTCAGGTATTGCTGCAGCCACCTGATCTCTGGGTTAAGACAAACCTCTTTGTTTGTCTTCAGCTTGGCACTAAATAGAAAATGGAATGAAAAGAAAAAGACAAGTTTAGCCGAGGAGCTCCATAGACAGCATATGTGCACATTATGTAGATTGTGGAATCATCATTTGCATTTATTCAGGAGACTATAAAGAGGTTGTAGATCTGCTATTTCGCCTATATTTATTTGATCTATTTTCGCTGAAAGTTTGTCTGTTTTTACCTATTTTGACGTGACCAGAATAGGATCACTAGGGATAATGTGGTTAAAATGTATTTTATTGATGTCTAAGAGAATGAGAGACTATGACAGTGTATGACAATCGTGTTCCATGCATTGACATGCATTTACCCAGTTCCGAATAACATGGAGGCTATTTGCAGAAAGGGTCAGCGTGAGGATCATATATCCCCATGTGGTGACATCATGCCCACTCCATTACACGTTCCCTGTTTATCATTATCGGACACAGTTTATTTGGTTTGATAGAGCTGTCATGTCCCCTTGAGGCTATATTGACATGACACTCCTCCCATCAAAATTGTATCAAGCAAGCACGGAATTGCTCATTTCCTCCTTTAAAAAAAACGTGCTCCACATAAACCAGAATAATGAGTAAGACTGGGCCATTAAAAGCTCAGACCACTGCGTGGGAAGTAAACGGGAACCAAAACCAATTGCGTCGACCCACAATTATTGCTTTCCTGTCAAAAACAAAGCAACATCCAATTTCCTTCACATTCACTCTCTTTTAAACACCAATAGACCACACTTCCTGTGGATGTGTCAGGCTGTCTGTCTTAGGGATCTGCATAAAAACAAACGTCTTTCTGTGTGTGTGTGTGTGTGTGTGTGTGTGTGTGTGTGTGTGTGTGTGTGTGTGTGCGCGCGTGTATGTACACACACACACACGCGCACGCACAGCTCCTTTCTCTGCCTGTCACATCCAAAAGATTGATGGTGAGAAATGTCTTCTGAGGAGGAAACCTGTCCTTTTTATTGAAAAACCTTCTTTTTGAGCCAGGAGTGAGTGAGCTTGTGTTTGTGCCACTTCCACTATGTGATAAAACCTTCATTTATTGGCTGTACGGACTGCAACGCTCGTTGAAAGTAACAGCTTCTCGACTAGTTATTTTTGGTGTCCGGCACAGTCGTAGAATAGCTAAACTAGGCTTTAACAAGCACACTGGCCGGCTGCCGCTGAAGCCTGTCTTATAGACTGCCGTGTAATGAATGGTGTTGCTTGTTTGCGCCTCGATGTTAGCTTGTAGAAACAACACTGTTATGCGATATGATAGAGTATACATTTAATCTGCGATGTGGAACTTGTATGAATGATAACCTTATTAATTTCAGAATCCCCAATAACATGGGAAATGACGACTCTTTTTTCTGGAGACACACCGTGATGTCAGATTCCCCAAATCGATAAGCAAATTGATAAGCCAAAACCTTATTGAATTACGATTCTCAATAACATGTTCCTACGTGTCCCTCTTGCTTCAGCTGTAAAAGTTTGGTCCAAACCCGAGTGAAGTTAGGACACCAAACATTTACAGATTGCAGCTTTTACTCTCCAGCCGCCATGTCGTAGCTGTCAGATACTATGGGGGGACGGGCGTACTTACATCACTTGGAAGGGGCAGTTGGGAGTGTGGATGAACCTCAGTTCGCGGATGAAGCCTCGAGGGAGAGTGTTGACCAGAGAACGACAGGAGCATCTCTCCACCAGGCTGATGGGTTTGGCTGCGTCATGGAGGCCAAAGAAAGAACAGAGTTACATTTAGTTCTGTCACTTGTGATTGTGCAACCCCTGTCATGAAGTTGGAACAAAGCATACAGTAACATCTACCATTTTAAAATCTTAACTCTGCATGAGTGTCCAAATGTGAGTATAAAAAGGCTCTGGTTATGGACACTTACATTACTGATATCTCTTCTACGAGTTTTTTCCCCATTACTTTCACCTGGAGTCCCAGCTCTTCATTTTTCCCCAATTAACCACATAAACCCCAGTGTCTCTATTCTAGAACGTTTGGGCAATATAGCAGATCTACAAGGTCACAGCGGCTTGCAACACGACACGCTTTAGCAAAGAGATTTAGTGTAGAAGGAGAAAAAATAGCAGACCTGCTGTGAGCCCTGGGGGACCCCGTTTAACAATAGCAGGTACATCTATTTAAATGATAGTACGACTGTGTCGCTTGCTGACAGGAACTGATTTTCGGCAACCAACCCAGTCCTGCAAACTGTGTATAAAACCAACTTTAGTTCCATACACTCTGTGACATGGAGTGGATGGAAATAACTAAGCACACAGCCAAATTGTCAGTGTTCATTTTACTCTGAGAGGGAGAAAATGTGCATGGTGAGTATATTACAAATGAATACGTTAAAACTGAGGATTTTTGTGTTTGAACTAAGGTGTGGGGCGGAGAAAGCATACACTGCATGCTTTGTGTGTATGTCTTTATGACTGTATGAAGTCAAAATTTGTGTTTGTTTAACTGTGGCTGTGTAAACAAATGGACCCCTTATGGTTTTCCCTTACATGCACCATAAATGTCTGAGGAAGATAGAGTATCGGCCTATGTTTTATTAGTTAAAAAACATTGACTGTATTCAAATCAATCAGCAACATGGTCAAGAAAAGGGATAAAAGCCCGTATTTAATCATAGTGGTAAGTTTAACTGTTCCCATCTGCTCGCTGAATACACTGTGGGGACATTTGGTCCGGCGCAAATAAACATATTTGGACCACTAGACATATAGAGTCTGATGTACTGGTTATATAAAAATGTATTGTTCTCAAACCTCTTACATATATAGGCTAGACTAATATATCCCAGTGTGCACTCTGCTTTCAGGTCAATGAAAAAAGACCCCTTTGGTGATTGTTCAAGAACATGAGGCAATATTGTTCAGATTATAGTCGATAACATTACATGCACGTGTGTTAAGAATAGAATAGCACATGCAGCCCATTGGCTAATTGTCTGGCTTCAACTTCTAATATTCTATGTGCGTTGTGGTAGTCGGTTTTATGTCGCTGCACCAATGCCAAGACGACAAAACTCATCATACTTGGCAATGAAGTGCTTTAATATAAGTTCTGTTTTAAAGGCTGCTAAACGTCCACGAGCCTTCATATATTAGATTCTATCCTAGGCTATATGTTTGACATCTGGTAAAATGGATGAAACCAGCAAAAAAATATGTAAATGGAGAGCCTGCTCTTACTCTGCACAGTTCACAACCCCCGTGGCGGAGATAGACTGTGGGGAAACATTTAAAATCGGCATTTATTTTTTTAAACGCGCGGGCCCACACCACTGCAGATAACAGAGTGGCATTGCTTATCAGCCGATATCACCGGATCACACCACTTTGTAAAGCCATAGAGGATTTGAAACAGATGGTGGGAGAATTTGCGTCCGTGGATTAAAAACATGACCGCTATGCAAATGATTTTTTACACTCTAAACGTGTTGTCTCAACGTATTAGCATGATAAAGGCGCACGGCACTGCGAGGTTAGGTGACTGATGTCGCCATGTAGGCTGGCTGTGGTTGTGTCTCATAGTGCCCTAATTTGCGGGTAATTACATGAAAACAAAGAGTAGGATAAATACACACAAATCAGTCATCCGACAGGACGGTGTGCTGCGCGCCAGAGCCGCATGCATGCATGCGCACCATGAAGTAACAACCGCACATGCATTTTACGCACGACGACAAATGCTTTACTTTTACAACTATCCAGAATAAACCAGAATGAACTAAGAAATTGGACTAAATAATTTAAATGACGAAAAAGATATTTTAAACTGAACCACATACCGAATGATATTTGTAGGACATTTGCAGGACTGTGATATACATGCCTATTTGCAAATATTAAATGTGAGATTGATGATTTGCTGAAATCAGAATTAGAATCCCCTATTAAGTCACCCAATACTCACACATTGAGTAGTAGGCACTACACACACACACACACACACACATATATATATGCCACATTAATTTAAATCTGTATTATCTGTAAACTTCTAATTAATGAATTCTTCACAACTATGACAAAAGACAAACCTTAAAATCCTGACAATACATATAAGACAAATCAGAATTGATCAATACTATTAACATTCTTAAACTGCGTCCTGTTATAACAATGATAAATAACTTGAAGACCGTTTTGGACATGCAGGATCCTTCCAGCCATCTGTTCAACGCTGTATAAACAAACGACCAAAAAGGCACCAAGTCCTTCAAACATAAATAAATTAAAAGTCCATAATAAATCAACAGCCTACCTTGTGACTGAGGCACATAGTAAGTGGCCATGGCGAGCACAGTCACCACCGCCAGTAATTTCATATCCATGATGATGGCTTGCGGGTGTGTGTGTGTATCTATGTCCAAGTAGCGCTGCGTTAGATCGGCTCTGCAGTGCTCACCGTAAAGTCCTCGCACTTTCTGACAGTGGAGAGGAGTGTGCTGTGTGCTGGTAGTGTGAATCCACGCACGGAACACACTAGAGTAGAGATGCAGGGAAACCGCAGTGACCCCCCTCCCCGTTCCCTCACAGACACCCCCTCCCACACACACTCACACTCCGAGAGAGAGAAAGTAGGAGTGACTGTAGTGAGATAAACGATGCCCCCCTCTATTATCCCGACTTGTCCTGCTTCCCCTTTTCAAACCGTGCAGTGGTGGAAATTTACTCAGAATGTTCTTAAGTGTACAAATTGAACCAAATGGACGCATAACAGGGTCCATATGAATTGTAGCACTTGACATTTTGAGTATAGGCTTCACTTGAGTAGCCTATTTTCATTTTCTTATAGGCTACTTTAATACTCCACTACATCTTATAGGCATAGGCCTATATAATTTTTTTTTGCCAGCTTACTGTATAGTTGCTTATTTGCAGATTTAGATTATCAACACAAATATTCATTATAAACTATAGTGATACTTAGGTCATGGTTAATATAAGCAGAAACTACCGTAACCCGCAGCAGCACTTGAAGTAATTCAAATATAAGTGATGCACACATTAATGCAATTGATACTAAATGCAGTAATATGATTGTGTAATGCACATGGGCAATTCTGCATAATGAGCACTTTTCCCTTTCATACTGTAGGCTATTTTGTTGCCAACGCTGACTCAAGCCATTTTTTTAATGAAGGACATTTTCATTTTCTTACAATGTGGTAAAGTAAACAAACAATCAATTATTAATCTCCAAACGTCAATCGTCATCATATTCCACGATGTTATAACCAAAATAAGGTGTGATATTACATATTGGCATTGTGTTGGGGCACATTGGCAACATTTTGCGTTTAACAACGACAACCTCGTTTGCAATGATTTTGTGGGACTTTGCGGTGGCTTTCAGTTAAAGGACGCCATGAAAGAATAAGCACGCCTACTGTACAAGGGATTTGATATGCATCCCCACTGTTTTATATGGTCGCTTGGGTTTTGCAAGCTATGACAGGGTATACATTCTTTCTTTCCCCTTCTCTTTCTTCTAACATATGTTTGGCTTTAGTTACGCTGTGTCTCTCAGAAGGACAACGATTGAATGATGATTTAAAAAGCTAAACACTGAATTTAGAGTCGAATCACATGATCCAGATGCAATTCTATTACATCAGTGGTTCTCAAAGTGAGGTCCAATTGGACTCTCAGGTTTCCTTGAGGGGTTCCAAATGGACCCTTTACTTGTCTGTAACTCTGAGTGTACAGAAGGAACCAGGTTCCCTTATACACTCTTAAAGTTATGCGTGAGTCCTTGAAATAAAAATAAAAAGTTTGAGAACCACTACATTACATCATTGGCTCCAGTACATATACAGTAGACCTGAGGCATCACTTCTTACTGCATGTGAAAAGAGGGGAAACACTTTTCTTATACTATTAAGTAAATCCTAAACATTTGTTTTGGAACTTTCCAGAGCTGTGGTTGAATCCCCTCTCTCTCTCTCTCTCTCTCTCTCTCTCTCTCTCTCTCTCGATGTATGCATCCACAGTGTTGTGTTTGGGGGTTGGGGGGTATTATTAGTGTGTTTAACGGAATGCAGATGTGAGGTCCATTTCCAGACACTTTGCTTTTATCCGGCAGAGCAAACACTGTGTGTGTGTGTGTGTGTGTGTGCGTTCGTGCAGACATTTGCATGTGTGAAATTAAAGACAAGAGAGTGGAGTCTCTTCTCTGTAAAGGAGCACTGTGAGCTATAGGTGTAGTCATGTATTCTATTCTGTCCTGCACCTGACCTCACAGGCTGACCTATTTGTTATTTAAAAAAACTTTAGTTGTTTGTTGTTTGTTGACTTGCCAGTCTACATATACGGCCATAGTGGTTAGCCTGGGGAGCCAGAGCCCATGGCTGTCCCAGGCACGATTCCAGGCCAGGTCAGCAATGTGTCGATGTGTGTCCCTGCATGAGCAAGACTCTTAATCCCGAATTGCTCGGTGAGCGCCAGAACGGCTGCTCACTGCTTTTATTTTTTTATTTTTGTATTACTTTTGCATACCCCACCCACAAAAAAAGGGATGTACAACAACACAATATGTTTCTTTTAGAACTGAATCCAATTGTTTGAATAATAATATTAAGAAGAAGAGTCACCAATCAGCCAAACGGGCTATAAAATACAGCAGCAATCTCTCTAGACCTTTTAAATGAAATCTTTTCAAGCCAACAGACGAAAAAACAAAAAAGTAATATGTAATATGTGCTATTTTTTTTTTTATTTAGTATAGGTATAATATTACTGTTTTGGCAGAGAAATACCTTACACTACTTACTGGGGAAAGTAATAATATTACAGTAATATATTACTAGTAACTAGTAACTGCCCAACATTGCATAAAAGGTGACACCCCAAAGGAGTGGTGACTATTCTATTCTATACTAGAAATATGTTGACATACAGTATTCAAATATAAGATTCTACTCTGTCTCTGCCATTTTCAAATCTAGTCATTGGTGTGTTTGTTCATTCATGACATGAATATTACTTGTACGTTTAAATAGTCTATACTTTTTAGTGTTTTTTTAAGCATTTTAGTATAATGATATTGGAGCCGTTATAGAACTTATATAAGTCCAGACGTCACTCACTCATCCACTGGTTCTGCCTGGTTCACAGAAGTAATTTCTCTATGGAGAATAACATGGGGTCACGTTAAAATCGTTTCATATAAGCATTGTGGTCCAAAAATAAACAAGCTGTCTCTGCGTTATTGTCAGGGAGGTGTCTCTGTATCGTTTGCGACAGTCAGTCACTCATATATGATACAGTCTGTTTCTAGCGAAAATGTAACTAATTCAGTAGCAGTAACATTATCGTTTTCTCTCAGTCAGTTGATTCTTCATATCCATTATGAGTGAAGCGGCCTGGATGATTTGTTTATTTTTCAAACACAGTTACGGTATTATATGAGGTGATCTAAAATCCCCCTATGGGGATTACAATGAAAATAAAAAGTACATGAACCTGTGGATTTGCGCCCTCTATCGATATTGACGTCAGACTTCGGTGCTCTATTGACAGGGACAATGGAGAGAGAGTGAGTAGGGGAGTGATATGCTGCAAATGGGTCACCCAGCTGGGAATTGAACCAGGGACTCTCTTTCAGGCCCTAACCACTCAGCCATCGGGCCACCCCATTAGTAAAATGATTAAACAATCATGTATGTTATTGTATTGACTTAAACACTTGAACCCCAGCATCCCTATTGTGGGATGAAATCTCGGCAAAATAGACGATCTACAAGACCACAACACGCTGTGAGCTTGTAGATTGAGATTTTTGGTGTAGACGTAAAAGAGAACAGAATCCAAGTACAGCTGTAATTATGGTATAGGTTTCTCTAACAATAGATTGTTTAACTATAAGTGGTTAATAGTAATTTAGTAAATGTGTGTCAGTGTCTACGTGTGTACTTTAAAAGCAGTGGTTCCCAAACTTTTCAGGTCAAGACCCAAGAAAGATTACCGTAGACGTTTGCCCGGGAAAACATCAGATCTACAAGCGTGCACCCTGCGTGGGAAGCTTGTAGACAGCTATACTTCTTAAATTATTTTTATTTTTATTTATGGATTTGGTTTGTTTTAAAAAAATATAAAATTACTTAAAATATTTTCTATTTAAACAAAAAAATAACAAAAAATATATCTACAGTATATACTGTATATACCAGTAAGATGCACTAAAGGGCGAGGTTGCGTGCACACATCCGTCTGGGTGACGGCAGACTGCTGGGCGAGCACTGGCGCCTTGGCATGGGGGGTGAGTTCAACATATGGAATGAATTCTGTACTGGCCATATATGGAGCGTATCTTGAGTGTACAGGGTTTGATGAGGTCAGATCATCATATGGAATGTCAGAAAAGGTCAGCTCCATATATAGAGATCTTTCTTTCTCTCTCTATCTAAGGGTGACAGCGGGGGCAGTGTCTTGAGTGTACAGGGTTTGATGAGGTCAGATCAACATATGGATTGTCAGAACACGTGTCAGGTCAGCTCCATGTATGGAGATCTAAGGGTGGCAGCGGGGGCAATGTCTTGAGTGTACAGGGTTTGATGAGGCCCCAGGTAGGCGGCCATATATGGAGCGTGTCACAAGGCGTGGTGGACTGACGGCCATATATGGTGGCGTGACGTGTCACATGGTGTGAGGCACTGACGGCCATATATGGTGGCGTAACGTGTCACGAGGAGTGAAGGACTGACGGCCATATATGGTGGCGTGACGGCTGGAACGACGGACGGAACGACGGACTGACAGGTTTTGCAGGTTCTCTTAGTAATCTGTAACCTACGGTCGCAATTAAATGTAGGAAAAGAAAATGGGACTTTTACTCGCGTCGTCATGACCCATAAGAATTGGTCTGTGACCCACTAATGGGTCCCGACCCACTGTTTGAGAAACAGTGCTTTAAAGTGTGCCTTTGGATGTCAACTATAAGACTGAAGCTTTCTCCACACAGACACAGGTTGCCATGGTAACAGGCTGCTAAAGACATGATGGGTCAGTGGATCCTCAGCCCAGTGGACAGCTGAGAGGACAAAGACACTCATCACACAGACACATATTGACTTCTCTCACAGGCTGTAAGAATATCGACGGTATAGTCACTGTGTGTGTGTGTGTGTGTGTGTGTGTGTGTGTGTGTGCGCGCGCTTGCGTACGTGCATATATTAGTGTGCAACTAACTGTGCATGCACGTGAGTGTGCACACACGTGCGCACTAAGAGTATGTATAGTATTTGAGTAAGGTTCTCTCAGCTCGGAGTGAACGGACACTTCAGAGGGGTTCACATCAAAGGGCCTCCGATCGCAACGGCCCCTCAAAGCCGCTCACCGTCACACGCGGCGCCTCACATGTCAACACTATGCTTGTTTTTACTTCCACCTCGTCAGGAGGACGCACAAACTCGTAAACGTACACATTTTGCCCCCACGTGCACTCAGTCACGAAACATTCGCATGGAAGATCGGCTTGCACAAGCACAAACGCACATGAAATTCATTCCTCATGAACGCACGCAAATCAACCCAATGTGATGCTCGGCTCGTGAATTCGAGCCAACATTCGACATTCGGGACATGATGAGCGAGAGAGCGTACCAGAAACATACCCTAACATTTCAACATCCTGCATCCAGCAACAATCTTTTTGATTTAGTTTGCCCTCTCAAGGTGAATGGCCTCCTACATGGTTCTGTAAACATATCTAGCAATATGTCTTCTTGCCAATTTTTCCAATATGTCCTTCTGTAAGCAGTTTGCTTTCCCTCAAAACCAGAAATGCCTTTGCTCAGTGTCAGGAAACAAGAGACTTGTGTCACTGCCGGAACAGAAAGGCCATGAAAGTGTTATCACACTCATAACACACACAATGTGGAGGTGTATCCGGGTCAATTTGTTGTTTGTCCAGTATGGGATATGTGACAGCCGGTCTACTCAGTTCATTGTTTCTATAATTGCTGCAATCTGCCATTAAGAGAGCTTATTCATCACATTTAACAGTGTTCCTACTAATAACAGGGCAGCTGTGGCTCAGGAGGTAGAGCAGGTCGTCCAATGATCCCTGGGTCGGTGGTTCGAATCCCGGCTCCTCCTGGCCATATGTCGAAGTGTTGAGCACTTGGAAAAGCGCTATAAAAATGCAATTCATTATAAGATACAACAAACGAGGATGGTGGGGTGATGACAGCTCCATCCACGTTCCAAGAGCTTTTATTTGGTACATACTGTATCATTGCTGTCGGGTGGAAACCATCATGTATCCAAAACCCTTCTTTGATGATTTGTGCATATAGGCCTACTACTGTGTGTGTGTGTGTGTGTGTGTGTGTGTGTGTGTGTGTGTGTGTGTGTGTGTGTGCATTGTTTGAGTGAGCCTGTATGAGGTGTGTGTAAATGATAAATGCACTGCATTTATATCACAACTTTATCCAAAGCAAATTTAACATTCACTCATACATGATATTGTCGCTGACATCGGAGGAAACCAGGCAAAACAATACAGTCTACTAGTGATGCGCGGTTGCCCGCAGGTTGACCCACAGGGCCGATGGACGGGTCAAGATTTTCAGCGTAATTATCGCGCGGCGGGCGGTTCCCCCTCCCAACAAAAAGGGAAAAAAAGCATTCCGGTACCTGCTCTCCTGTCTCTACTCCTCCTGCTGAAATCATCAGCTATATCAGCTTGTTCTGTTGTTCATCAATGTGTTGCTTATGAAAGGGGGCTTTAGCCCCTGCCTTTTTAACCGTCCTGAACTGGAATGTATAGCATTTTATGTTCAAAGAATTCCCCTCTCTCGCCCCTCTGAGGCCGCGTGCGTCATCAGCGCAATGAGCGCATCTGCACCAAATCTTTCTTAATTGAGCGTGGTGCTGTGCAGGCGTGCACAGTGCGCACACCCACGCATCACTACAGTCTACCATTAAGTTTCAATGGAAGCCAGCGACATGAAGATACAAAGATTCATCTGACGAATCGTCAGATGAATCTTTGTATCTTCATGTCGCTGGCTTTTTTGTAGCTTTTGCAGCAGCTACAATCGTTGTAGCTGCTGCAAAAGCTACAAAAAAGTTGAGCTGGTTTCAACATGCGTGTGTGTGTGTGTGTTTGTGTGTTGAAGCACACACATGTGCGTACCACACACACATGTATTTATTCAGCGCTGTTATGGATTTAATTTGTGCACATCAGCCTGCGTACATGGAGAACATGTGTGTTAGTGCGGTTATACCTCTTCACACCTCTAACATCTGTGTGTGAAGTGTCCGTTCTAGTTGTCTGTGCTGTAGCAGGCTGCAGGAGCTGTTGCTCTGACTGCATCCCATCTATCCGTCCGTCCGTCTGAGCTGGGAGGTCTCACTCCAGGGGTCCTGCTCTTCCTCTGTGTGTGTGTGTGAGTCATTTGTTACTGTACGTACAGTACGCACTGGGGAGCACGCTATATAAGCCTTCCCTTTTTACAGTGCACGTAAATCACATGTACGCCTTTTCTCTCTGAAGTCGAGGAAGGTGTCTTCAAGAATTATGGCATTTTGCAGGCAGTTTAGCCATGGTTTAGCCACTTTAAACCATGGCATTCCTACTTTGGGCATATCATTTTAGGGCGAAAATAAAAGGTGCATTTCTATAGTGCCTTTATCCAAGGCGCTTTGCAATAGATTGTGCATTACATTCACCCGGCATTCACACACATTCATGCATCAATGGCGGAGGAAACCATGCCAGGCGCCAACCTGCTCATCGGGAGCAATTAGGCGTTCAGCGTCATGCTCAAGGACACTTGGACACTAACTCTGGGGGAACCCGGGACCATACTGGGAACCTTCTGGTTCTCAAGCGGCCGCTCTACCCCTGGGCCACTACCGCCCCCAAAAAATATTTACGCTATTTCTTAACTGGCTTAACTTTGCCCACATCCTATCTGTACTACATACACATTCACAAGCATACACACAGTAGCAACATACTGTACACACTCACACTTACTGTACTTGCATGTGCACAAACATGTACATATGGACCCTATTTCTCTTGTGATCCCCAATGGGGAGCTATCAACATTTATAGCTAACACACGTCAGAGTTTCCTATAGCTTTGTTTGATTGGCTCTGCATGCAGCAGATATTATTTGAACCGAAAACATGTGAAGGTGTCGTATATATATTTCCGTTTCAAATCATCAGGTGTCATATGTTTCCTGTTAAAAAAATGTAAAAAGTTGACCTTCACGGCCCGAAGTCAACACTCAGTGATCTGTCAACATGCTAACATATTGCTAAACATTCCTTATGCGTTATACACCTTTTAAAGAAAGACCATGAGACCCGGGCTGGAGAGGGGGCAGGAATGTGAAGGGATGAGTGCATTATGGTGGAGCAGCCAGTTTCCATAGATCAGGCTTTAGTTAGAGAGTCTTCAGGCTAACTGGTTCCCGGTGGGGGTTCTGCCAGGGCTCCATTGTGGTTCAGTGAGGCTGAGTGTCTTCTGGCTGTGCCTTTGTCCATCATCTTCCTCCATCTTCTCCACCTCAGTGTCCTGTCAATGAAGTCTTTAGCTATAGACATTCAGTCAATGGCAAATCACCCGCAGTCACGCCCAATAGCTTTAAAGTAATCAGTGCATTTTGCAGTGATACTGGTCTGGCACCACAGAACTTGACACAAGTATGTCTATATTAATGCAGGTATATATTTGACCTCTATTGGTCTTGGACTGATGGGTGTCTGTGACATGCAACTGTCCATGGTTAATCTCTCAAACCACTGCACAGATCAGCACCATATTTCATGTGCACTGCACGCTGCCAGTAGCTTTAACTTTTGAAAACCTTAATTGTATACTGGAAGTCAAATAACTCCTTATTAGAAAGTCAATATGACTGATCAGTCTACAAATCCAGCAAGTGTCAACATGACAGCCAAGTTCCACATGCCATGTTGACAATAGACCCAGCTGTCGTTGTTGTCATATTGTTTCCAATTCATCTCAGTAATCCATGTTTTGACAATGACTGATGCGTCGACGGAACCAAATATGCACACAAGCGCTGTCAATATACTTTATTGTCGCCACATAACAATGCAAATAATGTCAGCAACTGTCTTATTATAACTTAAAACAATTGTAGCCGCACAGTGTCACGTTTTACGCAAAAGCTATGGCTTCTGGTTGGTTTTATGGCTTCAGCTGTGTGTGTGGAGAGTTTAGGGCCACGCAGGCTGTGTTGTGGAGCCACACAGCTGTTGTGTTGTGGTGAGAGTGAGAGCCGGGCACCTCCTCCCCGTTCAGAGAGAAGCTCTGGGATGCTTCCACTTCCACTAGGACTCGCCAACGGCACCTGGTGTCGCACGACCACGGGAACCAAAGCTCTTCTCTTCAGCTGCCGGCTGGTTTGATGTGTGTCCTGAGAGGAGCCATGACGGTACCCTTGAACTGGTACAAGTTGTTTACGACAACAATGTTACTGCTTTTTGAAGCCAGCAATACCTGTGGTGGCGATGAATTGATTATCCCATTAAAGCCGGGAAAGCATCTGTGTCATTTAGCTATATAGCACATTGTTTGGATACCGGGTATATAATAATAGCTGATATAATGTAGAAGCTCACAGCGGATCAGGTCGTGCCACGCTGTGAGCTTGTAGATCTTCTATTTTATATATATATATATAATCTTCCCTTTCTTTCTTTTTTTAAAACTTGTTTAACTCAAGTCTTTGCTTCTGGGGGGTCCCTGGAACATTGACTGGTTTGAGCTGCCATGGTTCTCAGCAGGAAACCGATGGATTGGTCCAAGTAGAGAATGGTACTTTACCCCAGGTGAAGGAGTTTTAAAAGTATCTCGGGGTCTCGTCACGAATGAGAGAAAGCAGAGGACGGAGCAGGAGATCAGCCGGGGAATCAGAGCAGCAGGAGCGGTATTGCAGTCACTGAATCGCACTGTTGTGACGAAAAGAGAGTTGAGTCAGAAGGCAAAGCGCTCCGTCTATACAGAGCAATCTTCGTTCCTATACTTTCACCTATGGTTATGAAGTGTGTCATTACCGAAAGAATATTAAAGGTTGCGGTCCAGGTACAAGCGGCCGAAATTAGTTTTCTCAGGTGGGATGGCTGGCGTCACCCTTAGAGATATGGTGAGAAGTTCAGTCACCCGGACACTCGGTTTGGTTAACATTTTAATTATTATTTATGATTGCAGAGTGATATTTGTTATTTTGACGATATATATACATTGTGTGATGCTTTATTAAAGTTAATTGACCGTTGACTCCATTGAAGGGAGCAACTACTAGCTGTGGGGTGTGGGGAACATGCCAACAGTGGGAGGGTTGTGTTTAGAGATCTCTTGACTTTGATTATATTATGGGAATCATTTATAGAGTAGTATGTGACACTTTAAAATGTGTGTTATGACTTATGAATGATTTGTGATGTCTCTGGACATTGATGCACTGGTTCGATTGTGGAATCAATCCGGGGTTGGTTTGGTCTAAATGGGAGGGGCCTAGCCTTTATAAGGAGCACCTGCCACTGCCCAGCAATCAACGTAGGATTGTAGGGAGCAGAGCAGACCTTGAGAGAGCCAACCTGGCTAGTGGGCTGTAAATACCTCTTTTGTTTGGTTTGTTTGAATGACCATTTCTTGTGGACTCTGCAAAGGTGAAATAAAAACGGATTGTTTTTTGTATAGGAAATACTGCTTGCTATTTTTGGTATTTTGCCATTTTTGAGCATTTTGGGAGTATTTTGAGAGCTGGTTCAGTGCCAATTTTGGCCTACACTACCTTCACTCAGACCAGAGTGTGACACCCGGGATAGCGAAAGTAATATAGTATAGTAACCTAATTACTAGGGATGTCCCGATATGCTTTTTGCGTTCCTGATCCTGATCCGATACCACAATTTCTGTATTAGCCGATACCGATACCAGTGTTGTGATCTCGTGATGCGTTTATAGATATCTAGCTATATATCTGGTGTTGTGTTTATAGCAGACTCCTCACTCATATATGTGCACTGGCAGTTTGGGCAACTCGAAAGCAAACTCCACATGCCCCAACATTTATACCTGCAATAGTGTCAACCCCTATACCCCTGTGTCGGATCGGTGGTTAGACTGGCATATTCGTCGATACCGATATGAACCGATATGGCAAATAAGGGCAGATACCGATACAGTATCTGGACATAGTTACTCTAGTAACGTGAGTTCGAATCTGCCCCATTTCCTAAGTCTACTGTGCACTATCAAATAAAGGCAGAAACTAAATTAGTAATGTAGGCCTAACTAATTACTTTTTTATACCAAATAATAAGTAAAGTAATATTTATTTTTACATGAGTAATGATGACTAAAGAGACACATAGCTGTATTATACTTCCACCGAAGCTTTCCCAACACTGGAATTGAGGGAATGCTATTACAATATATCTTCTTCATTCTCCCGTCAAGAGGTTATACTTTTTTGGAACGGGTGTCCAAGACGGGTCAGAGAGGTCTTGTTATTCACTTCCACTGAAAGACAAACAATTTCAGAGAAGCACATTGCGGCCATTTCTAGTAAATGGTTGTAAACGTTTTGAAACCGGGAATATTGTCCAAGTAGAGCCATGTTAGTGTAGCTCACAGACTTCTGTGGATGCAGAGGGAAGGAAGTGTCTCCAATAACATTTAATGATACGTTCCTGAAAATAGCTAAACCATGCAGCGCACTCACTCAATTTCATTAATACGAATGCACGCACACACACACAAGAGCAGAAACACACACTCACACAGGCACGCACGCACGCACGCCGCCGCACACACACACACACACACACACACACACACACACACACACACACACACACACACACACACACACACACTGTCTCTGTAGGATAAACTACTACATGCTTAGTTTATACGTTTATTTTTGTTACTGAAACTGAACTGAACTGAACTCACAATGCAAACAACAATAGGTTTCAGCCTAAATCTTAACCACACACATTTAAGCTCTTACAAACGGAATTGACACGCCATGCCTTTCTCCATTTAGCCTTCTGTTTCTTTCAGTTCTCTGGCATCACCATTCGCCAGGACATCCTTATCCAGTTGTTCCTTTGGCATTCTTCTCTCAAGCTTGATCCATGCCTCTGATAAAAAGAAGCCTGAAAGACAGATGGAATCTGTTTATGTTTCATTATTCATTCCTCTGTGTCATCCAGACCTAATGATAAAAGCAGCATTGTTCCTGCCTCTTGTCAGCAGCGAGTTGATGTATTATAGAGGCAGCTAATGTTTTTAGATGTTCGAGCAAGCGAGACACTAACAGGTGCGTGTGAAGAACCCCGAAGACAGTCAGTCGCAAGACAACGGGATGTAACGTCTGTTAAAAAAAGGACATCGTGATCTAACAGAATCCACAGGCGTATCTGGGAAACTCATAAAGAGTTAAAGAGTGAGCGTAAATGTGAACATTGCTACAAACCCAGGGGGCATCCATCCCCACAGCCAGGACCATCACTGTGGGTATGGGAATAACTCTTCCCTGGATCTGCCTGCGAGCGCCGTGCCAAGGTGGTGAGGTCGGGCCGAGCGCACCACGGGGAGCTCTCTGCCTTCCCCGCGGGGCGCAACACGGCAGCAGGTGCTTGAATAGGACAAAAAGGATTATGAAGGTCGAAACACCGTATAACGGACCGTCGGGGACGATGCCAACTGTAAAGCGTGTAAAGTGTTTTGAGTCTTCTGGAGCCCGCGCCGCGGCCGGGGGCGCACGGTTCAGATAGAGGGTTTTTTTTCTCCCCCCCCCCCCTGTGGCTGTCAGCGAGCCCTGTGTGAGGACAAGGACAACAAAAAGAAGAAGAAAACAAAGGAACAACAAAAACAAAACTGCATTCAATCTGTGAGAATCATGAGCAGCTGTTCGAAATGTTATTTTGTACATTGTACGTAGACAAGTTAAATTGGTATGTATGACTTCATCCTTTCTTGCACATTGCATTGCTGCTAAAGATACCATACAGTACCTGCCTTGAGAGGTTTATCATACCTGGCTGCCCTTCCACAAAAATATATTTTTATTATATTTTACTTTTTTTACTTCATTAAATCCTGTATTATTATTATTTTCATAATGTGTCGTGTCAGCAGCACAACAGTCCATGCAGTCCCTTCAGCCTCTCTTCGCTCAAACCGTTCATTACGCTCAGAATCTGAGTGATGACAAAGCTTTGTTCACAATAAACGGAAAGGATTTTTCATTTTATTTATTTTGTATTTCCCGTTGCTCAGTTGGTGTTTGTGAACATATAACCCGCTCCCTTCCAGAACCAGAAACTGGAGAACAAAGGATCTAATCTGGGATGTTGTCAGTAAACGTGTCTGGGAGGCTAACTATAGACTAGAATGTGTGTGTGTGTTTGATGTTTAATATCTATTATCTAATTAAAGTTTCATATTATAGTGGTACTGACATGTCTAATGTTGGAACAGTCACAGTTAACTTTTTCAATGCCTTTCATTCATCATGTCATTTTCAGCCCAACAGTATATTGCTATCAAATATTAAAGTCTTTGGACGGGCTCATCTTTGTGGCATGAAGAAACAGAGCATTGTAATGATGAATGTTACTGTCCAAGGCCATGCAAAATATGTTTGAATGCTGTGAAATGTGGTGGCATTACCCAATAACCGCCATCTGCAACCAAGCCCGTCCACATGGGGCTCCCGCGGAGATGGGTTACATTTTTGGGATTCAATCAAACCCAGACTAATGAGGAGATATAATAAAATTAGCTGTGTCTGACAAAAGTAACAAAAGGACACTAACATGTTTGACATTTAGCTGTAGTAGAACCTGCCAAATGCACAGGGTGGTCAGACTGGAAATAAAGAATGGAATTATAGGAGATGAATGTCTGCAGCTATATTCCCTATACTTTGAGAAGCCATCCAATCTCTGGGACATGCATGGATTTTACAATTATACAGTCATATTTTCATTTGTCTTAAATTACCAAAGAATCCATGGCACATTGGTGGGTAATGCAGATGTTGGCTGGGTCACTCTACTATATATACATATAATGTATGTGGTATTCTTTGTGACGAAAGTACTTTCCCTCAAACCAGCATGTTTAACCACTTAAAGCCCATAATGTATACTTCATCGTATACAGGGAAAATAGCCGATCTACAAGTCCACAACGTGGTGCGGAGTGCTGCGCTGTGAGCTTGTAGGTCAGGCATTTTAGCCATTTCTGAAAGTCTTTGCCTGGAATAGGGGACTCCAATCCAGGTGGAAAGTGGCTTAACCCTTTCAACCTGCCGGGTGAAGGGACGACCCTCTCTTCTATTCTCAATGTTTCCGCTGAGCCCTAACTGTGCAGCTGTTGTCTCTTTATGGCCTCTGTGCTCCCAGGTCACCACATAAAACACTTAAAGAGACTTTAAAGAGGAGAGCCGGGGCTTACAGCTGCCAATCACCATGATTGAGCAGGATGGCGAGGCTACGATGACGGGTGCTGTTTAGCGCTGCAACCTTTGGATATTTAAATTGACACAAACATATAGTCTTTTTTTATCTAATAGATTTCTTTGTATCATCGACTAAGCCCATTGTCGTACAATGGAGTCATGTAGCAGAAATAGCAGAATCGATAATCTTTTGTAATTGATTGAATGGATTAGTTTGATAATCCTGTTTGTTAGGGGCTGTGTTTGCTATGGTAGACAGACGGCATCGTGTGTACTGTGTGTGTACCCTCGGGGGGGTTGATCTATAGGCCTAATCAAAGACCTATTAATCAAAGCGATTAAAACCATACCGGCGGAGAGGCGAAGACAGAGTGTCTTGTCCTCTTTCATATGAACAAATAAAAGATATTGTTACACACTATTCATCCTTGCGAGGTCTCCTTTGAAGTCCTTGCCCCTGTCGGGGGAAGTAAAGGTGATTTTTCACGGAGGTGTGTGCAAAGTGAACATCTCTTACGATGAGGAGAGTGGTTCTGTGTTCTTGTGTGTGTGCGCATGCCGTGAGTGCATGCTTAGCAGTTGTGGAAAGTAACTAAGTACATTTACTTAAGTACTGTACTCTCAGTGGCAAATATTACTCTACAATTTTTCTTTTAACTTGAGTATACTAGTTACTTTGTAGATTTAGATTATTATTACAAAACATACATTAACCACTTCAGCCCTATACATTCATACAATTTGAAAATAGCAGATCTACAAGCTCGCAATGCGGCGCATTGTGAGCTTGTAGGTCTGCTATTTTCAAAAGATTTTTAGACATTTGAAAACTTGAAATGGGACATTCTGTATAATAACGTTTGGTGCTTTAGGTACATTTTGAATTATGGACTTTTACTTAGGTAATACATTGGAGTACTTTTTCCACCACGCGTGTGTATGGACTGCATGCGTGCAGGCAGGAGTGTGTGTGTGCGTGCGTGACTGCGTGCGTGCGCTTGTCAGACTGGGAGTATAGGACTGGCCTTCCCTGGAGATGTTTGTCAGTGTTCCTCTGCTGCTGGTAATGAGCCGTGTGATCCGCTGGACCTCCTGTAGGCCATATCACTACCACATGATGACTCACCACTGACTGACTCACCACCACGCAGCCTCTCCACAGTGCAGCATGCAGGCCCTGGGCTGGCTGCTCCACCATGTACAGCCTCTCCACAGTGCAGCATGCAGGCTCTGGGCTGGCTGCTCCACCATGTACAGCCTCTCCACAGTGCAGCATGCAGGCTCTGGGCTGGCTGCTCCACCATGTACAGCCTCTCCACAGTGCAGCATGCAGGCCCTGTGCTGGCTGCTCCACCATGTACAGCCTCTCCACAGTGCAGCATGCAGGCCCTGGGCTGGCTGCTCCACCATGGACAGCCTCTCCACAGTGCAGCATGCAGGCCCTGGGCTGGCTGCTCCACCATGGACAGCCTCTCCACAGTGCAGCATGCAGGCTCTGGGCTGGCTGCTCCACCATGTACAGCCTCTCCACAGTGCAGCATGCAGGCTCTGGGCTGGCTGCTCCACCATGTACAGCCTCTCCACAGTGCAGCATGCAGGCTCTGGGCTGGCTGCTCCACCATGTACAGCCTCTCCACAGTGCAGCATGCAGGCTCTGGGCTGGCTGCTCCACCAGGTACAGCCTCTCCACAGTGCAGCATGCAGGCCCTGTGCTGGCTGTTCCACCATGTACAGCCTCTCCACAGTGCAGCATGCAGGCCCTAGGCTGGCTGCTCCACCATGGACAGCCTCTCCACAGTGCAGCATGCAGGCCCTGGGCTGGCTGCTCCACCATGGACAGCCTCTCCACAGTGCAGCATGCAGGCTCTGGGCTGGCTGCTCCACCATGTACAGCCTCTCCACAGTGCAGCATGCAGGCCCTGGGCTGGCTGCTCCACAAACCATTCACTCATTCATTCAGTATACTCCCTGCTCCACTGTCTGTCGAGGGACTTCCACTGGTGTAAAGTATCTAAAGCACAATAATGTCAGTATAGAATGTCGAGGTATATCATTACTTTACTCCATGGAGTATTTCAGATTTTACTTAATACTCTAATAACTCAGAGGCAAATATCGAATTGATTGAATAGGAGACTTTTACATGTAACAGATTATTTCTACATTGATGAATTGCTACTTTTACTTAGTATTTACTAGAAATGTGAGTATACTTCATCCACATTCTTTACAGGACTACATAAGCTTGTTTGCAAAATGAAGAAACACTTTCGATCACTACTTGGGTAGCCATTTGTTACATTATTGCTGTTGCACAATTTACCACTTGAACCCTATATAGTGTACTTCGTTGACTGGGGTACCTCAGTGGTCTGTACTTGCTACTTGGTCCCCTCCTTTTCCCCCTCTACACACCAAAACGCTTTGTCGGAAACTGCCGATCTACAATCTCACAAAGTTTGTGAGGTTGCTATTATGACATGCCCCTAGGGTCTGTGTGGTTAAGTATAGTATAGTGCATAGTGAGTAGTGAGTGATTTGGGGCCACAGTCCACATGAGGAAAGAAGAGAGTCAGTAGAGTATTACGGAGCGCTGAGGGCGCGGGGCGAGGAGAGGAGAGGAAATGACAGGTAAGGAGAGAAGAGGAGGAGATGAAAGGTACGGATGGTGGTGAGGAGAGACAGCGACGGAGATGAAGAATGAACGTCCGACTAAAAGGTCTTGTTTCCAGAGCTGGATTTGATTAGCGACTGTAACCGTGCTCTGTTCCTTATTAACTCAAGGGTCACTCAGCAGCGTGTGAGCATGTGTGTCAGCGTGCATGTGTGCATGCGTGTGTGTGTGTGTGTGTGTGTGTGTGTGTGTGTGTGTGTGTGTGTGTGTGTGTGGTTTTAGTACTCTCTAGTATTGTCTCTGAGACTTGTCCTGGCCTTACCTCATCTTCTGTACATCTCGTCGTGCTGTCGTTTATAATTCAATAACAGCCTCTGATCCGTGAGCCCCTAGCTCTGCTATAGGATGTTAGGGATGTTTCCCTTTTTTACTGCTTTGGTAATATTTTTTTTTTGGCGCATTCAAAGCGGTGTGTAGACTTCCTCCTTCTCTTTGTTTCCCTTCCGAACATGTTTGTGGTCATTTCTTTATCATCTCTACTCAGGCAATTTATTCATGCCTGAGTACTTAAATATAATGAAATAAATTAAATGAAAACGGTCGATAGAAATCATTGAACTGTTGTAAACCACCCACTGCTATGTGGAGATGTGGGTGGTTCATTTAAAGCCAAGGTAAATGTCTTCTCTATGGACTCTGAGTAACCTTTTTATGTAAACTTGGACTTCATCTCTACAGATTTAGCAATACAATTATCATTGGAGGAACAAACTCTTCTCAATCTATAAAATTGGCTAAAGACCTTTTCAGGGAAGGGAAGAGAGATATAGGGGCCAGCAAGAGTCTACTGTTTGTTTAGTGTGTGTGTGTGTGTGTGTGTGTGTGTGTGTGTGTGTGTGTGTGTGTGTGTGTGTGTGTGTGTGTGTGTGTGTGTGTGTGTGTGTGTGTGTGTGTGTGTGTGTGTGTGTGTGTGTGTGTGTGTGTGTGTGTACGTGCGGTGATTGTTGATTGACGACCCCCACTTTTGTATAAAGACTATCATTCATCAGTATTCCAATTATTGTGACCAAAAAGTAGCATTTTTCTCTTCATTCCTATTGACAAAGTGTAAACAGTGTGCAGTGTGGCAACAGTAAATAGAAATTGACAGGAAGGTGAAAGCCTTGGATTGGAGCCAGGACCTTATTTTCACTGTGAGTGAGTCATACGTGGGTCTTCTCTCTGACAATGTGTCAACAAGCATAATGACCAATCACATTATGTCAGCTCAGCTGTGCCGTGACACCCTCTGTGGTGCCGATACAAAGACAAGCAGCCTAACGTCAGGAAGATACTAGTCTCTGGAGACAGACTGCTGACTCGCATCAATTCAAAGGAGAAAAGGGCACGGTTTTTCCCTTTATTTGTTTGCCGGTGGGTTCTCAGATTGGGAAGATACAGACAGCCGTCAAGAACACCTCAATCCAAGCTCCTCTGATAGAGAGAGACCAACTCTGGCTGACATGATCCTGATCCTTCATCAACTATTCTTGGTGGGCCTGGCACTAGGCACCGTGCACACCGCCGGTCCCTTGCGTGAGTTAATTTAGCCAACTAAAACAATACCGAAAAGGGAATTCCTCAACTACCTTTTTTCACAAACATGTTATTCAAAAGACGATGACTAAACTAAATCTAAAAATGCTGATAAAATGAACACTGCACTGATAGAGACAAGAGACCAACTCTGGCTGCATTATGCTTGTAGGCACCGTGCACACCCGTCCCGTGAGCGAGGCGAAGCTGAATGAAACCACAGCACTACTAGACTCCATGCACATCAATCCCTCGGCGGAGGTGGAGCGACAGAATGACACCCTGCCGGCACTATGCAGCTTTGCCGTTGTTTCCCTTGTTTGTTTATGTATTCTTTGCTATCTTTATCTATACTTTATCTGACTCTTTATACTTGAAAGTACAAAACATTGGAAGCAAATAAAGTTATCGAGCGACTGCATGGTTGTCACCTCACTTGCTGATTAAGACCTTTTTACCAAGAGAGAAAATAAATGAAAGAATGAATGCTAATAGTAATGGTATTACTGCATCAAAAGTAATCAATCAACCGACTAAAAACGGGTCAAACATTGGCCAAATTGTCAACATTGTAATCATTTTGAACATTTGGCTATTTTCACAATATATACTGTATGTACAGGCGGGAACTCATAGTCAAGCTAAATGTAATGCCTCAACTCCTTCATTAACGAGTGCTTGTCAGGGTGGGGGGTCCCCTGTTCAAATGTGATTATCTGGGGGCACTGAGCACTGAGTAAGTTCACTGACCATATATAATCTCCTCAGACGTGAGTCAAGTCTGACTCACCTCTCTCATGTCTCCGCTTCTCTCTGGCCTCGGTTTCCTCTCTGTCTGTCAAAATAAAAGCATCAAATGTACGGGTACGGGTTTTAGCGGTGACTCACTGAACCAACCCCGAGTAATGAATTGGATCTACAGTATAAGGGAGAGCAACCTGTTCCTCTGCTTCTCTCTCTCTTTCGCTCTCATTCGAGGAGCATTTCATCCATCATTCCAGTGATAGGAAATAGAATGAGCTGCATGGGTTGTTTCTCGAAGCTGATTCTCCCACAGAAAGTCGATACCAAACCTCATTCTGACAAAGCCCCCTATTACACACACACGCGCGTGCACGCACGCACGCACGCATGCACGCACACACACACACATACAGTGAGACTATGGGTGGTCTTTGAAGTGAGTGTTTCAACTTGCCGCACACATGGCCTATATGCACTTGAGCTAGCATTCCGCTTTCGAGGTCAAAAAACCCATAGAATATATGTGTGCATGCACACACACACACACACACACACAAAATATCCACATACAATAACGTACACAAACTACACATACAGAAACATACACACCTGCATTTGCTGACTAAACAAAACTTTCAGTGGGAAGCTAATTCATTTTCTGACCTCGGCTCAGAATCAGATTTACTGGAACAGCCGTATAGATCTAAATGCATTCTCCGACTAACCCACAAGAGCCTTCTTGAGAGAAAACAGAGTTGTAATCTCTCAAACGTGGCGAGGGAACAAGTCTCACTTCAAAGGGACAAACGGCAGCCGAAGAATGGGCATCTTTCTTCTGCCTTGACGCTCCGAACCCACAGTGGGGCTGATTCCATCTCTTGTTCTTTGGGCCTGACTGAGGGTTCCGACTTCACATTGTTCCCTTTGTTCTCGGCCGCTGCCAGACAACAGTGACAGGACTCTCAAAGCCTGTCAGGGGCAAAGGAAGCACAATCGGTTCTACAGGACTTAACAGGACTTACCACCTTTCATTCACAAATCCCCTCCTCTCCTCTCCCCTCCCCTCCCCTCCTCTCCCATGTGTACATCTCTGATCTTTGATACAATTTTTCACACTTGCAATGTCCTCCTGCAACAGATTGTGGCGTGGCCGGGTGAGCTCACACGGTTCACAAAGTTCACAAAGTAGCTGTCTGCGTGGCATGGCATCCATTCTTCTGAGAACTCGCTCGGGCCTATAGCAGTGCTCTGTTAACCACCCCACCCCCCCTCCCGCCCCAGACAATGGCATCACCGGTGGGGGGCGGCTATACACCGTCTGTACGTGCACTGAAAGGGCCCTGGCTGGAGGCGAATGTAAAATTAGGTTCCCTTCTTTTCTCCTCGCTGCAACAGCAACCGCGTCTTTCACTCACTCTGCTTTACAAATGTGTGACAGCCATTAATGGGCATCCAGGGCCATTCAGGAGGTGTATAATGGTCAAGTATATAGAGCTGCGATAATGTTCTGTTATAACTTCAGATGTTGTTCGTCAGTTATAGAGGCATCAGCTGGCTCTGACGGGAACAGTACATGCGTCTGTGACTGAGTATGGATGGCCGCTATTCAGCTATTGCGGCTTTCACTCCGATCCCATTAAATACCAGACAGACAATAAACTGGAACCATGGAAAAACTATAGAACAAACTCTCTCTCTCTCACTCTCTCTCTCTCACTCTTTCTTTTTCTGTCTGTCTGGCTCTCTATTTCCCTGCTTAATATCAAGACTCTCAATTACAGTGATTTGGACAGCAGTCTTGCAGCAATTTGCCCCCAGCAGTATCGCAGACCGTTCCCGTGTTTATTATGTGACGATAGCAAAGCCCCGGAGCACTATACTGCTTCATACGCACTGCACGCTATATACGCGTCACTCGTCACGTATACGGACGCGTATACGTGAGTGTGCACGCACAGTCGCACACGCGAGCACACACGCACGCACGCCCGCACACACGCACACCTATTAGGAGGAGCGCAGGGCTGTGTGGATGTCAGCCCAATAATGTAGCTCTGTAAATCTTAACTGGGCTGTAATGGTGCGGTCCAGTGATGATGGAGAAGGGTCTCTACGGGGGTAAACATACCCACGCACAACCCCACCCCCACCCCCATACACACACACACATGAAAACCATCTGCCTCCCATACCTCCTGACGAACCCACAGCAGACCCCCATATATATATACCATATTTAACCATGCTGCCTGCGAGTGTGACTCCGGGCCACGTATATAGCTGGGGTACCGGGCCCGGCCCGCGATGACAAATGACAACAGCTCCAGCCCTGTATGTTCACACATGATGGCAAAGATTAGGAAAGCAAAGGAAGCACGCGGCCCCGGACAAAAACCAGCATGACGGTATATGACTTGACACTTTCCAAATGCTCGTATATCACAAAGGCTGTTCTGTGTTGCTTCTCCGTTCGCCGCTGTAATACCTCCTTTTCCCTTGACATGCTTTACACTACTGTCCCTCTTCTATCTATAACTCCTTTTTAATAACCCGACTGTCCCTCCTATTTCCTCCTTGGTTTCCTCTCATCCTCTGTGGGTGTTATCAGGTGTGTTGTGTGTGTGTGTGTGTGTGTGTGTGTGTGTGTGTGTGTGAGAGAGATAGCCAGATAGGCGATCTGTGTCGCCGTGTGGTTTTGATAAGGCTTGTCTGCTTCCCAGCTCCAGGCCATAGTGACCCTGAACCGGCTGCCTTGCGGTAGTTGCCAGATGTAGCAAGAGAAAACAAGTTGTTGGACGGCTCTACGAAAACAAGCCCAAAAGGAGCTACCCAGTTTTAGGACTTTATCGACTATTTGGAAAATGCTAAATAGCTGATCTACAAGCTCACAATCTAGTATATTTTGAATATTAAAAAAAAAGATTCTAACACAAATCCTGTATATCCCTGGCACAAAATATGTTTAAATGGGGGTCACCGAACAAATCCATATTAATCTGGGGGTCTATGACATGAAAATGTTTGAGAACCACTGGTTTAAACAACATTTAGTAAGAGACCCTATAAGCAGCTACACTTTAGAAACAAGCTCCCCCAATAAACACAAACAGCAGTCGGTACGAATAATTACAAGCAACTTTAGAGAAAGATCAAGTCCAAAGTTGCTTACAATAAAGCTGACGTGGCAACGCTGCCGGCTGCCTGCTGTCAGTCAGTCAGTCTGCCTGTCTGTCCTGCCCAGGCCTCAGGGCCCGTAGGGGGTCTGGGAAGTGTCTGAGCTGAGCTGAGCTGGTATCTAGCAGCAGATAAATCCCTGATAACAGGAGTGGGGGGTCGAAGAGGGTGGAAGTGGCAACTGCTTTCATTAGCTCATATTTTAACACGGCCGTAAACCGCTTAATTTGGGAGATAAGAGTGAATTTACACGGCGGTGTTGAGGGGGGGATTGACTTTGTGACCCTCCTTACTGTGGCTGATAGTGAGAGGATATAGAGAGGGAACCAACCCCACTGCATGGCTGAACGGTCGGGTGGTCTTGTGGTCCTCTGCAGGCCTTTAAAACAGAGGAACAGACACAGCCATAACAGGCTTTAGGCTTATATTGGCTCTCTGCTGCTGACTAGTCTATGACCATTATGTGTTAACATGAGCTCTAGCTTCCCTCTTCTGGAGCAAGCATTGAGCAAAAAATAGCTGATCTACTAGCCTAGATCACACAACACATTGTTAGCCAGGGGGCTAGCACACTAGCTCAGTAAAGACCCCCGGAGGGACTCCGGTTAATTAAGTGTATAGGGTTTAAGGAAAAGACGATGGTGGCTTGACCTGCCTGGGTATCGGAGGAGACTTGAGGTTATATGTTCACCTTCCCAATGACTTATTGTGGTGGGTAGCAGAGATGGAGCAATGTAGAGAGGCAGGGGAACTGGGAATTGGCTTTATTATCAATTTTGGATTGGGATTTGTCTTTCTTTTGTCTGGGAGTGGTGTGGGATGTTCATAAGCATAGTCCTTTCATTATTTGCCTGCCCCTGAGATTTCTTTCTGCCTTTGAAAATGTTCAATACAAATATTTTGAAAAGAAAGTAGAGTTTAAGTGGTTCTAGCCGGAGCTGTCACATTCTAAGCATAAAACATCCAAGTGAGAAAACTCACGTTTTCATTCAAAATGAGAATGTGATTATTAACCGACCCAGGAAACCCGGTAAAGAAATGTATATAATCATTCCGTAAGAGAGTAGTTTTTCCTTCTTCCCCTCTCTGTCGGGCACCAAAGCTGCATCAAGTTATCTCCATCTCTCTCATCTCACTCCAGTATAAGCATTGATTTTTCATGCCTTGTATGAAAAGGCAACAGTAGAGCCCGTTCTGGAAAAGATTAGACGCTCCGCATTTCTATTTCTGTGGTGGACACTGTAGGCCTACGCCTGGCAGTGTCCATTGTTCTGCTGTATCAGGTGTCCACTCTATATATTTAGTTTCTGAGGCCTGACCTCTCACTGTATCGGCCCTGTCTGTCTGTATCTGCCACGGAGCCCCTCGAAAGCGAAATGAAACTAATACTACCCGAGTCCCGACGGGTCAATTTCTCATATTTGCGCAGCTGGCGCGGGGTTGGTGCGGAACGGTTATGAACTATTTGGACAACTAAACAATGTTAATTTGAAACCTATTAACATTCTACGCGCCGGGTTGGGACCGGGGGGGGGGGGGGGGGGGGGGGGAGAGAGAGACATTTTCAACGCTTAATGGTTAATTTATGTTCTCCGTCGTATACGACGGCGTCAAACACTCTGAAAAGACATCTACAAGCTGCACGTTGTGAACTTAGATCTTCTGTTTTCGGCGCGTGTGCACCATTAGTATGAGAAAGTATAAACTGGGCTTAACAAGCACGGAGAGCAGCATTTGTTTTGCGTTTGAGACGTCCTGCCTCATAATTTCACCCGTGAAATCATATGAGTCACCAAGTGAGCTTGCGGCGGGGACGGGGAAGCTACGCGATGAACTTGAGTTGTTTTTTATGCATGTCAGTGTTTGGCCTGCACGTGTCAAAGTAATCCAGCGGACTATACATGTCAGAGACAGAGCTGTGGTCTTGCTGTGTTATTGTGGCAAAAGGTAATTATTTTTGTCCTTTAATTGAATCTGTCTGGAGCTTAATGGACTGATCTTGATGGATTAGCTTGGTTTCCTGCCCCCCCCCCCCCCTCTTCTCCCCCCACACTTCCACTCTACCCCCCCTCCCTCCCTCTCTCTCTCTCTCTCTCTCTCACACACACACACACACACACACACACACACACACACACACACACACACACACACACACACACACACACACACACAGTCACACACACGCTCGTGCCATTCAAGCAAGAGTTACGACTTGTTAAGCCTGCCCAAGGCTGTTTTATCCCGCCCTAATCCAACATGTCCTTGAGGACTGGCTGCAGATCGTGCCGGTGCAAACCAAATATCAGTACATGAGGACTACTGGGCTCACGACCACAATCCACCATGGCTTACCAGGGTCGGAGGTCAAGTGAGCATACTAACTGGGCTGAAGCATGCTATGAGATTCCTGTCTCTACGAGTGCAACTAAGAGTTGTGTGTTTACTGTGTACTGTATATGCTACATTTCAGCCAACTGACTGTTTCAAGTCAGTCAGGCAAACAAATGATGCGTAGCCTGCGAGTTCAGACAGTTACACTTGGATACCTCGTTGTGAATTTGTGACGTGTCAAATTAGCACGGCAATTTAAGCCTCTTGCTGTCAGTGTCAGTTAAGATTGTAAAAAATGTGTATATAAATGGTGCATTTATATAGTGCCTTTATCCAAGGCGCTTTACATAGATTGTGCATTACATTCACCCATTCACACACACATTCATACACCAATGGCGTCGGAAACCATGCAAGGCACCAACCAGCACATCAGGAGCAATTAGGGGGTTCAGTGTCTTGCTCAAGGACACCTAGACACTAACTCTGGGGGAGCCCGGGTTCGAACTGGCAACCTTGCGGATAACATCCAGCCACTCTATACCCCTGAGCCACTGCCGCCCCTGGTATATAGGTTCGGGCCTGACCGTGCGGTCATCCCTCCGGCGCGTTACCGAGTTGTTCCGCCGCTGACAATGATATAACTTCTGTGATCATGGAACTGAAAGAGAGAGAAAGACAGACAGAGACAAATGCCATGATGCTGTGGAAGAATGTATTTCATTGCTGTTTATTTAGGCTATTACTGTAACCGAAGGTCGCAGTTAACTATGGAATCGAGCATTTCCCGTCATTTAGTGTGTCGGGCTCCATGGTGCCCAGGTCTCGATGTCATAGTAAATGCAGCCTGCTGTCGCAGTTAAGCCCATATTGGAGATCCCTATTGGCCTGCAACTCTACATCTGACCTCAAACCCTTAGATCTCCATTATGGATATATTTCAGAACCTGTTCTGACATTCCATATGTTGATCCTTCCCCATCCATCCGTCATCTTCGATGTCTCCCTTTTGACTTGCAGTATACCCAGTGTCCATTCAAATTTCGAACCCTAGACGGGCCTGCCCTGCTCCGCGGGAGATATAACTCTATGGCAGGGAGATTTGAGTTTCCCAAACGTATTATTATGAATTGGATTATAATTTATGGCAACGTCGCACCACATGCCTTGGCCCTTGGGTGGAAGAGCAGGATGGTTGTTCCCCGCAAATCATATGCGGGGAGGAAGCGTCAGTGAATCCTCACATGAGTCTGCAGCCGCGCCAGGCTAGCAGCTGAGGCTCCCGTGTTGTTTCGACTCGCATTTGGGTTTAATACAATGCATTATAGACAGATGTCTATGCATTGTGGAAATGCTCCCTTTCGTGCATGCAACAACTGTGGTAGGCTACATTATAGCATTTAGCTCCTCTCGTCTTAATTTTTTTTTTATGTTAATACCAAACTTTTCACCCGTTCCACCATACTTCCACGGCAAACGATGATGAACCACGCAACCGCCCGTCGCGTCCCAGCCCCCTTTTTATATTGCGAGCGGCCCATGACGTCAGCCGCTGCGGCTATACCCGATAACAGACTCGACAAGCCAAATGCTTATTGATACTCGGGTCTCGATAAATGCCAAACCGGGTTTGTAATGGACCCGATTTTCGGGCTCCATCCCTACTCACGCACGCACGCTTTCAGTTGCTTTTATCTCCAATTCCCCGTCCCAGGCGACATTTCTGGTCTTATTGCACGGAGCCTAGCGGTTGTTGTAATGGCGCCGGCCTGTACTTCTCATCAGCTAGTGAGAGATCAACACCTACTCTAAGCAACACACCATTCAGTCACCATTTGGTTCAGGTCACGGTGTTTTGGATCTTCAAAATAAGTCTTGAACAGGGGGATATCCTGGCATATAGTAATAATTCTTTAATTATTCCTGGCGGCCAAACGGTTAACACATGACAAACCTTTTCTTGCCAAGGTACCACCGAAATGATATGCATTTGGCTGTGGAACGTCATGTTTTGTTTTTCACATGTTTTGTGAAGAATGAAACTTGAGCAAATGAATTAGTTGATACCAGCTACGGTTACTGTTGACTGGGTGCATGATGCATTGCACCGCACTATCTGAAGACATGTCATTTATTTCAGGCCACGGAATTTCATCATTTTAAGGACAAGGTCACTTGGCCTTTGGGGTGTTGTCAATTGTTTGAGTGCACAAAGGCCAAATCAGGGCTATCATTTAGGTCCCAGGGGACGCTCCAGTGTTCACATTTAACCTCATGCATATGTATCTCTCCACCTCTGAACATTTTAACAGATTACATCAGTGTGGATTGAGAGATCATGTCATCCACGTCCGTTCATCTATGTGACATGTGATACACAATTACACATGTTAAATATAGACCCATAGAACCATAAATTTTCTATGATTTTGTGCTAGAAAAAGAGTGAAAATAGCCGATCAACAACCTTGCATACATGTTGCATTATATTGTACATGTTGTCGCCCATAAATATCAGTGAAATTAAAAATATAAATAAAAAGCTATTTATTTCACTCCACCCACCACCCCCCACAAATTACCAATATCTGTACAAACTCTTAAAAGTTCATATACTGTACATATATACTCAGACTCACTGGAAAAATATACCGACAGGAAAGTAGTCCTGCTTAGCGTGACGATAACAGCAAAGTGGCAGAAGATAAAATGGTGAAACTGAGGCATGCAGTGTGAGCTGTTTTTGATCGCGATGCGTTTTGAGCTTGTCAATCTGCTACCTTAGCTATCTTTGAATTTGAATCCTGAAAAGTAACAGTTTTGGACTTACGATGTTTCCCCCCGACAGAGACGATATGATATGATGTATGATTTTGGCAAGGTTTCAGCAGGATTCCGATTACCACTGACTTCCATTATAAAAAGTTTTGTTACATATTTCCAAAACATAATGTGGGGAAAGGAAATATCGTGGAGGGCCTTCTGGCAGCGTGCACAAGAAATGTAGTGCTGACCAGTCCAGCGGTTTGTAAGATTATAGCTCTGTTAAATAAATCGACACAGACACACATCTTATAGATGGCTACTTGGCTAGCCTCTTGCAGAGCCAGCAGTAAAAACATGGCCTACTCAGAACGCCATTTATTACTCACATTAACCGATTTCACATTTGTTCAGCATTTAATGTAAACCATTAGCAGGAGCAGTCACAGGTAATGACGTTACCTAAGCTCAATGGTTTACATTCATGCTCTCCATTATTCATCTGTGTTATTATTATGCTTCAGTATATACATTCAATATTTTGTTTCTAGGCCTATACGTAAATTAGCAAGAAACATGATTTGCAGGAATGTGTACCTTCTGTTAAATGTCATCACAGGTAGTTGAGTTTAACCCCAAACGATGCAATATGCGCACCAATTAACACCTGTTTTAACACCACACATTTTTGTACAGGCGAAATCATAAACGCTATGTCTTTTAGCACACATAGCTAATGTGTGTGGATGTGTGAGTGGGGTTGTGTCTATATGTGTCTATTTGCATGTGTGTGTGTGTGTGTGTGTGTGTGTGTGTGTGTGTGTGTGTGTGTGCACGTCCGTCGGTGCGTGCGTGTGTGTGTGTGTGTGTGTGTGTGTGTGTGTGTGTGTGTGTGTGTGTGTGTGTGTGTGTGTGTGTGTGTGTGTGTGTGTGTGTGTGTGTGTGTGTGTGTGTGTGTGAGTATGTATGTGAGAGAGAGGGGGGGGGGGCATGTTGGTGTAATACTATCTATTTTCTACAGTGTATGGTTTCATTTTGCTTTAAGCCTCATGCACCTTTACCAAACATTAAAGTGATGAACCCATTAATACTAATTACAAACCAGTTTTGAAATGGACCATTCATATATAGTATACTGACTTTGATTATGCTGTATTTAAAAACAATGACAACACTTTTCTTCCTTTACTCAAATAAAATGTTTAATATAGAAAGTTTACTTTTAAGAGTACACTGTGTTTTATTGCAACGTTTACTTAAGTAAACAACCAGAGTACTTAACCACTGTCCATACATACGGCTTGCACTTAATTTGCATGATGATATTTGTACAATAGCAAGCAATGACATGTAATATATTATTTCAACCACACGGCACCATGAGACCATTGATTGCAATCAGGGTTTCCATGGATATTCATTGCCATAAGACAACACTGGGGCACAAGTGCATTATGGTCAGTTGAGTCAACGCAGGGACGTATGCAAACACCAGTAATGACACAGTTCCTGCTGTGACCTCACACCCTCATGGGCTCCCCTCAAAGCATTGTTCACCACTGGTGGAATTCTTTAAGTCCTCTTGTCTTGCGTTACATGATATATTTACCACTTTGCAGATTTCAATTATTATTACAAAGCATAATATATTAAGCATTTAATGGGACATTCTGCAGAATGAGTGACTACTACTTTTAGAAGTATATGTAAGGGGCTACATTTTAATGGCAATACTTCTGTACATTTGAATACAGGCCTTTTACTAGTAGTATGTTTACTACACAACATACTACTGTATGTTGTGGTATTGCTACTTTTACTGAAGTAAAGAATCTAAGTAAAGAGTATTTCTTACACCACTGATGTTCACAGATTGTGCACATGGCCAGACAGGTGATAAAGTACCAGGGGTCGGGGACATGTGGACATTTCACAGCGAGACCCCCGTCGAAAGGAGTGACCATGAAATCTGGACAAGATGCAGTGTCAGGGGTCTCTCACAAGCAATGTGTCACTGTTGGTTAGTTGAGCCCTGCCATTCACTCGCTGCTATTGTAAAGGAGAGGTTCAGGGCGCTATGTGGCCCTCACACCTACAGTAAATCTATGTCACCTAGCTCCATATATATGTGTGTTTTGAATATTAACTGCCACCTGGTGGACGCAAGTGCCAACGCTTAACTGCCGACCAAAAAATACGACGTTTCGACCGTGCAGTCTTTGTCAAAGACCGCAAGGTCGAAACATTAAATACTTAGTTTCTGTACGTATATTAGCAAGAAACATTATTTGCAGGAATGGTGCAGGAATGTCTGCAAGTGCAACCTTCTGTTAAATTACATCACAAGTAGGTGTTTGTGGGTTTAACCCACGAAATTATGCAATGTGTGCACCAATTAACACCTGTTGTTTTTACAGGAGAAATCATAAACGCTACGTCTTTTAGCTCACATAGCTAAAGTGTGTGGGTGTGTGAGGGGGGGTTGTGTCTGTCTATATGTGTCTGTATACCGCATGTGTGTGAATGTGTGCGTGCGTGCGTGCATGCCATTTTAGGTGGGGACGGGGACATCCATTCTCTAGATATTATACAGTATCTACAGATAGTACGCCGTATTCTTCCAGAAGAAGAGATTTTATTCAGTTATATTGTTTATTTATTTTTTGTCATTGATTTTCTTCTTTTTTTATTTGTTTTTATTTAGGGTTTTACAGACACATATAAACAAAAACAACAGCAACAACATAGTACAAAGACAAACTTCACAACAACCACATAGACACAGAAATCAAAATAAAAACATAAAATAAAACAAAACAAACGGATCATATATAAATAAAATTTCAAAATAAAGAAAACTCAAATAGAACCTTACTTGAGAGTACCTTTTAACTTTTCCTTTCCATCACTCTATTATGTTTCACCTCTTGTCCATTTATATAACGACCATTTTTCCCATCTTTTTTCTTATTCTTATTTTGAATGTCAACTTTTCCATGTCTTCAATATTGTCCATGATGGTTCGCTATTGTTTATAGTCTGGTATGTCAGTCTTGAGCCAGTTTTTTGTCATTGATTTTCTTCTTACTTATTTGTTTGTCCTGTTGCTGCCAGTTCCCATCTGATGATGTGTGGGAGTTCTGAGAGCTCCAGACCGTACTGAATGACTGCTAACTTGAATAATGTTGTATTTAATGCTAGGTCTTAAATACAAGCTCTGTAAAGTATTACACAAGTATTATACGATCGTGCAGCTGAGCTTTAACATTGAGCGCTCGGTTGCGGTCCAATGCGGAAGTGTGTCCAAAAAGGCGGAAATAGACGGTCCCTCCGGGTGCTTCAAAACGCCACTGAGCAACTTCCACTGACATGAATAGCGGAGGGGGCGGAGCTTCGCGCCAGATCAGTCTCTATCCTTTTAATACTCTATGCAACAAACCCAGCTTGCAGGTATATTCATACTCTGTGTGACGGGGATTGGCCAAATGATAATGAAAGGCAGGTGATGTTGATAAGGAGGGAGTGAGCGGGAAGTGGCCATGATAAGCAGAAAGGAGCTAGGTCTCTACTCCTGAAACGGCGTTGTATAAATAACTTCCCTTGATGCCACCATTGACTCCGGTGCTGTAGCTCCCCTGCCAACAGAATGCACCGCTGCCTTTTATTTTGAAACACTGGTGTAGCAAAATAGAGTACTTCTACACAACGACATCTCAGAAGAAAATATTGTACCTTTTACTAGTGTTGCAGTACTCAAGTCGCGTCTCGGTCCCTAATCCGGTCTCGAGTCCACATTTTCATTTACTCTGTCTCGTCTCGGTCTCGTAAATAATTTGACTCGGTCTCGGACCAAGCGACTCAGGACTTTTCAGTCCACTCGAGTCACGAGTCACTACAATGCAATGAAATAAATGTACCCATATTTTGAGGAGCCCATTCACATTAACACTGACATTATCCCATTCTGAACGGGCACCCATTTTGGTGTCGGCATCATGTTATGCTTTAGCTATTGAAAAATAGCAGATCTACAAGCTCATATCGCGCCACCGAGTGGCGCGATACGAGCTTGTAGGTCTGCTATTTTTGAAAAAAATCGAACAACGACTGACATTTTTAGAATCTGATCTCAGGTCAGAATGGGTTCATCAGACCAGTGTGTGTCCGGCGGAAACCTCGTATGAATCTGATCTCAGGTCAGATTGGGTTATATAAGAGAGCCATCTTGTTATGGAGTGTAGCTGGCGCGCCTACCTGCTGTGTTTTCTGTACCTAAATTAAATGAGAAAATATCTGGTCTCAGTCTTGACTCTGTTGCGCGTACCATCGGTTTCGACTTGGACTCATCTCCCACACTCACTTTAGGTGGACTCGACTGCAACACTACTTTTTGATTATTATTACAAAACGTACATTAACCACTTCAGAAAATAGCCGATCCACAAGCTCACAATGCGATGCGACACATTGTGAGCTTGTAGAACTTCAAATTTCAAAAGATCTTTTTACATTTTGAACTTGTGATTTGGGACATTCTGCACAAGAGTACTTTTACTTTTGGTAAAGTAAAGTATATTTTTATACTTTTGTAGTTGTTACTCAAGTACTTTTTTTAATACGGGACTTCTAGGCCTACTTGTAACAGAGCATAACTATACGCTGAAGTATTGAGTACTTCTTCCACCACTGAGAACCACTGCTAGACAAGCTGAGTCAGCAAATGGATACTTCTACTTGTTGCAGTCCCATTCCCCTGGATACAGCTAATTCTATTTCACTATATCATGGTCTGTTCATTTGTGGCTGAGAAAGACACACTGATCTCTCTGCTGCCCAAACACTGACCCATGACTGACAGTATTTTTCTAAAGCTGCAATAAATGTCCAGATGGTGTTTGTATTTCAGACAACATAAAACCTGCTGGTTCACATGACCTTGACTGAAGATACCGTGCAGCGGAACACTTTCACACACATTAAGCATATTCGATCTTTCTTTTAGATATTTGATGATATTTAGATAAACAGATCTCTTTATAGCCGATACTATGCGATCGGGTTAACGTCGCAATACCATCGTTGTGCCTTGTACATTATACTGCATTGTATGCATATATTCTTAATGTAGCCTAATTTATAGTAAGCTTGCAGAAATAACGGGGAAATACATTTCACCCGCTCCTTTTTACTCTGTGTAAACTGACAATCAAGTTGTGTGCCGTGATTTGAGGCAAGTCCAAGTATGCCTTGTTTTGTGACAAAAAAACAAACATTATTATTACAGTGCATACAGTATACAACTATTGAAAATGTTATGACTTATTATGTAATACGGGACTTCATCAGTAGTTTGTTTTCTGAGCAATATGGTCATCAGATGGGATTTTGCTCTGATATGAATAGAGGTGTGCCTCGAGATTTTGACCTGCCCTTTGGTGTGCCGCGGGCACACAGAAAAAGTCTGTTCCTATTTCTACCACTGGAAAAATGGACGGTGGGTCAAGCTGTAAAATTAGCACATGATACCTGTCAAGACTTTAAGCTAGTTTATTACCCTTGGCTTCAAGTTGACATGCTCCGGGAGCAGATGCAGGAATTGATGGCTCTGCTAAATCCTTACGCAGACCCCCCCGAATCCTGGCGAGAGCAGGGGAGGACAAACAATAAAGTCATCAGGTGTTTCCTGCCCCTTGAGAAATGGCTTGTTGATTCCTGAAGGTTGAGTCAGCAGCACGGAGCTGATTCAAATAGGCGATGACATTTGGGATGAAGACCGAGCAATTTATAGGGCAACATGCCTCAGGAAGAAATCATAACTACCAGAGCTTTTCTAATCAGAGAAAATTACATTTCAGTATTGCAGGGCTCAAGGGTTAGGGTTAGGGCGGCGTCTTTCCAAATAAAACAACGGTTTTGTTTTTGTTCATTTTAGAAACACTCATATCTAAATTAGCTCATATCTACTGTAAATCTGATAGAAAGCGTATATTGTCTTTACTTGATATTAATGTGTTTGGCTACAAATAAAGAAAACCAATTAATGAAAAAGAAATGGGAGTAATTTCCTCCAGTGATTAATCCCCACCCAGCTAGAATTCTGACGGCGTAGCCCGAAGCGCTATTAGTCAGCTGTGACTCTGTTGTGACTGTAACGCTATCACGTTCCTTTATATTTATGTACCCTCTGCACGGACGCCATGTTAGACCCTGGCTTTTGTTGCCCATGTGTCACACGGCCGGCGCTAAGTAATAAGTATAAACACACGGTTCCTGCGTGAGTTATTGCTGCGGTGAGTTTCTCCGTTTAGAAGAAATAGCCCAACTTGGGAGAAAAAAAAACACTTGTGGGGGAACCTTTCACAGCCTCCGCTTCTGGTCTCTGCTTTTCTTTTTCTTCAAATTTTTAATTAATCTCACAATTTTTGTAACGCATTTTTGCTTTGCTTTCTCTCATGCACGTCGCCAACACCCTGCTATATTAACGCTCACTGACCTGTTAAACTCTCACTTCTCACTTCAACCGAAACGAGCGCTTCCCACCGCGCACCGCGCAAGGGGCGGGGGGGGGTTTGAGCTCCAACCTGGTGTGGAAATTAAATCCACACACCCTACTCTCTCGCTCCATCTTTCACCATCCAAGAGCTTTCTGAATATCTGAATTTCCGCCCCCTGGGTGAACTCTAGTTTTCCGGGGCAGCTGGCCCCGGTGAGGCTGACCCGATGACGTGAGGGTCACGGCAGCGAAAGCGCATTGAGGACATTCTTCCACCTCCACCTCACAACACGGCGGACGGGCGGACGGACGCCTCGGGTTGAAGCGCGGCCGTGACCCTGTTGATCAAGTGCTTCTGTGTGGCCCTGGAGGGGGTCACAGGGTCAGGGGTGAGAGGTGAAAGGCCATGGGAAGAGTGATGGGTAGCCACCACATACAGGCAGCGGATCGATGGCCGGCATAGCGCAGAGACGTGCCACGCTGACACGGGTCATGCTGTCCTCCCTCTTCACCTCCGCTCGGCATATTTCCCTTGTTCCATTCACCACTTCTGTCGTCCTCTCGGGGAGGGCTCCGGGTCGCCGGTTAAGTCGCGCCACACGGACCATCTTGAAAATGTGCTTAGCCGTCCTTATTTATTTGTCTGAGTGCAGTTCTCTCTTCGCGGGGAAAGAATGTTAACGCCGTAATGACTACAAATGTTATTTTAACCAGTCCAGTCTGTTTGTTAATACAATATAACCAGTACATCTGCAGTGGTGGGAGGCGGGTCTCCCTACTCTTCCATTGAGACATCTAGACCCTGGTGTCGGGTCTCGTTGACAAGTAGCGTGCCTGTGTAGCCCATGAGTGCAAATATCTCTCCTAGCCAAGCAGGAATTGCCTCGTGGATATAGACGGTATAGAAATTGTGGGATACCGGTTAGGACATAAACGTTACAGCTTTAGGAACATAAGGTTTGACATTGTGTAAAATGAACAGGCAGTGCACACAGTATAAAACCCTTTAAAACCCCTCCATTTGACTGGTATGGGTCCACTTTCACGCTCTCAGACACTAAGGAATGTACCGTGTTGTGTTGTGACGTGTATATCTGAAGTGGGCAGAGCTTGACTTTATACCGGAGAATAATCAGAGAGACGACCTTCAGCCTTGTGCGTCCTCTCTAATGTCTTCTTTAGTTTATGTGACATAGGCATGCACAGACACGCACACGCACTCACGCACACACACACACACACACACACACACACGCACTCACGCACACACACACACACACACACACACACACACACACACACACACACACACACACACACACGCACACGCACACGCACACACACACACACACACATCCTTTGTTCTCTATGTTGTTCTTCATGGTCATTACTCCAGGCCAGGAATAAACTACTCTGTCATCAGCTCTGTCTCTTCCTATAAGACGTCAGAACATTAGCCAGTTGGACACTTGCTTTATGGGAAATTACATTTATGGTTTTTGGGATTAGGGAGAATGCCAACATTCAGTCCACTGTGAGGTCCTAAAGCTGATGCGTAATAATCTGGAGATTCTTACTGTGTGTGTGTGTGTGTGTGTGTGTGTGTGTGTGTGTGTGTGTGTGTGTGTGTGTGTGTGTGTGTGTGTGTGTGTGTGTGTGTGTGTGTGTGTGTGTGTGTGTCATATTTCTTGTGCACGCTGACAGACCAAGGATTTCAGTTCCCGAATATTTTCTCGTCTTAATGACAACTGTCATTTCTGTGAATGAATAATCGCAGAGCGATCTTCCCTCCAGTACTAACCAACTGCAGGCATGACATTTGCTGGCACAAGCCAAGGCCCAAGACTAAAATTGCCATAGGCATTATATTATAGTATATGTTCTTATTGGTGAGGATTATGAAGATCACTACTGTATGTTTGTTTACATGTTTACAGGCAAGCCTCCTGGAAAGTGCCCACTGCCTTGTGTTCCAACTTCCTCTCACGAAGGACTCGCAAAGCGACTGTGTGGCACCTGACTGGTGATACAAACATAATTGACATACTGTACAGTAGTAAGGAATGCATGTGATGTATGTAAGAATATATGGAAGAAGGCCGAAAATGTATTTGCCTTCTCCCTTCTGGCTCCAAAACTATGGAATGCACTTCCCATTGCAATCAGAACTGCAGACTCACTCCTTTGTTCTTGCTTACTGTGAATCGCTCTGGATTTAGAGTGTCTGCTAAATGCCTAAATTATAAATTGTATGAGAGAAACAAGGATGCAGACAGAACCCTAGCGTCCCAATTCTGGGCATGTCGTTTTAGGCTTAGCTAAGGATTTGGCCAACAAAGGGCAAACATTCAGCAAAAAATAGATGATCTACAAGCTTGCGGTGTCTTGTGCGCTGAGATTTTGTGTAGAGGGGGAAAAAAAGTAGCAGACCAAGAATAGAACTCTGGGGGACCCTGGTCAAATACGTATAGAGGTTATGCGCATGCATCAAGTGAGTTACCAGCTCAGTGGCCTTGTGGTTAGAGTGTCCGCCCTGAGACTGGGAGGTCGGGGTTCGATCCCCGGCCGGGTCATACCAAAGACGCTAAAAATGGGACCCAGTGCCTCCCTGCTTGGCACTCAGCATCAAGGGTTGGATTGGGGGTAAGTCCCTGCGACATACTAGCGTCATGTCCAGGGGGTGTACTTGTACATCAAGCTGCCTCACGCTACAGAAACAGGAGATAGGCTCCTGCCCTATGGGCCTCATGGCTCGGCAAGGCTACTTACTTACTATCAAGTGAGTTGCAAAGTTCGTTTAACGTTGTTTAACGTCTTTGAATGCAATCAGATGGGCTGTCAAGGCCAGAAAGTAGTTTTTTGCAACTTTTTGTGTTCCCGCATAACTTCCGGGTATGATGATGATGTCACGCGCATACCATCATACCATGGAAAGAGGGAAGACCCAGGCTGATGTCAACCATGCATGCACCCTTCCTATCCAGCCGGGATGAAGTCTAAACAAACTCAAACCATGCACCCTGCTTCCATCTACAGATGAACAGTAGGAGTCGGCCTTCTTGTACACAGTAATATTATGAGTTAATTGTCACGATCATGGCCCCATCTGTCCCTGCCGTGTGTCCCCTTTCCCTGTCAGCTACAAGGCTATGATAGAAAAAGGTAAAGGGTCAGTTCACTGCATGGCCAGTTGACGACTTGACGCACATGGGAGGCAAACTGGATATGGAAGTTTGATGAAATACAATGTACAATGTACAATGAATGAGAACCGGCTGGACCAACTTGTGAACAAACACTATTTCTGAATGATTGCGTCCTTTGTCAGTTAATCGGTTCAGGAATATTAAAGAGGATATTATGACAGGTTGTTTTCGAAATAACTTTTTTGATGTGCATCTATATAAACGGTTAACCGGGATGACTGGAAGCAACGATGGAGGGCTCGTCTGAGGAAGACGATAGAGAATGTATCGTTTCTGGCTTGGCAGCAGTGGCGTCAATTGGTTACGGCCACACCTTGGCTCCATACCTTTTGCTGAAATGATGCCACTGTTTGGCAGTATCGCGAGAGGGTGGTTGACAGTCAGGCGATCAATGGTGGACGGTCTCATTATACTTTGAAAACAATGTGTGATATGTCTTATTTTATTGTCCTATTCCTATCTATCCCTATTCCACAGAGGAATTGTATAATATACACTGACTGCAAAGGACATTGTGTGCACTGCATGCATGCATATGCATACATGTGCGCAGCCTATGTGTGAATGTTAGCAGCTGGAGGAATCTCCCTGGCTGAATGTCCTTGGTTTATTGCATGGGCCAAACTACTGAAAAACCACTGTATGGAAGCACTTAGCCAAAGGACAAGCCTCACCCCGACCACGCACGCACGCACACATGCACGCACGCACGCACGCACGCACGCACGCACGCACGCCCCAATAAGCCATGTGTAAAGAATTGAAATAATGATGATTGACTCTTGCGATATTGACTCTATAAGTGTAGTGAGTATGACTAATGATACGGTGTTCATGTTTCTGCTTATAATGGGACATGATGCCTCTCTCTCTCTCTCTCTCTCTTAGCCACTTGAACCCAACGTTCTGGTTCTGGTTCTGTGGGGAAAATAGTGGAGATGCTCAAAACGTGCCACAGCACGGCGCGTTGTGAGCTTTTTTAGATTGCGTCTTTTCGCCGAAGATACAGTATATAGGGAGAAAAGCAGGGGGGCTAGAATAGACCACTGGAGACTCCGGTCAACTGAGTATACAGGGGTTTTTAAACCGGGATCTTGAACTCGATTCATCCAATTTAATAGCTGGCACTCGGCAGACCCTCGAGTCCTGCGAGTCAGTCACGGGGTTGTGGTATCGGTGGGGAGGGAGTTTATACAAGGTTTAATTTGGATTCCTGATTAGTGTCTTAGGAGAGAGATGCAGGCCAGGGAGAGGTCATACACTCCGCACTGAGACTAACTATCTTCTCCATTTTCCGATTATTTATTCTGGAATCTTCAACTCCCCCTCAACTCTGTCCCGTCCCAAATCCATGACGTAGAGGAGCAGAGTGTGTGAGAACACACTCGCTTTTTTGCGCCCCGGATTTGAATGGCCCTCTACCAACGGAAACACCACTGACTGCTGACTCTTTGGACCTCTGTGGGCTGGTTAATGTAGTCCTCTGTGGGCTGGTTAATGTAGTCCTATGTGGGCTGGTTAATGTAGTCCTATGTGGGCTGGTTAATGTAGTCCCAGTTCCTGGCTGTGACACACACACAACCACACACCCACACAAATTGACACAATGCACGCAGGCTGATGTATACAGAAGGCTGGGGCCAATTTTGTACTCTCACACTCACACACACACAAACACACACACACACACACACACACACACACACAAACACACACAGAGGATGAAAAACTTTGATATACAGAAGGCTAGGGCCAAGTTTGCACTTACGTAAATCCTTTACATTTATTTTCCTTATTTGGTAGTCCATCTAAATCGTAATCTTTTCTCAGTCCGTTGTAGCACTTCCACATCGACACTTCAGGACTTTCTGCAGAATCCCAAACAGGTCCCTGGTGTGGTCAGCGTGTCTGGAGAGGTCACCCAGAATGCGTGGATTAGCTCTGACCCCCAACCCCAAACACACACATGCACGCACTAATGCACGCACGCTATGGGGCCCCGTAATACGCACGCACATCGTCTGGTAGCTGTCGGGTAGAAACCATGTATGGCCAACATTTTTCAGAAAACAAAAACAAAGATCTACAAGCTCTACAAGATCTACAAGGGCATTCATTCCACAATTCCATTCAACATAAAATGTTGAAATACTGTATGCAGATACAAGGTTTCTGACCGAAAGCAACGACATGCTCTTCTACTGCATGATACATACTGTAGCAGAGTCTCCTCACTGAGGAGGTCTGTCTGTCTGTCTGTCTCGCTGCATCGTTGCTCTTTAAAGGACGATCTGGTATAATATACAAGTTCCATATACATAATGCTTTATAGCCGGCTCGGATTATCATAAAAGCTCTTCTTTAGCCTCCAATAGGTCACCATAAGTGGGAGTGAATGTTATGACTTATTATAGGTTTGGGGCTGTCATGAAACTTTCTCATATCTTCAAATAAGTCGACGATTTTCAGAAAATACAGCACAAATAAATAACAGATCTACTCAAGATCATAAGCGCATCACGTTGCGACGCGTTGTATGCTCGTTGATCGGCTGTTGTCTGTGCGAGGAGATCTGGTGTGCAAGTGAAAAAGAAGGGGAGTAGGTTCACTGACCTCTGGGGCCCTCCGGTCAACCCAGTATGGATTAAAGTGGTTAAGTGGTTAAAGGAGGACTTGGTATAATATACAATTCCGTCTCTCTACAGATTCACTTGCAGATGCTTTATATCCAGCTCGGATTATCATAAAAGCTTGTCTTCGCCTCGTAGGTCATCACAAGTGGGAGCCAAGCTGCAGATCTTTATGACTTGGATTTGGGTTGTCATCAAAGGAATGATGTATAACCACATTATTACATTATTCTACTATGCGTATCCATTCAAGATATTATCTTGGGGACAAGGAGGGGGTGGGTGGTGTTACTCAATAACTTTTATTGTATGATTGATGGGGAGAATATTGCAGATTTTGTGAAACTCTAGAAGTGTCTTTTATTAATTCTTCATAATTTAAACTTGCTTCCAGACGCTAAGGAATGTCTGCATCTAATTTCGGGGTCATTCTGCATATTTCTTGCGCTCGCTGCCAGCAGGGCAGGCCATGGAACTCTATTCCGGAATATGTTTCAAATCAGTCAACGACTTGACATACAATCGAATTCGCAGAGCAGTCGACACTCCTAGCTATATGGGATACGAATACTGCAAGGTTATGGACCATTGCCTGGCCAATTGCAATGCTCCTGTCCTTCCGGTATCAGTACTAGCCAATTGCAAGCATGCAATTCGCCGACACAAGCAGACCTACGTTTGAGACTGGATTGGTAACTTGTGAAAGTTGCATTGTAGTTGACAATACAGTACATGCAGTAATAAGAACAACAAGTAGCGTTCTTAATTGGTGAAGATTTTGAAGGCCAATATGCAGCAGATGCATTACGACGTGGAAAAGGTCTGGTATATCGAAGCTGTTCAGGCAGGCCCTCATTGTCGATGTGCATATACTGTACGGTTTCCGTATACCAGGTGTCGTACTGCATGGTGATGTATATACAGTATGTACATAGCCTTAAGGTGCGTTCAGATTTGGATGCAAAGACGAGAAGTTGCGTGAACGGGCGCGGCGCGACCTGGCGAACCGAGGTGAATATATATATTCAGCTGAATGAATGCAGCTTTAAAGATCGATTACTAATGTCTGTTTAGAGACAAGCCCACTGTTAAAGCCAATTATGATTCATAAAGTGAGGTCCAGGGACCTTCAGGGTCCAAATGGGCCCTTAAGGCTCATACATTGTCTGGATTTTCGGTGGTGAGGTGACCACCGAACTACAACATGACGTCACGACGAGCCGTGGTGAAGAGCAAACCACCGCCACCGCCCCAGCCCTTCTCTCTGTTTTTACTCACCACCGCTCAACGTTATTTCAGCTCCGGTGGTGAGCGGTGGTCACCTCACCACCGAAAATCCAGACTGAATGAGCCTTTACAGGTCTGTAACTCTAAGAGTGTACAACATGAACCAAGGGTCCATTTGGTTCCACTTGTATACACCCCTCGGAGTTATATGGGATTCTTTGAAATTAAAACATTTGAGAACCACTGCTATTAAGCTGCCCAACTGCCTTGCGTTATACCCAGCTCTCTTCTCACGACATGGAGATGATCTCACCACCAGCTTACAGTATTGTGTCGGGGCTATCTCTGACTGTGTTTTATTCATTCCTTCATAATGTAGACTGGCAGTGGCTTCCTTTAGGATTTTACCAGCGAAGGCAGTAGTGTTTGGAGCTATATAGCGTGGACCGAGCGGACCTCTGTGGAATAGCCCCCCCCCCAGCACCACCAGCTGAGTGGGAACGCCGTGGGAGCAGAGCGTGTATAGTGCAGCCCTGAGTGGGAACGCCGTGGGAGCAGAGCGTGTATAGTGCAGCCCTGCGGTGGCAGGACAAGTAGTCCATTTTGGAAGGAATGCTGCAGTGGAACACCGCAGCGCTGCGGACCCCGCGGGACGGACAGCACTGACGGAACGTCACTTCTCCTCAGTGTCAAGGACCAGAACATGCTTCACTTTCACTTCGTCACTCTCTGTTCTCTTTCCATCGGCACATAAATCAAAGCGTGTGCGTGTACTGTATGTGTACAGTATGTGCGTGTGTGTGTGTGTTTGTGTGTGTGTGCGCACGTGCGCATTATTGTCATGCATTCTCAGGCTTCTCTCAAAAGTGTGTGTGTGTGTGTGTGTGTGTGTGTGTGTGTGTGTGTGTGTGTGTGTGTATCTGTGTGTGCGCGCGGATGCCTGCACGTCCGTGCACTCCCCCGTGTGTACTTTTAAGACACCGGCCCTTTTACGGCCCTCATAAGTGCCTCACCTTCCTTCCCCGCCTCTTAAAGACAACGTATGAAGCCATCCGAGGTCAGGTCCTGTTCCTGCTCAGAGATAATGGCCGCCCAGCAGCATAAACATCTCACTGTGTTCCGGGCTGACAGTGACAGGCCAACCTCGTGTCCTCCTCTGGCTTCAAACAAACCCTCCTCTCATGTGGAACGCCGACTAGATGGTATTTGTGTTGTTGTCAACAGGACAACAGCCTCCTCTTTCTCTGTCTTGCGTGCTGCTGGTCTGCGTGTTTGGTGAGAACGGGGCAAGGCTATATTATAGCCGGGGAAAGTGGAATATCTTTTTGGGGGGTTTTGCAACCCGTCCCTGCAGGGTGAACGCAGCTCATACCAAACCACATCTCATTGTAGGAATGAAGGAAGGAGTCTTTGTCGCTTCACAACTGTGCAGGAGATTTAACTGAACTATGTGTGTGTGTGTGTGTGTGTGTGTGTGTGTGTGTGTGTGTGTGTGTGTGTGTGTGTGTGTGTGTGCGTGTGCGTGTGCGTGTGCGTTAAACTAGACTGTATTAAAGTAAAATCAAAGTCTTGTGTTCCAAAATGAAAGCTCTGACTATATTGTGATATTCCAGTAATCATTGCTACGTATATAGAGTATTTGTTCAGTAACAGGGGTCACCCTGTCTCACCATCGCTTTAGTAAATAGAATATAAATGTTCCATCCGGGATACCGATTTCATCCAATCAGGGTGAGAGTGATAATTCATCAGCTTCAAATTTACAATGTAGTTCCAATTTTCAATCCAGTCACTTCCAAATGTCACTTGTTTAGCATATATCCTACACGAATTCTCTTTCCTGATTGGATCAAATTGGTACCCCAATTTGATTTATTTTTACTAAACAGCTAGCTGGACACTGGACAGATATGGGAGACCCCCCCCCCCTCCCCGACCGTTACTGAGCAAACAATGATTACAATGATAGCTATTTAGCCGCTAGTATATTCTGAATGATATAGTAATAACAATTTTAAAAAAAAACACTTACACACTCTTTATCTGAATGCTGAGGATTTACGTGTACTGTAGCCTACTGTAAATCAAAATTGGGTCCAGGGTCCACCGGGCGTCCTATAATGGAACCTTGGGTCTGTAACTCTGAGAGTGTACAAATGGAACCCAAATGGACATATACAGAACCCAAATGGACCCGCAAGGCTCCATTTTAGTTCCATTTACACTCTCAGAGTTAAATCGACACTGAGGATTTTACAGTGTACAGTAGACTGGTGTCCTCCCCAGAGATAAACATTTTATCAAATGTGGCCTAATGTATATGAAACTGGAGGTCCTTGAAATTCCGCAGCTCTTCTCAACATGCTGTGTATAGAAGTGGAGAGACGACCCGTGACCGCCCAATGTATAGATGACGTCATCACCCGCCCACACTGAGCACACAGACAGCTAGCAGACCAAGGTCATGTGACCTCATTAGATGTAATGTGGGTGGCTGAGCCAGCAGTTCCGATTTTAATTAATTAAGAGCCGGAAGGGAACCCACAGTATGTGACAGGTCAACGAATCAACGTCTGTCTTCTTAGAATGGAGGTTTTTGGTCGCTAATTGGTTTAATTAAGCGGCAGTGAAGTTGTTTCGCTTTTATCTCTCATGCTCGACAGGAGGTGAGCATTATTAATATGCGCGCAGTGCACCCGCCCCGCCCGTGGCGTGCACACACGCATGTAGACACGCACGTACACATTTGCAACTTTAGTTTTTTTACTACGTTTTGACTTTTTGTTTTCACACAGGCACACACAAACTGAGTAAGTGTCAGGGCATCTCAAACATCTTTTTTTTGTAAAAGCACGATTAAACTTCTCAGGATTAAACGGGTGTGAACATGACTGCAATATTCAATGTTGTAACGTTATGTACAGTTGGATGAACACCCCTCATTTTCGCCTATAACGACCTGCTCAAAATAGTGATGCCAGGTTGAAGTACAGTACATGTCCCTGCGAAATACTAGCGTCATATCCAAGGGGTGTACTTGTACATCATGTCCATGGGCACTGTGCTGAAGGAAGTCAAGGACTTCAAGGACCTGCAGGGCTCATGGGTCAGCTCAACCGAGCAAGACCTGAAAGTGAGGAAGGCACTTGCACGGAGGGCCGTGAACGTCATGAGCAGTGTATGGAACCTCCCCCGTCAAACCAAACTGAGCTTCTTCTATGCAACGATAGAGTCTGTTCTTCTATATGGCAGTGAATGCTTGGGGAGACAGGGCCTTCGCAGTGGCCGCCCCTTCTCTTTGGAACACACTCCCAACTCACATCAGAGCTGCCCCCACCTTCGAACTGTTCAAAAGCACACTCAAAACCCACCTTTTCAAACTGGCTTTCCCTACATAACCCCCCCTCCCCCCACACACACACACACACACACACACACACACACACACCCCTCTTGTTTGTCCTTTTTCGATTTTGATTTCTAGTTTTTAACCTTTTAAACCTTTTAAATAGTTTTCTAATAAAATATGTCTGTACTTCTTTCTGTGAAGCGACTTTGGGTACCCAGAAAAGCGCTATATAAATCGTATATATTATTATTATAATGCTTGACCCTGAAGCCAACCCTGCAGAAAGAAGTCTCTCTAGACGGGTGTTACACCACTGGACGCGGTACACCAGAATGTTGCGTGCAGTGTACTTAACATCAGCAAGAGTGTATGTTATCAACAAGATCCTGTATGGGGGAATACCAAAGGGTGAGACAGAAAATAGCAGCCAGGAGAATGAGTCTAGCAGGACACTGCCAAAGACATCAAGAACTGCCAGCCAGCAAATTGGTGCTGTGGGAACCAACAGAAGGGCCTCGATCAAGAGGACGTCCCACATTAACATCCGTGGATGTACTCAAGAAAGACGCAGGAGCGTCCGAGGAACTGGCCAGATGTATTGAGAACCGGGATGACTGGAATCGACAATGGATGTCTGAGGATGAGAGAGAGGGGGTGTACTTGTACATCAAGCTGCCTCACACTCCAGCTCGGCAAGGCTTACAACCATGAGGGTCCCTGTACCCCACTTTGAGCTCTAAAACAAATGTCTCCACCAAAAATAGCAAATCTAAGCCGGTAGGTTGTAGCGTGGCTATTTTCTCTGAAGGTTTGTGCCCAGCACCATGTGGTCTATTCAATATACTGTACTGCAGTATACCTTGAGACTGGGAGGTCAGAATCGCTCATTATCGCTCGTATTGACGCGTATCCTGTGCAGACTATATTACGTGATGCTACACAGACATACGTGTACATTTGACTGTTTATCCTCTCTGTCCTCTGAGCACTTTTCTTTGTGATTCATGTCCTTTTAACAGCAGCATTATTCTTCTCCACTTTCCACTGACCTGTGCTCCTTTTTTGGGTGATGCTCCCAACCTCTTGACACGTTGCGGTCCTAACTAGGATCAGAAAGAGCAGTGTTGTGTCTGGATACTATCAGCCTGTAAACATCACACTAGAGTTATGTGACTATAGCTCCCCTGGCCTACAGTATGACACACTGATTTGATGAAAAAGGAAAATGAAATACAACATTGCAGTAGAACTCTTAACCAGTAGGTGGCTGCCTACTCAAGGTTATTATAGTAAACATAGACTAAATAAAAACTGAAACTTGTGTTTTTGTTAGCTGAAATACAAATAAAAACCAGACTTTTGACAAACTAAAAAGTCATGGAAAAATACAAAACTAATAACTCATTTGACAACAGAACACCCTTAATTGCGCATAGTATGTCACCCAGTTAATGACCTTTTTGATGCACGTGTGTGTGTGTGTGTGTGTGTGTGTGTGTGTGTGTGTGTGTGTGTGTGTGTGTGTGTGTGTGTGTGTGTGTGTGTGTGTGTGTGTGTGTGTGTGTGTGTGTGTGTGTGTGTGTGTGTGTGTGTGTGTGTGTGTGCGTGCACATGTACGCGTGCCGCAAAAGCCACCCTCTATGCAACTGTATACTGTATTGCGTTGCTGTTGTGTGGAAAACTTGTATATATCCAAAACCATTCGTTTTTTTAATTATTAGCCTATTATTAAAACATTTTCAATTGCTGATCAACTGCCTTAAGGCTTAAGTGGTTAGGTTAATGATCAATAATGGTCCAATAACTAATAATACATAATTACTTTTGCTACACTTGTACATTTGGATGTTAAGACTTTTGTACTCTATGGTTAAAATTCAATACAAAGTACATTGAAAATAAAAAAATACTTTTGTACTCTGACTTCAGTATGTTTACTTTTACGTTTTAAGTACTTCTTCCACCACTGGTTTAGTGGAGTGAGCTCTGTTACTCCTCCTCCGTGCTCATTATAGTTAAAACAAGCCTTTTGGAGGTGATTATAGAGGGGATGTCTGAGCGCCTCAGCAGACCAATAAAACCTGGTGCTGTAATTAAGACTATTGAGCTGTCTTCATTGGTTCTGACAAGCACCAGGCTGGACAGAGAGGGAGAGGGGGGGGGGGGATGCTGGCATGGATGAGGAAGGTGAGGATGTGTGATACAGGAACGAGACTGAGGGTCAGAAAGAGAGAGAGAGAGAGAGCAGGGGGCATTCTGGGTACATTGGAGTGGAGACGTGAGGAGAGCTGTGGAGACTCGAGGGAAAGTATGTCCTATGTAACACTAGAAGCACAGTCAGTCTCATGGGATGTCAATCGCTCACTTTATTACTTTACAGTTATACCCTCTGGCACAATCCTGACAAAACATTAGCCAACGACGGCTAGCGGCGAGTAGAGAGAGGCCGTCTGGTAAAGCAGAAGGCTCCCGGTCCGCCCAGTCTATATGTGTCAAAGTTTACCAAGACATTTAACCCTGCAGGCCGGGTGATGTATTTAATGGCACTTGACTCACTGCTCCTAATGGTTAGGATGCAGGGATCGGGAACATAACTAAATGGCCACACTGGCCTAGAAGAAAAACAAACAGTCTGGGCCAACACAACGGACACTTGCACACTCAGGCCAATTAAAATATTGCTTTAGAGATAAAAAATAAACCAGTAACACATATTTTGGTATTATTGTCATGTATACGGCCTACTGGTGTTTTTTCAATGATTTCTTTTTGTGGTTAAATCATGCAGAGGGAACATTTAATTATGTGCAAATATAGTCACAAATCCCCCCCCCCCCCCCCCCCCACCCACCCACCCAAAGAAACAATACGGGGCTAAATTTAGATGAAGCAGATGATGATGATTAATTGGACTAGTTTTTGCTTTTCTGCAGGCTGATGCTGGAAGGAGGTCTGTTTTGTCTGTCATCCTGAAGGCTGACCACAAACAAACACAAACAAAGGCCACTGTGACCATGGCCGTGGGACTCACTTGCACGCACTGCAAACTTTCCCACCTTGCGTGTTAAGTGTGAATAATGTGCTACAATATGCCCCACAGTCCCAGTAAAGAAGGTACTTACAGTAGATAAGGTATTTTACTGTTCACTGTAATGGCATTATCAAATGAAGCATTGATCAAATGAAGCAAATGTTCTTATTTTTTTCCTATTTAACGTTTGGTGCCCACGTGGAAAACAATTTAATTTGTTTTATGGCATCATCTTCAACAAAGTATGGTAAATTGCCCATGTTATTTTACATTGCTAGAATTTAAACAATGGATAGGCCTTATTCATTGTGTGTTGTTTATTATGAACGAAGTCAATTCATTTATTTTGTGTGTATGTGATATATTTAAGAGATCAGTCATATATCAGTGATAATAGACTTGGAACTATGTCTAATATCAGCCAAGAGCTTCACAGCATGGCACACATTTGCCCATAAACTCACATGCCACAATTAACCTAGATGCTAAGCTGGCAACAAATGGAGCTGGATTCAATAACAACGGTGTCTTTGTGAGAGGGAGTAAGCAGATTTACACACAGCCAACTTCAGACTTTGTGAACCCTAGTGTTTCCTATTCTGTATTCTCGGGGGCAAAAATAGCAGAAGCATAAGATCACAACGTGTCACAACACGCCGCATTGTGATCTTGTAGATCTGTTATTTTCGACAAAGAAATTTGGTGTCGAGGGAAATAGTAGCAGACCTAGTATAGAGCCCTGGGGGACCCCGGGTCAACTCAGGGTTTAAGACCTTCAGGTTAGAGCTGTGTGCTTGTGTGGTAGGAATTATGTTCCTGATTTGATCCCCTTGTCAGGTTGGAAAAGATCTAGTCAGGGAAATGATGGAGCAACTACACTCACCTCTTCCTCAGTACCCTCTCTTGAAGTGCCCTTGAACAGTAGTATGAAGATCCTTACACACTAGGGGCTTGAGATAAATCCGCCCGAAACTATTATTATTTTTGTGTCAAAACTATAAAACGCAAAGATTGCTCTGAGATAAAGCGACGACATTATATGCACAGCGAATAAATGCATCAACTTGTGTGAGACCTAGCTCATTAGCAATAGTTTCGATTCAAAATAGAGGGCAATTCTGTGAGTGAAGAAGGGACGAACCTTCCGGTTATACGAAGCTAAATCGTGTCATATGAGGTTGCGAGGAGCGAAGCGCTGACAGCCTACAGCAGGTGCTGGCCACTTCCCTGCCATCACACGTGTGTTTTGTACTGTATACAATGTCTACAGTGAGTATTAATCAGCAGGGCATGGCACAAAAAAAAAGATCAACCCGCATGGATAAAAGTTTAAAATGCAACCAATCAATCAAGGATCAGTGTGCATACATTTTCACTGACTGTGTTTGCTCCAACAGGGTCGCTGCTGATCCGGAAAGGCTTTACAACAGGGCCAAAAAATACAGCTTAAATCTGTGCGTGCGTACGTATGTATGTGCACACCGCTGTGCTCACATGAGTATGTGCGTGCGTGTGAAAGAGTCTTTGTTGTAGAAGGCCTTGTTGCTCTTGACTCAAACTCTAAGCACCTTACAGTGTAACATCTTAGCTCCCGATGAGATTAAAAGATGTTTCTATCGATGAGGCTGAATAATTAGTAGGAATAAATAACTGAGAAGAGGAGTGTGTGTGTGTGTGTGTGTGTGTGTGTGTGTGTGTGTGTGTGTGTGTGTGTGTGTGTGTGTGTGTGTGTGTGTGTGTGTGTGTGTGTGTGTGTGTGTGTGTGTGTGTGTGCGTGTGCGTGTGCGTGTGCGTGCGCGTGCGTGCATGCTCAATCTGTACCTCAGGGCAAATAATGTTTAACCATCTCTGATCATATCTGGTTCAGAAATGACCCTGACTTGAACATATTCACCTTGGATCTCACCAATGGAATGCTGGTGTTGTTGCTGGTGCATGTTGCTATGTTCACGTGTGTGTGTGTGTGTGTGTGTGTGTGTGTGTGTGCGCGCGCGCAGCGCGCACGCACGTGCAGGTTAGGACGCACGAGCCACGAGCACGCCCTATAGAAATCCTGAGTGTTAATAATTTCACAAATGGGCCCCGAAAAGGCTCAAGTAAGCACTCAGGATTTGGACTGTGGGTGTTTGTATTTGGCCCGTCGCAGTATTAGGCTGATTAGCAGCCGTTGGAGCCACAGTACGCTCAGCCAGGCTCACAGCCACCATGGAGCTGTACACGGATTCCACTGCACTGTGCTTCCATCCATCCAACTCCTAGTCACCTGGACGGCAGAATAATGCCTCTTTACTGACCACTGGGAACCCTGAGAGACGGAGAGAAGGACGAGAAGAAGCCTGGTTACAGGAGGAAAGGAAGTATGAGTGCTGCTATGGGGCGGTCGGAGCGAGCCTGGTGGGTCGTGGTGGAATGCGCCTGCAGAGTTCTTGGCATCTCCACTGCAGTAGGTACGGAATCCACGTTTGCTTATTTGGTATTGATTTTATATTTTGTCAACACGGCAAAAATTGCTGAAAATAGCCGATCTACATAAGCTCACAATGTGAGCTTGGCAACTTGTAGTTTAATGTAGTTAATTTTACTGATAGTGGCCCGGCCGTAGCTGAGTGGGTAGAGAGAGACCGTCTGAGAATCAGAAGCTCGCTGGTTGGACCCTCAGCTTAAACTGGGGGGACCATAACTCAAAGCGACGCTTTTATTTGTTTCTATTTTTTATCATCAGATCTAAACCACGTCTGGTGGCGCGAGGTTCCTCAATCTGAGTTGGGTAAGTGTCCCAAGACAACTTAACCCGTAACCGCTCTGACCTTGTGTGCTCATCTGAGCCATCTGAGCAGCCATCTGCTGGGTGAATGTAGAAGAGTCATTTCCCCTTGCCCCCGGGCCCAGGGACCAGTAAATATAGGTGCTTCCGCCCTTTCCCTTGATCCAAAACCTGAGTACATATACAGTAAACTGCTCTCTGTCTATCCTGAAGTCTGTTTGTTGCTTTACCTTTGACCCTGACACGACCTTGAGATCTTCTCTCGGCAAAACACTGCAGGGTGAGTTTGCTCATGGCCAATTCGCTGAGCATACAACAACATATAACGTTATAGCGTAAAAGAAATATGTTTTACTGCCCCTGGTGGCTCCAGAGAGTCCAACAGGAAGCGGGATGCATGCACATGTTCCCAATGTGGAGTCTGGGGGCCCCTAGGGGGTCCTTCATGGGGCTCCCCAGCTAAATGTCTGATAGCTAGTAGGAACCTTAATGGAAATTGGATTCCTCAGCCCTGATTAGGCCCGAAAATTCAGTCCGCTAGGTATGATACTATGATTTTGCAGTTAAATCCTCAAGTGTTCATTGATGATTGACAGGGTCTGTAACTCTGAGAGTGTACACATGGCCCCGTCACTGAGTAAGTAAAAGGCTGAGAACGGCTGCAGTACAGTAGTAGCAGCTACTATAGCTACACCCTCCAGCCACACTAGTAAATCGTGGGGAGATTGTCTAGTTGCCGCTTCCCTCCCTCTCTAGACCTCCCTCCGCTCTAAACTCAAACACATGCAGAGTTGCAGACTCTCTGTACATCCACTGGCCCGCAGTTGTCTAACCTCGCCTCACGCCGAGGCCTCTTTAGCCTGCTGAGTTATTGGGCTTATTTGATCACAAGATGCTATATGCACTCACACCTTCTTGATCTTTATAAGTGCACAGAGTGTGCACGTGCGTTTCTGTGTGTACTGTATGTGCGTGTTCCTCTGTGCATCTCTGTGTGTGTGTGTGTGTGTGTACTCCGGGGTCTCTGTGTGTCTGGGGCAGCCCCGTGGGAGTATCCGTGCGTCTGTGTGTGTTCCATATAGACACAGACACGCACGGTGAGCACTGAACATACATGTTAATTTTCCACCAGCGTGTCTGTAAGCAGCGTTAATTCTCCTCACACTCCATAAACTCCCAGAAAGCATTTAGCTACATCCCCTCGCTGTATAGCTCTCTAATCCCACCGGTGCAGATTCTATCTTCACATTTCTGGTAAACAGGCCTGACCAATTGCTTCCACATGTTTAGCTGTGACCCCCCCCCCCCCACACACACACACACACACTCTGGGTTTACCTCATTCCTGCCTCCCAGCAAAGGGCATGTTATACACTTTTTATGTGACTGCAAGGGGTGTAAGAGAAAAGTGTATCTATATTCTGATAACAATCATTGCGTGTTTGTAATCCAAACACGCAATCTACCCAGCTCAGAGAACTCATTTTCAGGTCAAAACACCAATATATCCAGTCAGGAGAGAGAACTCACACAGGATACAGAATACACAGTGAAAAGGAAGTGATGAAACACAAATGGCAGACACAATTGTAACTGCCTCTGGAACAATATAAAATTGAAGCTGATAATTTGATTGATTGATTGATTGATTGATTGATTGATTGATTGATTGATAGATAAATTGTATCAGTTTGTAGAATGAGCACAGTTGAAAGCACAGAGGAAAGCACACACTAGCACAGTTCAATACAAGGTCTGCTAAGAGGATTGAGATACCTTGTGGAGTTCTCTCTCCTGATTGGCATCCCAACCTGAGCATTCATTTTCTGTTTATTAAAGTGCTGGAGAGATGTGAAGACCCCCTACTGAACAAAAAACACTCTATAGCTACAGTATAGGCTATAGTATGATAACTATTGAAATATAAAGCTTTTTAACACATCACTTACACCCCCTTAATTCATACAGCTGAGTTGACATCTAGACAGAAGCATAGGGTTAGGTACCCCTGTACTAGGCCTCCATTTTGGGTTTGCACATGCCAACGATGTGAACATGTATCTGCAATCAGCATAATTTGTTTTGAGACGGTGTAGAGACTACAGTGATTTGAAAGACTTGCAGTTCTTTGTCATTTAACAGAATCATGAACCTACCCTGACACCTAGTGACCACTTTGCAAACAGCTTTAATAGACTCTTCACGTTGAACCTAATTTTCATCATTCTTTGTCAGATGCAGTGTGCTCTGTGGAATGTGGGATGATTTTCTTAAAAAGGCATGGACTAACAATTACATCCCCACAAAGTTTGGTGCTTAGAAGTATTGCAGGGCCAGGCTATGTAAAAACAATTACATCAATGAAAAGGAATAATTGACCCTGTTGTCTCCATTCCAGTGTTGTGTGCTGTAGGCGTGGAGACACTGCATCGGGGAGAGTTCCACAGTCTGGCCATTTATCTGATGTAAGTAGCCTATATGCTCATTAGTCACAAAAGAGCTTTTTCATGGCAGCCATATTGGCATTGGGTAAACACTGTTAGGGCATGGTCCAGTCCAGTCACACGTCAGACGTCTATTCATGTGGAGCTTCCCGCGTCACATTCAACACGTGGAGTTCATCATTGGTGAACTTTGACCAGGCGTCAACCAAGCGCCGTGGTTGGGGGTCCGCTCATAATTCCGATATTGCAATATTCTGTCCATTAGGTTAGTGGGTGGTTAGGGTTAGTTATGATATGGCATCCGTGGTGGACCCCACTTGGCAGACATTTCGCTTGTAAACTAATTTCAATGTTACATTTTCTTAAGTCAAACTAACTGCACAGCAGCAAACTGGCACCGCCCCACAATCTGCATGACAACATGTGTAATTGACTGTATACGTGTGACCTTACCCGGAGCCTACCAATATTTCTTTTTTTTTATTTATATTTTTTGACCCACGATTTTTGTAACCCCTGTGTCAATCATCCTGTGATGTGATCCTGGGCTCTACACACCCTCCGCCAACCTAGGGAGAGTAACGGACTTAACTCATGCTTCCTTCATGCTTGAGTGTCCAAGTTGCTCCTTTACACCTGACAGGGGGGAGTTTCCCTGGTTGGACGTAGCGCGTGGAAGGAACACGTTATTCCAACCAGTTCCTTTCCCCTCCATCAGGCGTCCCGGCTGGCCAGGGGGAGGCAGTTTTAGAGACCAGGATTACTGCATGTTTTTGTGAGGGTACCTACCCTAGGGGACACGGGGAGAACATGCAAACTCCACACAGAAAGGCCCTTTCGCCAACCCCACCTTCGGGTATGGGCACTGATGACGCGGAGGAGGAAACACGCCGCCAGCACCCACAGCACCCCGAGCGGGAATCGAACCCAGGACCTTCTAGCTGTGAGGCGACAGCACTACCAACTGTGCCACCGTGCCCCTTGCCTACCAATATTTCTAATTAAGGTCCTGTTCCATTACATTTGGTGTAGCAGAGAGCCAACATGCACAATAGCAGCCCCCTAGTTTGACCTGAATGGAACACAACCTTAATTAATATATTGGCACCATCTGTGTTTAAGGAGGATGAATCTGATGCAATGCATATACATTGAGACAGTCTGGAGCAATGACAAAGCTATCATAAGTAAAATACAATGGTAAAATATAAAGAGGCACGAGCCTCCTCCCCACAATTCCGTTTAATCTTTACAGTCGCGCAAATTTATCCTAATATAAGGCCTATATAGCTTGTTGGTTAGCAAAAAAGGAAATGAAAAAATATAATGTAAAGATATTTTAAAATATATTTTCGCGAACGGAAATAGCAGCTTCCTTACTCAGATTTCGGGAGGCATGGTTCCAGACTATATAGCATTCGGAGATTGTGGAATAGTTGTCTGGCTACACGAGACTACCTGACCAGTTACAATGATTTGGACTGATGGGTGATGGGCCACAGGTGTGGCATGTCACACTATGTGTACAGTGTATATAATGTTGTCAACTCCTTCCATGTGAAGGTCTGAAGAAGGGCTACGGCTCGAAACGTTACCACTTTAAGAAAAGACATTTCTGGGAGCAGAAAATGTTTTTTTCATTTATTTACCATCTGTGTTTCTACTATGTCATGCCAAAGGTAAATTATATCTATCTATCGATTGATCTCCATCCTTTTCATTATCTATGGTCTCTGTCACTCAGTTGGAGGCAACATATTGTTTCGGTTCAGCCAAATGAGGACCAACTCAGCAGAGCATCTTGTATTCATTTATATCGATATAATCCACCAAAGCCCTCTTGAACTTGGTTCTACTTGGCCTGATCTGGTGACATTCCAGAGTTGCAGAAAATACTAATGAACTATGAACTGTTTTAATATAGGAAGGAATGTGTGTGGCCAAATCTTTCAGAATAACTTCCCCAACCTATACACGGTATTACACGCACGCACGCACGCACACACACACACACACACACACACACACTCACTCAGGCAAACACAGCACGCACGCACGCACGCACACACACACACACACACACACACACCCACACACACACCTACACACACACACACACACCTACACACACACATCCACACACACACACACACACACACACACACACACACACACACACACACACACACACAGTGGGCATACAGTTGGCATGCAAACAGCAGATATGGTATGATGGACAGGATACCCTGGGGGACGTGATGAGGTGCAGAGCATGGTGGCAGATGGCAGAAGTCACCAGCAGGCAAGGCTGACATTCTGTCCTACTTATTGTTATCTGTGTGGCTCACTCCCACACTCCCACAGAGCCACAGGAAAACATCTCCCCAAGGAGGGCACAAATGCATGAAAAGTATGCATGTTTATTTCATGTGAACCCACCCCCCATACATGCACGCACGCACGCACACAGTCTCACACACACACACACACACACACACACACACACACACACACACACACACACACACACTGTCTTAGGGGAGGCTGATAGTGGTGGGTGGTTATGTTCTCCTTGAGAACATTACTTCAGTTTCAGATGGTTAGATGTTATCAAGACAATCCGTAGAAGATGGAATAAATTACAGTACACTTTAAATGTAGGAGCTGTAAGTTTCTGTTTGTGTATCGTTGACACATGCTTACACTTTTTTTAAATAGCTGATCTACAAGCTCACAACCACGATGTGCATCTGCTATTTTTGACTATTCATAGTTTTTTGGTTTCAACACAGCAATGCAACATTGATATTAAAAGGTCCTTTGTAATTTGTACTTTTGAATACTAGAATATAAAAGCAAGAACTCCAGTACGTTAACTCAAGTCCAAGGTGGACAGAACAACTTTCACTTAGTACTGTCCACCTCTGCACCTGATATTGAAACTCATACAACACACCTGACACTAAGACTGCAATAAATGTACATATGGTACATGCAAATACACATACTGTAGCAGTGCAGTGCCCATACATTTACAAAATGGAACCATGCGCACAGCACCTTCAAGCACCTCAAAACGGGCTATGATTAATGTACATACAGTATTTACCTCATATTACTGTTGATCATTATTATTCCTGTTATTGCTACTGCAGTGTTGAGAAACCCTTTATCTCTCCCACCAGTGTGTCATCTGTGTGCATAATGCTGGTTGAAGTGGCCTACTTCCTGGATGTCATCTTGTCCATGTGTCTGCCGTAAGTACTGTACAGCATAGACAGACACTTTAATTTATCCCTGAGATATCCCATAGCTCATACAGGCATACAATTAACACATCACACAGGTTAACACTGAGATAAATATACAAAAGAATATATTATGAAAGCAAGAAAAGCATTAAAAAGGTGTCACTGGGAATAATAATCCTTTCTTATTGCACATAGACCCATAAATAAGTCAAACTAAAACTATTAGTCCAGTTCATAGGCTGGTCATGGAGTTGAAGAGCCTAATTGCTTTAGGGGACAAAAGTGTTCTTAAAGCGTTCATTCTTGCAGGGCATTGGACGGAACAGAACCTTGCGATTATGTTGTGGAAAGGATGACTCACATTGTCCATTATGGCCCCGTCTCTTAAATGCGTGTGCATCTCTCCACAACAGACTGCAGGGACACAGCATGCATCTCTCTTTATCTGCATATTTGCATTCTGTATTCTGACTGCGGTGACTGCATGCACGATGCAGTGTATGTCAGTGCCAGCCAGATACACACAGAAAAGTGGGCCTATGGTGAAAAAGCACATTAAGAGTGGTACGCCTTCATCCCCTGCCCCCTGAGATGCCCATTTGAAGTTTGTATTTTTAGATCACCAGTGAGACAGGTGTGTGTGTGTGTGTGTGTGCGTGTGCGTGTGTGTGTGTGTGTGTGTGTGTGTGTGTGTGTGTGTGTGTGTGTGTGTGTGTGTGTGCGTGCGTGCGTGCGTGTGTACTTAAGTGAGCATGAAGCAGCTGGAGCCACTGAAACAAGTGCGACTGTAATGCTCAGTCTAAATCCCTGTCTGTCTGTCTGTCTGTCTGTCTGTCTGTCTGTCTCTCTGTCTGTCTCACTGTCTGTCTGTCTGTCTGTCTCGCTGTCTTTCTCTCTCTCTCTCTCTCTCTCTCTCTCTCTCTCTCTCTCTCTCCTCATAGCTTTCCTCCAGACTGGCCAGTGTTTTCATTGTGCAGGAGGTTCTGTCACGTTGGCGGTTTCCAGAAGTTCCTCTACTACTCCATCATGTCTCTGGTCTGCTTCCTGCATCCTGTGCTGGTGTGGCACGCCGTTATCTCAGGTATACAACCACTCTGCCAGGTACTGGAGTTTTAAAGCTGCAATCCACAACGTTGTTAGTGAATACGGTCGTTAATGATGTTGTTCATTTAACTACTGCATCTGCATTGGTTGGAGGTGTCTGGTCTCCCTACTCTTCCATTGAGACATATATAGATCTAATGGTTGGGTAGGACACCAACTGGTTGACAGGCAGTACTGCATGAAGCTCAAATTGTAACATCTCCCCGGCCCTACCCCCCCCCAAAAAAGTCTTGCATGGGAGTTCGAATCCTGGGTAGGACATGAATCTTGCGGAAATGTACCTATAGGGGTCAATTGACACTCTGTGTACCTGCAGTTTTGAGCATTAATGGATAAACTCTAAAAATCGCAGAAATTCATGCATGTATTTTGATTCTGTTTCAGAATAAAGTTGTAAATATCATAGGATGTCTTGTGACCGCAGGGAGCATGCTTCTAGTGACAGCCTTTCTCAACTTCATACTAAGTAAGAAGGTCAAGAGCGAGACTCCCAAAGCGCCTCAGGGCCAGGACCCGTCTGCGACAGAGAGGGGAGGCTCATTCCTTCACATGGTCCCAGGAAGAAGGGGACCCGACCAGCCTATGACACCCAGACACGGTGGCCTCCACCCGGGAGAGGAAGGAGAGAGCGTCCAGGCGATGCTAGAGCCGGCACACGCCACAGTCCCAAAGGACAAGCAGAGAGAGAGCAGGGGATGGAAAGAGAGGAGACAGGTGCGTTTCACCGGCAGAGAAGTCCTTGTGGAGAGAGAGATGGAGGAGATGGAGAGGTACTGTGACGCAGAGCCAGAGACCACCTCGGACACTGCACCCATGATCACTGATTGATCTATGGTACTTCTCTGTGTGGATTCAAACCAGCTACTTGGAAAGTAAACATCTCAGCCAGAGAGGAATATTAAACTTCTGGTCCTCAGACAGAGCTACTCTGCTACAATCAACAATCACCCTCCTTTAACCCTCGATGCACGCACAGACGCACGCACAGGAAACCAGTTGGATTCAAGCCAAAGTCTACCGCACAGCAAACATCTACTGCTGCGCCGAAGGGAAGTCCCCCCTGACCAAGGTAGATGTTAGGCTTCCGGCCTTCAGTCAGGGGCAGAGCTATAAACAGAAAGACACAGTTTGCGTACGGTACTGGATGTAATGCAGCGCTCCCCACATGTGTTTTTATAATTTCTGCATTTCAGGCAGAGCTACTTTGCTGCAGACAAACTACACTCAACAGCGCATGTATTGTATTCATATTGACAATCACAAACTGTACATCCATGTGACTGTATTTCAGTCTCTGTTTTCAGCCTCCGTGTTGAACTTGGTTCTTTCTGGTGAAGAGGTATGAGATTTTTTTCCCTTTTTATTTCTTTTGAGAATCAACTTATGTGGAAACTTGGAACGTCTTGTGCCCATTTATTGTTTTGTTTTTTATTGTTTTTGTTTTTTTTACAATGAAAATTACATACAAAGCATCTGTTAACATTTCTATAAAGAAATAAAATGATTTATACCAACATCTGCATGGGCCTTTGCCCCTTTTGTTCAAAGGTCAGCGCAGACAGAAGACGCTGAAGGAATCCAATCCACTTAGAGCATGCATGCATAATTCATGAGCCAATAAATGAGATAAACCGTTTCATTTTGTACAATCAGACAACATATGCGCTTTAAGGAGACCCTAGACACATCACGTGACTGAGAAATTCATTCAGATGCCTTTCTCAAAAGCATGCAGCAGCGTACACCTCGCGTGTGTTTGCCATCTCTCCCCCTATATGGCTCTTGCCACGTGATGAGCTGTGAGCGCCGGTGACCATGGTGACCGCGCTCAGGGACAGAGACAAAGCGCTGGGTTCGTCATGGTGATGAGCAGAAACAGCATGATTGTTAGGTGGCTCCAGCTGTAGTGTTGCTGTACACGCAAACATAAATATATATATGACAGTAAAATGTTTAAAACTTGACACAGAGAATTCCCAGTCACCTTTGGTTCTAACCACTTTACCTGGCTCTCTATACAAGGTCTGCTCCTTTTGTTTCGTGCAATCTGCCGTTTTTGCCAAATGTTTCCCCCAAATAGATGCTAGGGTTTATGTGGTTAAAACAGTAACAGGAAGAGTGGGCACCTCGATGTAAACTTATATTTTTTATGTAAAGTGATTAGAACATTCGACAATTAAGGTCTCATATTGCTATACGAATTGCTACAAGACCCACATCCAACAATTTTGGGCATAGAATTTGATTTTTTTTATTTTTGGTCTTTTATATATTTAAAAAAAAAAAAAACATTTTTGATGACAAAATATGCTCTTCCTTAGTGCCCACTCTTCTTGTTTCCGGTTAAGGGGCAACGACAGGGAATGGCTTGGCCGGTCACCTTTGGTTTTGACCACTTTCAACCTGGCCGCGGCATCCATATTTTTTGCTATCCCTTGTATGTCAAAGTGACCTGGGGCAGAAAGTGAAGTGCAGATCTGTGTGAAGTATTGTGGAACTAGCCCGGAAACCGGACAAATCTGCCAGAGCAAAATCATTTATGTTTTAGTCTGGTCATGCCAGGCTACAGTTAATACATTTAGGGCTCTGAAAACAAACAGTAAAAAAATGTCAATTCTGTATTTCAATGGTAACCGGTGCAAGTGAGCCAGAGCAGGGGTGATGTGTGGTATATGACATCCTTTGAGAACTATACTCGAGAAAGAAAGGGAATTAGATACAATAAATAAATAAAATAGCTTTTTTTGTTAGTTGATAATCTGAGCGATCAGGCTTTTTACTTTTTAAAGCATTAATGCTTTAAAAATGCTTTTTGAAAGCATTATTGGTCTTTTAAATTTTTTATAAGATGCAATTCACCATGGGCTACAGATATTCCTCTATTGTTCTTCTGCTCATAAATCAATGCGGTTTTCTTTTCTGTTTTCTCTCTCACACACACACACACACACACACACACACACACACACACACACACACACACACACACACACACACACACACACACACACAGAGCATCTGGACTGCAGTGTTGTGTGTGTAGATATAATACTGTATGTGTAGCCTTAAGAGACAATCTCTCCCCAACATCAAAGCTAAGCGGTGAATCAATAGGTGCAGAGGAAGCAGCCATTCATCAGACATCGCCTCACTGAGCTCAGGTGCCAGACAGAACACACACACGCAAACGTGCGCACACGCACGCACGCACACCACGCACACACGCACACAAACATACAAGGACAGAGACACCCCCAACTACTCATCCGGCATGCACAAAAAGAATGTGTACATTATATTAAGGTGTTCCTCTGCACACACACACACACACACACACACACGTACATTTGTGTGACATGTGAGGCCATTCTAGAGGGGTTATAGGCACTTCATGTACAGATTCTGCTAATAGCGGATTTATAAGATCACCACAAGCGCTGTGAGCATGTAGATCAACTATTTTAGGCGTGCAACACCGGTGTCTGGCTTATGGGGCTGTTTGCTGCATGCATCCCTCCATCAGGCGCCCCAGATGTCCAGGGGGAGGCAGTTTGGAGACCAGGATTACTGTATGTTTTTTGTGAGGGTACCTACAGTACCTATACCCTAGGAGACACGGGGAGAACATGCAAAACCACACAGAAAGGCCCTTTCGCCAACCCCAACTCAGGACAGGTATGGGCATTGGGCACTGATAACGCGGAGGAGAGAACACGACCCCAGTGTCCCCAGCGGGAATCGAACCCAGGACCTTCTAGCTGTGAGGCGACAGCACTGCACTACTGAAACTGTTAAGTCAGTAGGCCAGAGAGGAGAGGAGAGGAGAGGAGAGGATGAGACATAGACAAAGGCAAAATGATGATCTCAGTTTTTCCAAGCTGGTTCCAAAAATGTCATTAAAAAGGTCTTTCTTTTTTTGGACATGACTTTGTCACAATCTATATCCTCTATAATGAACTGCTTCCTAGAGGGGAAGTTATTCGGGAGCTGGAACAGATTACTTCCTCTGTTATGTTAAGTCATCTCTGCCCTGTTGGAGAGAGGGAGGGAGGGAGGAGAGAGAGAGAGGGAGGGAAGAGAAGGAGGGAGGGAGGGAGGGGAGAGAGAGAGGGAGGGAGGAGAGAGAGAGAGAGAGGGAGGGAGGGAGGGAAGAGAGAGAGAGAGAGAGAGAGAGATGGAGGGACTTCCTAAGAGTTATACCACCCGAACAGTAGTTTCCTAGACGGCATTTATCCAGACTCAAAAACAGGATGAGAGAGTATAAATCTTAGTGGTCACACGGTGACTTCCTCCCTAGAGTCCCTCCCTACTGCACATCATTATAACTGCTACAATAGGCTACTGCAGTGGAAAACAACATAGGCTTATCAATAATTAATTGGCTTAAAGATTGCATTATGGAAAAAATCCATAAAAACTAAACAATTAAAATGTTAGTTTTGTAATCATTATACTACTGTACCGAAAATAACCTTTACGAGAGTCTAAATGTTTGGGCTAATACTACTATATTGCGTTAATAATTTAAATGCTATTGTTTAGTTAAGCCTAATAAATAAATAAAGCGTATATAGCATATATAAAGCATAAAATAAATAAAGGCTATATATGGCCGATCTACAAACTCACAGCACGTCGGGATGTGAGCGGCGAGCGGCGCTGTGAGTTTGTAGATTGGCTATTTTCGGTGGAACCTTGGTGAACGCCGACCCGCCCACAGCTGACGGTGATTGGTCGCGGCTTATCAGTACGGCGTTCTATTGGGTTATCCTGCCGTCGTTCAGACCCGGCAAGCCTCCAGGATACTTCACGGCTGTTCAGAGCTGCGCAAACTGATAATAAAGCGTAAGTGCAATCATATCATAAAACCGCAGTGGAGAAAAACGAGAAATAATAAAGGACGCCTCGTTGCTTTTTTTTGACCAGGCAGAAGACGAGCTTCATTGGCTATGGTAAGAATGTGCATGTAGGCACTAGGCTCTACTCTAGTTTTTCGTTTGATAATGTATCATGTACTAGTATGATCGCTGTAGGCTCAGGTTGTTAGAGACGCGACCTGGTTTGTGTGCGCTTTGGGAAAACGTGAAACAGAATTAACCATCATAAATCACCGTCGCTCTGAAGTTGTCATGGTTACATAGAAAAATAGGGGTTACATTCCAATGACATGCACTCAATTGCCATGGTATTATTATTTTGTGTGTTGTCTATCTTTTGGGGAAACTGAAACAAAAGATCCAAACTAAAAACTTAGTCCCCCCCCCCCCCCCCCCCCCTCAGCTGCTTCTGTTCTCAGTGATGGACTAATAACGGATACTGATCCTACCAAGTCCAGACTTGTGCGCTAGTCATGAATGCTTTGTTTTGTTTCTCAGTATTTTCATTGGAATTCCGCTTTTTGGGGGGCATAGGCTATATGGAGCTGCCGTGGACCTTGGTAATGCATTGTTTACGGCCACAGCTGCTGTGAAGGTTGGGTAATTGAGTATGAAATGAACTAGCCCGCACCCGAAAATGAATCATGGAATGATTAATTAAGACCATGGGATTGGAGAGTCTTTTTTGCAGGCCAGGGAGCTTCACATAGCACGATGAAGATGATGAGAGGACAGGAATGCACGTTTTCTTTGCAGTGCAGTGACCCCCATTCTATATGGTTCTAGGGGCCATGCAATCTCAACCCGTGGATCGATTTTGAGGGGTCCCCCAGGACCCCAGATGACAGTGAAGTGACAATTTAGGACGTTCAAGACCTTTTTAATAAAAACATAAATGTAATACCATAAAATACCATTATCACTGAAACAAAAGTAATCAACAAACTATATCCTACTATAAAAACTGATTTGCCAAATTGTCAAATAATAAGAAAGATCTACAAAAGCATTGTGAGCTTGTAGATGAAAAGGTTGAGAGGTGAACCTCTGGACTATAGGCTGGCTACTACTGTATTATTCTTGAGCTTCTGGTCTGCCTGTGTGTGAACTTGTGAAGCCATGTGTGGTGGACTGGTGGTTAAATAATTCATAACGGTGACAGACTGGGAATCCTTAAACTTCTTAGCCTATGGAATATTTATGCGTCCATTACTTTGTATGCATATGCATGAGGAGGAGTAGACTGACCACTGGATAGTCCCATTAGGCGGCAGGCCTACTTGCTTCCTTGATGGAGGTGAAGACTGCTGACACTTGAGATTTTCATATGAACATCCCCTCCTGCGTGACTATAGACTCCAATGTATCTCATAACTCAAATAGGAATGGAAGATGTATAACTTATTGGAATAAATGGACAATGAGGTCAAATGGAATGAACATCCCAGAAATGGGAAAGGGGGTTTTAAGTGAATATAAAACAGCCCTATCTTTATGCAGTACAGGTATTGAATTAACTGAAGCTTTCTTATTGGGGACAGCAACATTTGTTAATATAGCATCAACATTATTTTTAATTGTGATGTGTGAGCTTGTAGATCTTTTTTTTGTGTATATTATAGATTGTTTTGTTACACAACTCTTGGCACAAAATATTGTTTGTTAGAATAGTTAGAGAAGGAGACTTGGTTACAGTTGTATTTGTCTCGGTACCCAGGTTTTTATTTCTGTTCGCATTCGGCTCAAAAAGAATAGCCTGGGGAAACCCATTGGAAAATCTGGCATAGGAAGTGGGAGTAAACTTGTATTTAGCTAACCAATAACATTGGTGCAGAGGCGCGTAGTTCCAAATTTGGTGACGTCGGTGTTCTCCGCTGTTTTCTACCGGGGAGGGGAGGAGGTTGAACCAATAGGACCCACCGCTTGTTTTCATTTTCAACCGGCACCATACTGAGAATTTTACTGTGTATCCTACTGTGTGTAGCCTACTGTTCCTACTTTGAAGTGAAATGGGGTTAGTTCTGTAACTGGATGTGTTTAGGTTGAGGTGGATTGGACTGATGGGAAATGAGGAGAGTGACACACAGCAATTTAAAGGTCGTCAGGATTCGAACGTGCGGCACGCTGTCAGGCTGGCATTGCAGCCTAGGGTGCCCGGACCACCACACCGACGGCCTGGGCCAAGGTGGAGCATCTTCTGATCAGTTGATGATACTGAGCTGGTTGTCTGTTTCACGTCAGAGTTAATTGTCTCAGTAGTCAGTAGTCTGTTTTTTCCTTCCCTCCCCCTCTCTCTCTCTCTCCACTATTTGTGAGACCAAATTATGTAGTGTGTAACCAAAGCATTCAATGGCTGCCAATCTGTATCTTTTAATCCGGTTAATTGGGTGTGAGGAAAAGATAATGATGCAATCACGTAATTGCATGGGTGAAGATTGCTACTGGCCAGTGGCTTCATCACTACTAGTACACAGATGGTTTCATTCATTCAGTAGTGAGATCAGAATCTGCGTGGATAGTTACACACTAAAATCCAGTGTTAATTTCAGAAAGTATGCAAATATGTAGCTCTGGTCCATAGCTCTAATGCATTGCATTTAGAGATATTTTACTCTCGACTTCCGCAGCTCGCATGAATGCAGACCAGCCTCTTGTCTTTAGTGTAAATAAAAAGAACGTTTTTGCTACTCACCAAAACAAAGGCGGGTTATGTCATTAGAAAGGCTACTTTCCTTAGTGGGAGCACTCTGAGCCCCCCACCACACGTATAAACGGTACTTTTTGGCCAGAAAGGGATTTTTCTATTCTCTATGAGGCCATTCTTTTTGGTTTGTATACTCTGCTGTAAATTAACGCTGAGGATGTTGCAGTTTGTGTAGTAGCATTGTTCCAGTTGATTGGACCATAGATAACTGTGACCAATCAGAAATACTGGTGCATGGCAGTTCAGGATTTTCAGTATGCTTATTGGTTCAGCCACAAGGTGGCAGTGTCATTATCTTACACATAAATACCATAAGGAAACCTCTGTCTGGTCTGACTGTATGTCAGCCTGTTTGTTCTGCATGGTTCAACTCAGTGTGTTGAGCAATCTGAACTTGCACAGGCTTTGGAGTGGTGCATTGGAGACGAAAAGGTGCCTCCATTAGAACTGGACTGTGGGGCTGGTGAACAGTGGATATTTTAACAGCAACAAGTTTGATCCAGACGTTGATGATTGATTGCTAAATTATGTATCAAGTCAATTATCTGTTTCAAAGCATTACATGGTAATAATGTAGTGGCTGGGCAATATTACTAAACAAATGCAAATTAATTGGAGTACGTGTTTGCAATAACTTCCTCCACGCCCGGCTTCCCTCCTCCGAACACGGACCTGTAGTGTTGACATAGACAAAGCCGGATGCACCACAGTGCACCACAGTGCAGCCACAAGCTCCATGGTGGTGAACAGGGACTTTGCTGGGAAGTACTCTGTCTTTTAGTTGTCCTCGGACTGAATTCTGGGTCTGGACACCTACACTTTAATCCCGGGATAAACGTTTTAAATCTTTTCTATGGACCTTGACCTACATGTCGAGATTGGACGTCAATTCAATACAGTGCAGGAAAAGTGGGCATTACAGTAAAACACTTGAGATTCGTGTAAGTTGTATTGTGTATTGCAATTTGCAACCTACATTTAATAACGGTGATCGATTCCCATTTAAATACACTGTGGCAAGAGGAGCTGACAGACTGAGCTGGAGTTACACATTGACACAATGGGCAATGGAGTTGCAATTATGTGATGGTTATCTGTAACTTTTAGCAAAACGTATGCTTTAGAAGAAAATGCTAAATGTTAGGAACAGTTGGGCTTAAGTGGCCATGGCCTAGATGGGTAGTGGCATTATGATCCAAGGAATCCAGTGATATCTTTAATTGTGGAGTCTGGAGTGTCTGACTTCCTTGGCCTGCTGGGAGAGTGCAAAGTTTGACCCTGATCTGTTCAGTGGTTTGTGAGGTTTTCTTATTTTATTTTTTAAGAAAAAAAAGGTATCCAAGAACAAAAAAGATGTAGAGAGGAAGTAACCTTAACCGGACAGACGGACGGACGGACGGGAGTTAAAACATAATCTCAGCCTGGCAGAGATGGCTTATCACAAATGGCAGTTATTTATTGGTTTAGCCACAAGGTGGCAGTGTCATTATGTATAATCATTTTGACAAAGCCTGTTATATTATGATCACCACATGAAGCTGTTTTTTCTCTTTTATAATTTTTATCCCACGATTTTGTAACCCATTTTTCACCCCTGTGTCAATTATCTAATGTGATCCTGGGCTCTACACACCCTCAGCCAACCTAGTCTCCATATATGGGGGACATGGGGAGAGCAACGGACTTGAACTCATGCTTCCTTCATGCCTGAGTGTCCAAGTTGCTCCTTTACACCTGACGGGGGGGGGGGGGGGGGGGGGGGGGGTTTCTCTGTCAAGCTGTTTTTTAATGCAGATAAGATGAAGTTCATGCTACTCTCCACTAGGGAGTGAGCTTTTGCTAAATCTTGCAAGGATAAGGATCAGTTATTGAACTAGTCTCTAGCTATATCACCCGGGTTACCATCTGTTATTTTTTTAACTTCACATCTCAAGTCTAGTCTCAAAGCACTAGGCAAAGTTGTTTTGTCTATATAAATATAGCAGCCAGAAAATGTCCTGTCATCAACCTTCTTGCTTGACTATGGTGATTTCACAATCAATCAATCAATCAATCAATCAATCAGAATCATGTCTCTATCATTGTGCCTTAAAGGAGAATTCCATGCTAGAAGGCTTTCTTAACTTTATTTGTAGTTGTTACGTCCCCACCAAAGAGGTCCAGGTGTTATTTTGTGTAAAAGCGCATTATTGGCTATTTCCCCTACCATAAGCCCCCAATGAATTGAATTGAATGGGGCATTGTGGTGTTGTGCTAATTCGCTTGTTTCGATCGCTTTTTATATATCCTCTCTTCATAATGTAAATAGTATCCTAAGCGGCACACATTACTACTTATTTCGATGGAAATAAGCGAATTAGCACAAAAACCCAACCCCCATTTAGGGCTTATATTAGGGGAAATAACCAATAATGCACTTTTGCACAAAATAACACCTGGACCTATTTGGTGGGGACGTAACAAACAACTACAAATAAAGGTAAAGCCTTCTAGTATGGAATTCTCCTTTACTATTACTATGTAACTTTTCTGGATTGTAAGTGCTGAGATTTTTACAGTTGAACTAATGGAGCTGACTTCTAATAATGTCCTCACAATCCCCCTGCCTGCCCTGAACTGTGACAAGAAGGATCTTGTTGAGTTGCTCCCTTTCACTTTAGCATGGTGTATATTAGAACCATGCGGCCCAAGTATTGGCATGCATTATTCAGCAGCCATATCGCATTTCTAACCTCTAACGAAGACACGTTCCTACAAGCATCACTGGAAGAAATACTGTGTCTGTATCAGTCAGTCAACCGGGGGTTCCTGTATGACCATATCCAGTGCATCCGTTCTTCTCACATGGTTTACAGGAAAACTCAGGGTTTTTTTTTTTTTAAAGGAAACCATCCCTCTGCTTCTCAGTGCTCACCTGGGCTTCTCTGTTTTCAGAGGGTTCGTGTCACGTGTTCATATTACAGGCTGGCTGCAATGCATCACAGGTGTAATATGAAGTGAACCGCGATGATGAGATTACTGCCTTTTGTGTTTGAGGAAACGGTGCAGTGTACCAGCCCGCATTGCAAGCGGGTCCTATGTCACTCTTAACGTTGATAGGCTTTCTTTCCTCAAAGCAGGTTTTGATATCTTTTTTCCGTTATTGAGAAATCGACCTGTGATTATTATTGAAGTCTGATGCCTCTTCTTCACTGGTTCTCAATGTCTGATTCGGGGACCGCCAGGGGTCCACATGGACACTTGGATTAACACTGAGCATTTGACAGTGTATATTGTGGTCCCAGAGATGGCAAATAGTATCAAATAAATACATACTGTAGAGTAGATAGCCGATCAACTGCACAAGTTCACGTGTCTCATCACAACGCATTGTGAGCTTGTAGATTGGCTATTTTCACTGTTTATTAAAACTTTTTTTTTTAATGAATGATCTGTATGCAGTGGCGTTTCCAGGAATTACATTTTGGGCAGGCAAGAATTACATTTTGGACAGGCAAGATGTGTTAATTGTCGTCTCCCCGCGCACAATCGTAGCACTAAAGGTTTTCAAAGAGATATACCTGCCAGACGAGTAGGATACAAAGGCTGAAAGGCTCTCATTTACATTCCAATGGGTGATTGAGGGTCGCGCTCTACCGCAACGGCCAATCAGCTGTCCACTAATAGTTCTCATGTCTTGTTTTTGTCCCTTTTCTTTTTTTCCCCTTCTTTCTCATTGTATGGATTTTGGCCAGGCCAGAATGGATTTGGACAGGCGGACGCCTGCCCTCGCCTTATTGTACATACGCCTCTGTCTGTATGGTAGTTATGTTAATACCATATAAGTATACAATTGAGGTGGTTTTATTTTGTTTCCCTGCTCTTTTTTTGAGACATTTAGATTGTGTCAAAGGTCATGTCTCACCTAGAAAAAATATGCACTTGCCGGATTGGTTCAAATCCAGGGTAGAAGAGGAAAGCTTCATAGTGCAGCTTCAGGGGTCATCAACACATCCGTGCACAGACAAAATGTCTGCGGCAAAGACTTGTCCTTGTCTGTGGCAAATATTAGATTATTTATAATCTTATTTTAATCATAAAACCCAATTACTGAATCAGTTTCCAGGTTTTGTTTCCCCACAATATTTATGACATGTATTTACTACAATGCTATGACACATTAGGAGTGCACTAGTAGGCTACTAGTAGTGCTCAAATGTTTTATTTGCAATGACCCGTAAGGGTCCATTTGGTTCCATTTGTACACTCTCAGAGTTACAGTTATGGTCATTCCGGGCTTTCTCTTTGTGTTTCTGGTAATATTAAGTGTGTCTGTGACGAAAATGACCCCTGCGTAGCTTTAACAGCAGTAATTATTTTAACTTCTGAAATTCTTTTTTTAAGTTCTGAATGTTAATTAAGATTGTAGGATATGGGTCCATGGCCGTACTGTTGACTCTTGAAGCCCCAAAAGCCTTTCAGTTTCAACTTGGCTGAAACACATTGGTCTTCACTTTCGGGGAACAGTGTTTACATTGTAGCCGCCTGATGACTCATGTCCTGTTGTTGATTAATTAAATCTCAGGCTCTGCTGAGTGTAACCCCTCATTTCCTTTGTTTTCTCTTTCTCCTCATTCAAACCTAAATGGAAGAAGTGACCATTTTATTAGATAAATGACCACAAAACGTTGAGCTGTATTTGATACATTTATTTACAAAAGTGCAATATAAAAAAACATTAATATTTTTAATAATAAACAAAAAATGCATCTCCAAAAACGTTAAAGTTATGACTTCATAACATACGTAACGGTGTATAAATGCTAAAAATCCTACTCGATGGCACATAATAAAACGAAGAACCAGCTTTGTTTTACTGTATCTCAGACATACAAAAATGGAAAGCTACTGCCACCAGCAGAGCAGGAAAGGGAAAATGTTCCTTATCCAACAGTCCCTGGAAGTCTGTCTTATCAGACAGGAGTCATCATTGGGTCAGATTCTGGACGGGACACTTCCTCTCCATACAGTAGTTTTGTATTGTTCTGGTTGATTGCCTAAGAGGAGTTCGGGGACATTGCCCTCCTTTTGTGGCCCCCATTCCTGTGTCGTGACCTCTGATGCTGCGGACGGCTTTTCCTACTCCGCCTCAGGCAAAGCTTTACGTTGCGACCCAACTCAGTGGCCCTGAAAGAAAGGAAACAAACATACGAATGTTTAGCCTTAGTGCTTGACTTACTTACTTACTGAAACGCATTTAGGTTCTCTGCGTTGGTCAGACTCTTGACACAAATAACCTCTGTTCTGCATGGTTTTTAGGCCTACTGTGATGTATTTGTACAAAAGCATAACTCATAAATGGAACCAAATAGACCCTTGTCCTTGTGTGTCCGTGTGGTTGTACTTGCACACTCTTCCAAGCTAAATTAGGCGATCACACTGGCATTTTGTTGCATTACTGCGATTAAATTAATACAATGTTTTTTTTCTGGTGGGTTAGGACCGAGAACTGGGTCACAAAGTGGTCTGACACAGCTGTGACTTGTAAATCAAACATTGTTTGACACAATGCTGTTACACATTGTTACACAATGCTCTACCCCCTCCAAGTTCCAACGCTATACACTTTCCCCATTTTCAACTGTTTTTATTATATTTTGACACTTGCTTTGGCAATGTAAACGTATGTTTTCTCATTCCAATAAAGCTCCTTTGACTTGAAAATTGAATTGAATCCTAATGCAAGACAAGTTAAAATTGCAAATATTACAAACTTTTGTTTTCAAGGACAGAACATAGTTAAACTCTAATTTAGTTCATCACAAGTGAACATACAGTATGTGACATCATGTCTCTCACCTGGTCCAGCAGCGTATGAGTAACCTTCCAACTCGTGACTGTGGATTCAGACACACTTCAGCATTGTTCTTCTTCAGAACGACTCTGAAATACAACACACCCATTAAATCAGAATCCTACTTAACGGTAGCAGGAATTTTGTGTGTTCGTGTGTGCGTGCCAGGATGGGGTACTCACATGATGGTGTGTCTGTCACAGTTGGGGTTGCTGGGAGTTACTCTGAGATCTGCTAGTTGTCCTCTGACTGAGTTCTGGGTCTGTGGACACCTGCATCTTAATCCTGGGACAAACGTGCCGCTTGTCTCTGGAACTAGACATTATATAACAACTTAAGGTTAGAGGTCAAAAGATGACAAAAATTTTAAATCAATAAAGTGCAACAATTCAGAATTTATGTCTCACTTGCACAGGATATCTGCTGTTGTATAATTGTTTCTATTTGCACAAGAGTGCGATATGCAGCCTTTTTTATTTTCTGCTCTGATCATGCATCTTATGTGTATTTGACATATTGCACCCTGTTATCTGACTTCCTTTGTTTCCTTCTCTGATCGCTATTGTCTGTTTTTTAAACTAAAGTTTATACAAAAAGTAACAAGTAAAGTAGTCATATTTCCACAAACATGATGGATTGGCAGATGGATGGATCAATAGAAGTAGACAGATATGGTAGGTAAATGGATAGATTTCTTACCCGTGATGCAGACACAGCAGAGGCTCAGAGCAATGAGCTGGCAGACTGAGCGAAGTTGAAGCTTCATATTTACACACTGACAGTGCTCTAAGCCACGTGTGTGAGTCGTTATATAGACACTGTATACACATACCCCGCCCACACACCCACACAGCCACTCTGGATATTCCAAACCATGCGGAAAACCCCTCACTCTCTCTCGCAGTAAAAAAAAGAAAAGAAAACCTTAAGTATCGGTATCCGGCTGCAGAGGCCCTGACGGTCAGCGACAGACATTCCTTCAGATTTGTCATATTGAAGGACATACTGTAGTGGTTAATACGTTTTTTCCCATGTCTGTTTTCAAGGCGGTTTCCTTTTCACTGACTGTGCAGAATGTGTGCAGAATGTGTATGTAATTGTCAAAGAATCTAAATATATATATTTGAATGAAGAAATAATGAGTGTCATCTTTTATTGCTGTGACTGAGAACATCATAAATTATCAGTTATTGACTACGGTAGCTGTATCCTTCCTTTAATCTTTGTGCTCGTAGTGCATGCCGAGCTTTGCCCTGACATGCAGCCTTTGTTAGTCCACCTGGCTCTGAATCAATAAGTACATGTGATTTCCTTGAAACCTCAGCGAGGAGCCACCATGGATTTAACAACCTTTTTTTTAAATTAAAAACATTACCAACTGTGCATTGTTGGAAGACCTTTTGACCCGGATCCACTGACAGCAGTTATGGGAGTCAGGGGGCCCGGGGTCAAACTGTCTACTTTCCAATATAACATGGTAAAATATCTGACTCTACTGGCTCGCAGACTGATACTGTTGAATTGGAAACAAGCACAGGTTCCGACTCACACTACACCTATGAGAGAGGTTATGCACTACTTTCAATTGGAAAAGATAAAGTTTGAATTGAGAGGGAGTGAAGATAGATTTTACCAGACATGGCAACCCTTCATTGACTATGTCAATAGGTGCACGCTAACCCCTCCTACACAATAGATAGCATAATAGAAAATTGGAAAGAAAAGGAAAAAAAATGTTTTTTCTTTATTTAATTTTGTTCTCATTTAAAAAATAATAATGTAATTCATTTGACTTATAACAATATATTGGAAAAGTTTGAGAGCAAGAGTGTCTGTCCTGTTGTCCGTTTTGTTTGTCTGTTCACACTTGTCATTGTTTAACTGTTTTTAGTAATGTTTATCACATTTATATATCCTTTTTATTATGTATTGTATGTGGAACATTTACATTACCTGTCATTTTTTTCATTTTATATAACTGAAACACTCATTATCATTGTCGATGATATTCTGATTTTGTCATATGCAAAAAATGCCTAATAAAAACAGTATTAAAAAAAAATATATAATTTACCAACTGTGAAAAAGCCATTGAAACCCAAGCTAATTATATTCAAATGTTAGCTGAAATGATTACATTTAATGCTTATGCTTTTTTCCTCTCCTATTCTGCAGCTATGTTGTGGACAGAATGGGTGATAGTCAGACCTACGTGAAGCTTACTGAAGAAAAACGCATCGCAAAGTAAGCACTTGTGTATATTATTTGATTATAGCATGAACTTAAAGGGATATTTCACTTTCAAACATGTTTGTAACTTCTAAATCCATTTTAACCATGTTAGATTCATTTAAAGTGAAATATACCTTAAAGGGCCACTTGACTTAACCCATTTTCAACCTATCTTCATAGGTTGAAACTCACTAATGCTCATGTTACCATTTGTGTCTACTCGGTCTGTACGTGTCTCAGAAACCCACCTACCTATCATCGGTAGGGAATAGAAACTGCACGCTGTCTATTCCTGGAAAGTTAGCATGCTATAATGGAAGCCATTGTTCTCGCATTAAGAACATACAGCCCTGCTATGATACACAGGCCGAATAGAAAAAAATGAGCATTACTCAGGACAAATTATATTAAGTTAAAAATGGGTGAAGTCGTTACGACATCTCCGTCCACTTCATGGGGCCAGTCCTCTTCTACATAGACTTATATTGGCAAATAGGGACACGGAATGTATTGTAGTCGATAGGGCTCGCGTGAGTACATGACCACGTGACCGGGCTGTTTTCTGCCCCCTCAATGTCGCAACTCTGTCTATACTCTATGGCTCTGTTGTAATCCAAACGTACACGTAGGTGTATGACTTGACTACCGCGGCCTGAATGATTCAGCCCTGCAGCCCTGGTGTGAGATATGATCTGGACAACAGATGTCAATATGAAGTTGAGGATAACATTGACCACTTCTGTGTCTTAGTCATACTAATCTCTACTTTCTTTCGTAATCTTTTTTTGTCAGACGGACAGCTTGGTCATATACTTCTCTCTTTGTTGACGTTTTGTTAACTCATCCTCCTGCCGTTAACCTAGTGGTGGAAAGTAACTAAGTACATTTACTGAAATACTGTACTTAATATTAAAAACGGGTTTAAAATGCATATTGTAGTTCCTTTTAAAGGTGGTGGGAAGATGCAGGGGTTTAAAGTCACAAGTACTGTACTATTTTTGAAAAATCGTGAAAATATTTATTTCAGAAAACTGGAGGATTTAGAAGTTTTTTATTTTTTTAATTTCGAGGTCAGGCCTAAATGGGTTAATAAGTAATATCAGCCCCACCTTTACCATCTTCTACAGTAAAGTGATGAACACATTAACCACTTTCACCCTACTTTGGGCATGTCATTATAGGCCGATTTCTGCTATTTGTTGTACATAAATGAAGTAGGTTTGTTTTTTGACTAAAGTACAATTTTGAATGCAGCACTTTTACTTATACATAACAGAGTAGTCCTGCATTGTGGTGTTGGTACTTTCAGAGGGTGCTTGCATTGTGTTGGCAACTTGGCATCTGTGTAATCGATCCTTGGTGGTAATGTGTTCACATTCAGGTCTGACATTTTGTCACTGCTGAGAACCTACAACTGTTACCATGAAGGGAAGAACTTCCAGCTGAGAACGCGGGAGGTAAGACAATGTGGTTATCACCTCTCTGGAGAAAGCTACAGTCTATGAAGAACACGGTAGATTTACAAACCGTTTCATTTTGGTAGAAGCGGTTTCGTTAATAATTTACCACTTTGTACATCAAATATCTGATCTGCATACAGTACAAGCTCACAACGGAGCTTGAACACTGTCTATTTTCACAGAATGTAGTTCTATTTCTGTAGAATGTTCGCCTATTATGAGTCTGTCTTGGTTCACGAGACACAGGAGCTTGGCAATTATCCAGATATGTGATCTTACTCAATAAACAAGTCACAGATGACACAGAAACCAGTTAAGCCACACATGCCAAACAAAGTTGTTATTGTAATCCTCTTTTTTTATTTTCTTACTATGTTTTATATACAGCATGTTCCTATAATATTTGGTCATTTTTTTATCTTTGCCAATTTATTTTATTTGGAATCACAATGACTCTGCACCCGTTGTATGAAATGTAATGTAATGTAAACAGACTTGTTTTGACTTGCTATTAAGCACAGGTATCTTCATTATTCATCTTCACAGGCATGAAGCCTTCTGCTTGTTCACGAACGGGAGTCGGGACAAGTGCAGGTTAGGGACGAAGACAAACAAAAAAAATCCCCGTCTCATTCCAGTTGAGTGAGCATGGGGAACATTTGGACATGTAGAATCCAGACGTATACACTATGTGTCTGGCAAAGTAGTACCATATGTAGCTGTTGTGGTATACATGACGATGTTGGACAACTCTATGCAGGAGTGAGGTTATTTGTTTCACCCGTTATTCTCTGGCTTTTATGGTTGGGAGTTCCCCCTTAGGAATCTAAACAGGGCTGGGGGGGGGGGGGGGGGGGGTGTGTGTGTGTGTGTGTGTGTGTGTACGCGCCACACTGTGTCTCCTCTTCCATATGACTACTATATTAGCTCACTGACCCTGGGATTTTTCCATGAAATAGACACATTTTTGTGAGCAGGACAAGACTTGGACACACGCACGCACGCACGCACGCACGCACACACGCACGCACGCACGCACGCGCGCGCACACACACACACACACACACACACACACACACACACACACACACACACACACACACACACACACACACACACACACACACACACACACACACACACACACACACACACACACACACACACACACACACACACACACACACACACACACACACACACACAACCCAGAAAGCGAAACCAAAGCCGACCCAGAACATTGCCCGGAACGTAACGGATCAGTGTTTCCTAACCTCAGGTCCGGGTCAACGATCAGAAGGGGGAGGAGGGGGGGTGGTAGGGGGAGACCTTACAAAAGTGTAAACATGTTGGTCAAAATCATAACTTGCAATGGTCATATTGTCACATTTATTTAACGTTTATGCCCGATGAAGGTCTGAGTGACCGAAACGTTGTATCAATACATTTCTTCCCCTTTTTCTGCTCTTCAAGTTCATTACTCTTGTTGCACTGTCCATCTCGGTAGGTGTGCAACAGGACTCGTCATGGTCCTAAAAATGCTCAAAATTAATTGTCTCACAATTAAAATATGATTTTACTCTGATTATAAATTAGTTTCAATTATATCTGCACATACTGTACAGTGTACAGTATAGCCACACTGAGTAGAGCGGCATTAGCAACATTATTGTTGTTTGATTTTGGGTGTCGACGGAACCACAGACACATGTTCGTTTAACGCTGTTCCGGATGAACTTGGTGGTTTTGTAAATCATTTATATGTCTTAACGGCTTGGCATACGGACGTTATTTGAATAGTCCATCTAACCTCATAAACCAGATAATGATGGCGTAGATTGCTTGGGAGTTGACTCACCAGACCCTGTGGTCATGAGAGAGGGACCGTATACACTATACAAGTATACAGTATTACTCAGCTGGGACACTGGTGGAATGTTATCATAATACACCACTTTCAACCTGCCATACCTCTTCTTTCTCTCATCTTTTTAACCATAACATTTCTGCAAGCTCACAACGTGTCACATTCACGACACATTGTGAGCTTTGTCTATTTTCGAATAGCCAAAGTATTACTGTAAATGCTAGTGCCCCTTGCCTTGGCCCTGTTCTTTTCCCCTGCAAGAAATCTCTTTGCTACATGTTGTTTTGCAGAATATTCACCTACTACTAGGAAATGCCTAGAAAAGGATGCAACAAGTTGTTAATTAACAACTTGAACCTTGATTAACTGCTTATAAGTGGTTAATCTTCTACATCAAAGAATAATGGGCTAAATGAGATGTATGCGGTTGAAACTGAGTGGGTAAAACTGATGTTCAGACATGTTGGTTAGTGTAATCTGTCAGACTGTCTGCTTCTGTTTATTTTAGTAGCCAGTCTGTCAAACAGGTTCTTCTGAGTGAAAGTGGAAGAGGCCTGGGTAGTTAGACAGGTCACAAACATGTACAGTAAGTGTTATGCTCTTGTCATGATGCCTGGTGTTGTTTGTCTTCACACAAAACGGATAAAACATTTAACACGAGGTTGTGTTTTTGTTTTGTTTCCATACAGTAATCTACTTGTACATTAATTCATGAATGTACAATGAATTAATGTACAAGTAAAGCTCAATAGCCTGCGGCTGCATCCTTGTTGGAGGTTCCTGGTTAAAAGGATTTATCCCCAGGCCCTCCTAACTGGTCCCGATGAGCAGTTTGGTGCCTTTCACGGTTTCTGCCGGTGTGAATGCGATTAAATTGAGAAAGGTGTTATATCCTACTATAAATGCAGTTCATTATTACACTTGAGAATGGTGTGCTATTGACAACCTGATTGACAATACATGAGTATTTTTATATATTGATTGATAATAATTAATTATGCATGTAAATTGCATTTCAATCTAATCCTATGTTGCTGTGGGCTGTGTGTATGCTGAGCACTGCCTGTGGTAGGTCTAACAACCAACCTATGATCTATCTATAAATATCCATGCATGCAACTCCCTCTAGTGTTTAAGAGTGTTAGTTTATTTAGCTATTGTGCTGTTGTACCGCTGGCTACCAGCAGAGGGCACAGAAGTGCTTTGTCTTCAGCTGAAAGTCACTTGTCAGGTAATCACCAGTAATGGCTTTGGCTTCAATGTAAAAAAAAAGTATGCTGGTAACTTTGTTCTCAAAAGTACAGAGCTGATTTGTTTTGTATTTTAACTACAATACTGGTTTTCTTTTTGTAATTTGTAGTATAGGTTACCAAAAATGCATTTGTCAAAGAAAAAATACAAAAAAGCAAAATAAACACATTTTCATTTGTAGGTTTTATTATAAATTGTAGAAAAGTCAACATAGAATAGAGTTTGAGAATGTAAACATGATGACCTGAGTCAACCTGAGGTGTTAGAAATAAATATATCGTAAGCTCTCCAAGAGACTTGCTACATTGTTCTGTCGTCGTTCTGTCGCAGGATAGAATCGCACGATTCGGTATCGTCTGTACACTGTATACTGGTTCTCAACATGGGGTCTTGGCTCCTTGAGTTGGTCCCCAGCTAAATGATCAACACAACATGTTTGTAACTCATGGAACCTCACATTAAATTGGGGTAAATTGGGGGTTCCAAGGAGTCCCCAGGAAAATTTGTTAAGCATCACAATCATTTTCAGATAGAACAAATAATATCAATGGAAAAGGTTTGGGTTACAGAACCAAACGATTCGATTGCCAGAGCTTCGCCTGCATATCCCATCATGCACCTTGTCCTTCAAGTCCTACTCTGTGACTGTCCAAACAGCCAATCCACAGGGTCTCTTGCTCTGCCCCCCGTCAGTGAGAACTCCTCATGAGTGGAGGATGAGGCGAGCCTGGGAGTCCTTAGTGTGCGGGGGGATCCGCGAGGCATCGATGCCGAGGCAGAGTGCTTCATTTGGGCCTTGGAAAAAAGCCGCGGCCTCTGGGTCCTTTGCAGCCGGACGGGGCCATAGCTTGCGGCCCCTGCGGGCCGGGCGAGTGCCTGGATGCTGCTCATGTAGTCCTCAAGGGTCTGGGTGCTCTGCAGAGACTGTGAGGAGGAGGAGGAGGAGGAGGAGGAGGAGGAGGAGGAGGAGGAGGAGGAGGGCAGGGCAGGGACCCCATGTGAAACGGAGTCCTCCAGGGTCTCTTTGATGGTGGGTAGGAGAACCAGGGGCAGGAGCAACTGTCTGCGCTTCATTCTGCAATGAGAAGGACTGTTGAGTTGGGTTGTTGTTGTTGTCACCATGCTGCTATGACATGTGGATTTCCTTCCCCACAGGGATAAGTAAAGTGTCCCTAAATTAACTAACAGTTATCTTATACCATTACAATTATTTAAAAAAACAGTTGTGTTGTTAAGCCTCAAATGTAATTTATCAGCAGTAATATTTTACAACTTGTTAAGGCTATAGAGATTGTGTAGCTCCAGGTGATATAACTTTCACATCTCACACAAGTCTTTACTTTATTTTTTAATTAAGTCAGTTATAATAATCTTAACCTTTTCCAGGCCAGGCTAGGTTATACTGCATATGAGAATACAAGGATTTGAGTATAGTACTGGATTTCCTGAAAATTGGATACTGAACCAAATTAGACTTTTTCTTGTAAATTATTGTGATGAATATCATAATTGCATACTGAACCAAATTAGACTTTGTTGTAAATTATTGTGATGAATATCATCATCATATATATATATATATATATATATATACATTAAATCCTCTCATCCATTCAAATCCTTAATTCATCCAATTGTAACAGAGTGTACACGATGTAACCAAATGGACCCTTGTTTTTTTTTTTTTTTTTTTTTACCTGCTGAATCCCACTGAGATGCAAGAGCCCCTTAGGATATTATTATATATAGATTAGATATATATAAGAAGCGTTCTCACCTTTAGGATGTTGGAGTCAGAAACACACTGTGAGAGAGAGCGATGTTAACTAAGTCCAGTGAGCGAGCGAGAGTGAATGATACTATTGCACACGTTACTGGGCTTTATATACACGCACACTGCACGGGAGAGATAAGAGGACCACGCTGTGGTACTAAATATAGTGCTGCTGACCTTGCTGTGTGTGTGTGTGTGTGTGTGTGTGTGTGTGTGTGTGTGTGTGTGTGTGTGTGTGCATGCGCGTGTGCGCGCTCACTGTATCTGTGTGTTCAGGAAATTCAGGAGTGGCTGGTTACAGAGAGGTTCAACTACTCTGAATGTTTATACTTCAGAAACAATGAGACCCTGAGAGCAGCCACATGCACTCTGTCTCACACAATGTGCGTGCCCCCACACACACGCACACTCCCATTTGAAAGGGTTATGTGATCAGAAAGCCAACACACTCCTGAAGTCTGAATGCATTAAATCGTCTACTTTTCTAAGTAGCAGGTTTAAAGAGATGCAGTATAGGATACTTCATAGACGACACAGAACACCTGACATTTTGATATACACCGTTTCTGGGAATGTCCCAAGATGGCCAGATTCTGGTCTTGTGTGACAAAATAATCAAGTTCAATTATGAAGTCTACGATCTGTAAAGATCCTAGGCAATTTTTATTAGGGCTGCCATCAAAATGTGGGGTACTAGATCCTAGAAGAGCTAAGCTACTTAATAAGCTCTGTGTAGCTAGAAAATGCATTTTGTTTAATTGGATTCACGGAAAACCAGTGACTCGGTGGATGAATTGAACAAGGTGGACCCTCTTGTAAACGAGTGTAATGCTTAAAGGGTAAGACCACTTTTTGGTTTGGGTTTGGGTTGTGTAGTTACTTTGCCATGATGCAACTCCAAATGTGGACAAGAAATAAAAAAATACTGCTCCAGTGATTAGAAATTGATAATTCAAAATATGCTCCTCATTGACTTACATTGTAGCTAAAACAGCTCTCAAAGTCACTCTTTTAGTACGTAAACAAACACAAACAAAGTTGATTCAGACAATATAGAGCATCACCAAAACTCATGTGGTTTTTCTTTTTTCATAAAAATGTTAGATTCCTGTTGATTTTACTATTTGAAGATCTGGAACCGGATCCACTGATCCAGTCCGGGTTTTCTTCCCAATAAAATGGACAAATCAACAGGAAGATAACATTTTTATGAAAAAAAAGTGAGTTTTGGTGATGCTCTATATTGTCTGAATCAACATTGTGTTTGTTTACGTACTAAAAGAGTGACTTTGAGAGCTGTTTTAGCTACAATGTAAGTCAATGAGGAGAATATTTTGAATTATCAATTTCTAATCACTGGAGCAGTTATTTTTTATTTCTTGTCCACATTTGGAGTTGCATCATGGCAAAGTAACTACACAACCCAAACCTCAAAAAAAGTGGTCTTACCCTTTAATTGGGTCGTCCACTCACAGTTAACAGTATTTGTATTGAGTTTGTGCTTGAAATGCACTGTAATTCTGCAAACTGTTAATAAATATTTCAATCAATCAATCAGAGAAATCTACAGAGTACTTCCAATGGAAAGGCTCAGTGCCAAATTAAAAGAGACAATAACTTATGAATATATGGCAGTCGCTGATAGATTACTTGCCCAGGGATCTATCTACTGTGATTTATAAAGAAAGTGATTCATTGGATTGGAGAGCCCCAGCTGTACTCTTGCAATTTACCTTCTGATGTGCCCATGTGTGTTGTGTGTGTGTATATATTTCTTTCTTCTAATGAATAACTGACTGTATTGTGTATCTATAGTTTCTTTTTTTTAAATTATTATTACTGTGATGTGCTGCTTGCTCTTTCCTGTTTTTGTTTTGTTTTTTGTTTTTCTTGTCTGTTTTATTGTATTGTGCTTTTAATTTATACCTTTCTAGTTTGTCTTACTTTATTTGTATACATTTACGATTCATCTTTATGTAGAAATGTGAAAATTCAATAAATCTTATTTAAAAGAATAGCTTTCTTTCATGCAGTTCTTTGGTCTTGCCGTGGGTACTAAGTCAATAACAACATCCGTCATGAATGACTCGTATGATGTGTGTGTGCACGCGCGTGCGCACATGTTTTGTATATTTCATGAAGAGAAACTTATTCAGGGAACTCATGTTTTCATGCTATGTTATAATAGAAAAAATAGAGTCTGCAACACTGGTATGAAAAACTCAGCTCCACTGGTTTATTTGATTCAACGTTTCGATCCTTTAGGATCTTCTTCAGGAATGCTATGTTATAACAGTTATGCAGTCTTGTAAGACTTATAAGGTAAGCAAAGTACAGCTGTGTATTCTCTGTTTAACATAAGAAATTCATGGAAAACCAATAAGTAGTGGAAGGGGTCAAATTCTAGGACCATGGATTGGACATTGGAACAGATGAGGAAACCTAATCATGGATGGCCACATCAGCACTCCTACCTGACAAATAGGAGACAAAGATGTCAAGGGCACGAAGAATAGAATGGTCAATAGTGTGAAAGGCTACACTTATAGGTCAAGAAGCAACGCTCTCCAGCATTGGAACTCACAAGGTAGTCATTCGAGGGCCTGAGGAGAGCAGTTTCAGTACTGTGCCTATCATGGAAACCAGACTGAAACTTGTTGAAAATGTAATTGACTAGGACATGTCGTAGTTGCTTAGAGCAGTGATTCTCTTGTTTTTATTTCAAGTATCCTCATAACTCTGAGAGTGTCCAAATGGAACCAAATGGACAGTCAGAGTTACAGACCTGTAAGGTTCCATTTTGATTTTGGAACCCCCTCAAGGAACCCCTGGATCCCACATTGAGAACAACTGACTTACAGACTCGCTTCCTCTAAGATAAAATGATACAGGGCTGTAATTACTGGGAATAAGTTTCCCCTAATCACATTCTATTCTTAGACCAATGATATGGCACCGCCGTCTTCTAAATTTAGCTCTCCACAACGTGAAATAGAAATGGCCGCGTACGTGACCTGAAGCAGCCGTGTCTCTTTGACTCATGGCCGCCTCGCTCCGAGACGTGACTACACCTCTGGTCAGCAGGGCGGGGCGGTCTGGCCTGGCTTTCTCCAAGATGAGAGGGCTCAACCCAGTGACTGTGAGCGACTGCTGTTGCACGTACACCTGATATTGAACTGATTTGTCCGGCTGCCAACAGGATATCCTCTCTGACCAGGGTGTGTGTGTGCGTGCGTGTGCGTGTGCATGTGCAGGAGGACGGAGAGCTGACACTTGAAGGGTTACTGAACATCTACTGGGGTCTCCGGCGACCAATCAGGCTTCAGATGCAAGATGACAACGAAAGATTCCATCACTCCACCACTGGAGCCAATCGGTAGGCGTCGGCGATAGACTTTCATCATTGTGTACAAGTTGCAGGAATGACCACGCTCATAGTAACCAATGAGGCAGCTGTCTGCTTATCTCTTACACGGTACTGTAAAGTGAGAGACCAAAATGATTTTCACGTCTTCTTAGGACCATATCTGTACATATCATTCTCTATTCACAGATTTCATTTATAAACTAAAATGTTGCTAGTCATTAACAAATAACATTGATTGCATGGTTAAGTCATGGGTGTTTGAATTTCAAATTACTCTCACTAGCTTCCTCTACCCTTTTCAAATCGATTAACCCATTCTGGACGGGAACCCCTTTTGGTGTTTTAACTAAGCATTATGTTATACCAGCTCAGTGGCCTTGTGGTTAGAGTGTCCGCCCTGAGACTGGGAGGTTGGGGTTCAATCCCCGGCCTGGTTGTACCAAAGACTGTAAAAATGGGACCCAATGCCTCCCTGCTTGACACTCAGCATCAAGGGTTGGATTGAGGTCGAAGTACCTGCGACATACTAGCGTCATGTTCAGGGGGTGTACTTGTACATCAAGCTGCCTCACGCTACAGAAACAGGAGATAGGCTCCTGCCCTATGGGCCTCATGGCTCGGCAAGGCTACTTACTATGTTATACTTTAGCTACTTAAAAATAGCTTGTAGGTCAGCTATTTTTGAAAAATCGTGAAAATGCGCCACAAATCTTTGTGTGTGTGTATATATATATATTCTTTCAGAGCACTTTTTTTATTTCGACGTCTTGGAAAAAACCCCCAAAACATGTTATTAATACTTAAACCCTATATCACTTGGTTGACTGAGGTCCCCTGCAGGGCTCTATACTTGGTCCTCTTCTTTTCCCCCCTCTCTACACCAAACATCGCTGCTCTACATGCTCACATCGCTGAACGTTTGCCCCCAGCATGAGAATGCTAAGATTCATGTGGATAAAATGTAAAGTCAACATGACGGACATAAATAAAGCATAATGATATATCGGGTTACCTTTCACAAGCATGTGTCATGTCTCTGCGAGATGACATTCATGCTGTACTGAGAATAATGTCCTTAAAAAACAAAACAAACCACAGTATGCTTTGGGGAAAATTGTCAGCAGTAATGCCAGGTCGTACTCGAGTGTCTAAACAAATCCACAAGCTCACAGAATGTGGACAATGAGCACAGCAGAGACGGGGGGCTCATCTTTTATTGCTGTGACATAACTGAAATAGCGGCGCATCCGTTTTTGGCCACACAGTTGGCAGGATTCTTCCTTTTGTCTTTGCGTGTAGTGCCTTTCTTTCCAGGCTTTCCAAACATGCAGCCTTTATTAGTCACCTGGGGGCTCTGAACCAGTGACAGGAGCCATAGTTTTAATAGAAACCCAAGGTTTCTATTAAAACCCATTATAACCCATTATATTCAAATATTAGCCAAAAGGATGACATTTGATAGAATTGACCATTTAACTCCCTGCCATCCCAATTCTTGACATGTCATAATAATAGACCGACATTCTATGTAAAATAGCTGATCTACATGCTCACAGTCACAATGCAGCTGCAATGCATCGCATTGTGAGTTTATAGGAGGGGACCTAGGCTAGTATAGACCCCTGGGGGACTCCGGTCAATGACTTATACAGGGTTTAAGTGGTTTAAGAGGTTAAGTGGTTTAAGTCCGGTGTACAAAGAAGCTATACGCACACCAAAGTCCTGGTACGCCGGCACACGGGAGAGGGAGTGGTTTAAGTCGTCTTATTTGACAGCAGTCTTAACAAAATCGTAACAGTATGTTCCAACAACAAAATTAATTACAGATTGTAAAGGAGCAATTTTCCATAAAACATAAATCCTAAATATATACCTTTCCATGCTTGTGTTAATGTTATTGAAGGTACTTATGAAACAACTGTATTGCTTGCTTTATTGTCTTTGGAATAAATAAATATTGAGGAGGAAGTGTAGCAACTTGACTATTCTAATTGAACAGGAATGAGAGATCTCCTGTCGCAAAGCAAGCAGCTGGAGAGTTTAACAATAATCTTCTGGCCAGAGAGACGGCTGCACTGCCAACTAGTAAGTACCGGTAGTACACTGTGTACACACACACACAAAACACAAACCAAAACACATGTAAGATAATGTCCTGTGTGACTGTCCATGACAAACATGGCCACAGGACATGCAGGCATGTGCACACCCACACAGACACAGCAGAGATTACCGTGTTAGAAGTGCGAGGCTCAGCAGTTCCAGAGGAAAACCCTCACCTCACGTGTAAAGTGCAGCTCATCACAAGAGACCAGCGTGAATCAGATTAGTGATGGTGGAACATACCGGTACCCACGAGGCAGAAGTACACCGACATGCCATTACGATAATGAAAAGCAATTAATCCAACAACAAACGTGTCTTAAAGCCCAAGACACACCAAAGGGTCGGTTGGGACAAAACGATTTTTAAGGTAGACCTCACCAATGCAACTCATTGGAACTCAATGAGTTGCATTGGTGTGTTTTACCTTAAAAGCGGTTTTGTCCCAACCTGACCCTTTGGTGTGGTTTGGGCTTAAGAATCAATCCGACCATGTTCATGTCCTCAAAATGCAGACGTTTTTTTCTTTCTATTTCAGCTACCTTCAAACATGGGGTTAATTATTTTTGTCATGGATTCAAAAACCATGGACCCAAAATGTACATCCCTCATTATCTTTAAGAGTGGCAATCTTAGTTTAGTGAATAAAAGTCTATTTTAACCATTCTGTATGGTGAAGTTATGTAAATACAAATACAATATAACCAGTACATGTGCAGTGGTGGGAGGTGGTTGACAAGACCATTACAGGATGTGTAATAGTTGTTTATTTCAAAATTGGCCTGAGACTTCTGGAGAGCACATGTGGAAGTAAATGTAATTATCCCATCTCTTTTGTAGGCTACATACAGTGTTTGTATTTGTTGATGACATGCGTCACTGTGCTATTTTGTTAGGCCGCTATGTTGATGAATTGAATGCATACTGCAGGACCACAATGGAAACAAGTTTAGCCTTAATGTCTTACTGTACCACAACATCAATCAGTCAATCAGAAAGGCATTAACAGTTGCCATTAGCTTGGGAGACGACATTAAGCGTGCAGAATGCAGATTTAGTCGCAACTGTTGGGGGGTGTGTGTGTGTGACTGTGTGTGTGTGTGCGTGCGTGGTAGGCACCGTGGGGAGCCAGGAGGAAGAGGAGGAGGCCCCACAGCTCTTGAGGACCAGGAGCGATGCCTCCTTCATGGGAGTTCAGAGGAGGCCTAAAACCCACAGTACCAGGGACCTGCAGCGCCTCCGTGCTCACCGCTTCTCCATCAACGGACATTTTTACAACCACAAGGTAACGCGTGTAAGCGTGTACAATACATGCACACGCACACACATTTGAACGTATCCCGTTGTTGACATAGCTCCAGGTGCAGAGAGCCAGTGGTTTCCTGTGAGGGGTGTGTCTGCACAGTCGCTGAGTGCTGCACAATAGCACTGTTGGACGCTCTCTTTGCGCGCGCGTGTGTGTGTGTGTGTGTGTGTGTGTGCGTGCACCTTGCATGTTGCCACTGTTATATTGTATGTGCACACAAACGCACACATAAATCCCACATGTGCACACACTCGCACACATTCCACATGCACTCGCACGCAGCTGTGCTGTGGAAAAGCTTCCATTTTGCAGGCCCTGCAGGTATTTCCTTCCTCGATGTCTTCAGCTTCCTGTTCTAAATGTGTGTTCTTCTGCCTGGAGATGAACAGAAACGGCATGGTGGTGTTTCCTAAAGCTTCCCCCATCTTCCCCCTTCCTGTCCCCAGACGTCCGTGTTCACTCCGGCCTACGGCTCGGTCACCAACGTGCGGGTCTGCAGCTCCATGACCACCATACAGGTCCTCAACCTGCTGCTCCACAAGTTCAGGGTAAGAGACGAGGCCTAGTGGACAAAGCACTCGACCCCAGTGCTTTGAGTCAAAGGGCTGTATTTTGCGTGTCTTACAGTAAGTACCAGGTCTTATTCCCTAACTTGAGTAAACTAAAGACCTGGAGGCGTGATCAATGCTCTTTGGCCACTCAGAATAGCCAAATGGCATTGATCACGCCTCCAGGTCTTTAGTTTACTCAAGTTAGGGAATAAGACCTGGTACTTAAGACACGCAAAATACAGCCCATAGTATAGATACTGCAAATCATTGCTATCGAGGCAAAAAAAACTCTTATCTCCAATTTCTCCATATTATAATTCTTTGGTTTATTGTAACTTTTTGGTTTATTTCGCAAATTAACAGCCCTACTTGATACTACAGCGTCACTGTATTATTATTTTTAATACTGTATACTTTAAAAGTATATGCTCTTAAAAATACTTAAAATACTTGAGTATTCAAAGTACAAATTCCAAACTAGATTGTCTTTTTTAATATCATTGCATTGCCGTCTTGAAATTCTGACATTTTCCAGAAAATGTCAATATTATAAGCAGCTTAAAAAAACGTACTTAAGTACAGTACTCAAGTAAATGTTCTTAGTCACTTAGTCACTGGGTCAAGTGCTACAGCAGATGACTGGTCAACCATGTGATAGCAAACGCACTCTGTTCCAGTAGCGCTCGACACCTGTGTTTCATGTCTCCCCCTCTCTGTCCTCACTTTCCTGTCCTAATGTCATATCTAAATGAGCTCAAATAAAAAAGAAATCCTCTCTTAAATTGTCATTTGCTGTAACCAGTATCCACTTGTTCATGTTAGGTAGATAGCATGTTGTTTAGACGGATGCTGTTTACCTTGTAACTTAGTTTCATGGATTGATTGATTGTTCTGTTGACAAAGAACAGATATTTCTGTCAAAAGGATAAAACCCAAACGCTCAAGAGAATATTTCCATTGTGGTCTTTTGTGAGTGCTTTTTCTTCTAACCACTTTTTAATAGACAAAGTATTTAGAGATTTAGATATACCTTATGAACCCATTTTCCTCGGGACCCCCTGGAACCCACTCAAGGACCCCCTGGGGGTCACCAGACCCCACATTGAGAACCCCTGTATAACTCTTGGTTCCGTTTGTACACTCTCAGAGTTACAACCCTCCATATCGGTGCATTTGGTTCCTAACGATCAATAATTTAGCTGAGGACCCCCTGGAACCACCTCAAGGAGCCCTGGGGTTCCCCGGACCCCACTTTGAGAACCACTGTGCTAAACAGCAAAATTCTGTCTGTGTCTCAATCAAGGTGGAGAATAAATCGGATGAGTTTGTCCTCTATATGGTGCACGAGTCTGGTGGTGAGTCCAAAGTTCTGCTCAGATTTGTTTGTCGCTAGAGTTTTCAGCCGCCGCGTGAATTTGTTCTCAGCTGTGGCTTTTCTTTGATCTCTGACGGCGGTAGAGAGGACCAGACTGAGGGACGGGGAGTACCCCCTGGTGACCCGAGTGCTCTACGGACCCTGTGAGAAAGTCTCCAAGATCTTCGTTATGGAGTCAGACCTGGGAGAAGAGGTCACATATGACGTAAGTCGGTGCTCCTCAAAGTGGGGACTTGTTTATTATTTTGATTTGTATTATTATTATCATTATTATTATTATTACTAGAGTGATGCCCGTGGGGCAAGGCCTACTTGGAACGATGCAAGTTCTTTATCAGGCATGCCCAAATGTGCAGTCTATGCAGATGTCGGAACATAATTGCGATGTCATAACAGGCCAGCTCTAGGGGTGATCAGATGTGATCAATAGACTATTTGGGCCGTGTCCAGAGCCTTGGCAGGGGCCATGTCCAGAGCCTCTAGAGCGGTCCCCGTTGGGCACTGGCCTACACATGTCTGTGTCCCTTTTATGCCCATATATTTATTTGTCAGAGTCTATGCAGCTGTCAGAATGATGTCCGAACAGGCCAGCTCCAGATATGAGAGACGGAGACTTGGTGCATTTATAGTTATTTTATTAATTTGTTTGAAAAAGAAATAAATGAAATGGGCCCCCTGGTGGCCCCCACTTTGAAAGCCTGTGTTATTTGCCTAGCTAGCCAGCTGTCTTTCCGTGGGTCTATATTTGTCCCATAGTTCCCAACATGGAAAGAATGACACAATGGACCAATGATAGACCTTTGGGCTAATTTTAGCAATCTGAGAAAAGATATCCTGTCTGGGGACTGATGTAACTAACAATGGGCCTTAGCCACCTGACATAACAAAACATGTTAATGACAAAACAGTCTTGATGCTGGAGGAAGAAGTTTTATCTGGGTCATTCTCATAGACAGTGGTGGACAGTAACCAGAACCACGTACATTTACTTGCGTACTTCTTGTGTACTAGGCTACATCTTTTAAATATCTGTAGGCTACTTTACTTTAGTATTTGTAATGTATATTTCAAAATTCTGGACAGTTGTGACCTTCACTCCACTAGTACATTTAGAATATATTGAAAATAGCTACAAGCTCTAAACACGTCAAAAATATACTTTGTTTTGAATACTGAAGTTATTTTTAAAAGCAAGTACAGTACTCCAGTACTCCAATATAAATTTGACAGAGCAACTTTCACTTGTACTGTAGTTGAGTAATATTTGACAAAGAGAACCTATAGGCCTACTGTGACTCAGTCTTATACTCTTCTATGAGCAGTGGTGGACAACATTTTTGTCCACCACTGCTCATAGAAGAGTATAAGACTGAATACCTCTCACTGGCGTGACATCTTTAGTTGATGCTTTGTTACTTTGTCACTCCCCAGGTTGCCCAGTACATCAAGTTTGAGATTCCAGTTTTAGACAGCTTTGTAGAGAAACTGCAAGAAGAGGAGGAACGTGAAGTGTCCAAACTAACCAAAAAGTAAGTGCTTCTCTCATTCCTCTGGAACACACACAAGCCAATGCCTACAATATGTCAATATGTCTCTCTGCTGGCCTTAAAGCTACGATCCGGGACTTATTTTAATGAACAAAGCATTATTTTAACCAATCTGTAGTGGTGGGAGGTGGTCTCCTAGTCTTCCATTGAGAACTTTAGTCACCAGGATGACAATGACAATATCATTAAAGTTATGTATTTTGAAGCAGATGACACAGCGGATTGGACACTTGGGTGCGCTGCCATCTTTATTGTTGACACACACAGAGCCAGAGAGACTAATACTTTGTCTTGTCTATCCTCTGCAGGTACAGTGTACTGAAGTCCATGATTCTACATCAACTTGAGGGTAGAGACAACACCAGTGAGAGAGTCTGACTGTGAGTGAGTGCGTGTGTGTGTGTGTGTGTGTGTGTGTGTGTGTGTGTGTGTGTGTGTGTGTGTGTGTGTGTGTGTGTGTGTGTGTGTGTGTGTGTGTGTGTGTGTGTGTGTGTGTGTGTGTGTGTGTGTGTGTGTGTGTGTGTGTGTGTGTGTGTGTGTGTGTGTGTGTGTGTGTGTGTGTGTGTGTGTGTGTGTGTGTGTGGCTGTGCAGGCATGTGCACACAATAAGCAGGGTGTGAGAGAAGAAGAGAGGTTTGTGTGTGCGGCTGTGCGTGTACTGTATTAGAGAGGGAGGGTGGGAGGTCCGCAAGAGTAGGAGTGAGCATGGAAACTAGTTTCTGCTTCATTGTAGTAACATTGTCACTCACTGATGTTCAACTACAACATGACAAGGTGCTGTTTTGGGGAGTATCACTATTATGATAAAGTATATAAATGAGGTGTAACCATGCAGGGCAGGCTGATGATTGTTCAACTACACAGTAGGACAGTGGTCCAAGGTTTTTTGTGGGGGTCCCGAATTCAATTTAATAACTTTTAAGACCTTTTTAATATACTTAAAAAAAGACGGGCAACAATTGTGAAAATAGCTGATCTACAAGCTTGTAGATCAGGGGGTCGCAGCCTGAAAAGGTTGAGAACCACTGCAATAGAATACAGTAGAGAATACAGTAGAGAATGTTGATGTAATTAATAAAGGCTGCAATAGAACCATATGATATACCAATGTGCTTCTACTTTCAGAACGATATGAGCTTACAATTTGTATACGTGCTGTTTAGTTTACCAAGTGTTTTTATTGCTTTATATCCTAATGTATTAATGTTTTGTATAGAATATATCCTTCACGACAGGCTGTTACTCCTCCAATATTTGTACTTGTTTGGATGTTTTTTGGCAATGTTTTTCTATGTAATAAATACATTTATCCAGTCTGGGTCACGGGTGTGTCAGTGCTGCAACAATTGTTGCCCGACATTGTTCGTGCAACTTTTCAAATGAAAAAAATAACCTGTGTTCCTGTTCCATTGGATCCAATGTAGTTATAATATTTAGTCACAAGCTCTTTATTTTTATTTTTATGCCTTTATTATTGATAATAGGACAGTAGGCTGACAGTAAATGGGGAGTGACAAGCAGCAAAGACTTCGGGATTGTAGCGTCAGAGATCTGGGCCACACAAGCCACAAATAAATTATAATTATATATAACACACATATATATATATATATATATATATATATATATATATATATATATATATATACACACACATACATACGTACCGCTACTGTTGTGCAACACTGTTGAAGGATGATGTTTGGAAATTTACAAAAAATCATAAAATGTTTAAACATGACGTACCGTACAATCGAATCATTAGTGATCATTTAACACAAGTGTCCCAATAGGACCAAATGTTAAATGGAACACTGGGAATTTATTGTACTGTAACACAACTCTTATTGTTCCTGCTAACAAAACAGCCATCTTTAGTATTTCCTTTTCAGTTTCAGCATTGTTCTCTTAACTGAGTGACCGTCTTGGCCAGCAAGTTCCCATGAGAGAGAGAGAGAGAGAGAGAGAGAGAGAGAGTGTGTGTGTGTGTGTGTGTGTGTGTGTGTGTGTGTGTGTGACCCATGAATCCAGATAACACAATGGCAGTATCCTGATTCCTGAGAGATGGGGGTCTCCTTTCCCACAGTTCCACAGCAGTTCTAGTAAGATTCACTGCTAGTCCTAGAATAGCATCAACATAATTATCATAACAAACTTAAGCCTTTTATTTGTTTGTCTGGCCCTGCGGATTGGATACACAGATATTAATAATAATAAAATAATAATAAAACTTTATTTGTATAGCACCTTTCATGACATGAAATGCAGCTCAAAGTGCTTTACAGAACAATGGAGAATAAAAGAAAAGCAAGGCAATGACAAAAAACAAGCAGTAATACAATACAGTGAGGACAAAAATAAAATAAATAAAAGATCAATTAAAAGCAATGTTGTAGAAGTGGGTCTTGAGCTGAGCTTTAAAAATGTCTACAGAGGCTGCCTGACGAAGGTACAGTGGGAGCTTGTTCCATGCCGACGGCCCGTAGAAGCAAAAAGCTGCTTCCCCGTATTTTTTAGTTGCCATTTTTTTAGGCAAAGCGAGCAGGCCAGCAGTGGAAGACCTTAGGGGGCGGTTTGGGACATATTTAGGCAGGCAGTCATGTAGGTAGGAAGGTGCGAGACCATTGAGAGCTTTATAGACAAGTAAAATAATTTTAAAATCAATCCTAAAACATACATCTTAATAGTTTGAAATGGTATTTAAAAAAGCAGGGTTTGTAACCACTTAAAATCCCTTATGGTTGTGTGGAGTCCCTCAGGGCTCTATACTAGTATATTTTCTGTTATTGTGGGGTAAGCTTTTGCCGAAAATAGCCGATCAACAAGCTCAAAATGCAATTGGAACAAACTCCCACTGTACCTTCGACAGGCAGCCTCTGTAGACATTTTTAAAGCACAGCTCAAGACCCACTTCTACACTCTTGCTTTTAATTGATCTTTTAATTTAAACGTCAGCACCAGACACTTCATTCAGGAGTGGTGGATATTAGAACCTGTATCTTCACTATTGTTCAATTAAAAACATTTTAACCACATCAGTGGCCATTTTATCAGTTTTTTCACTATTATGCTTTCAACTACGTGCCCTTATCGGCTGGGAGGTGTATTGCACTGTGATTACATTATAACTACATTTTTCGTTCTACAAGTGATTCTCCCTTTGACTTTTTTTTTCTTTTTTACCTGTTTGAGGATGCAAAGAAATTCTCTCCTTTAATCATGGCGTTGCAATTAAGGCAGAAGTTACCTGATTATCATTTTTAACTAGTTTGTCTATTAGGTTCTTAGACCTTTTGTTTGCAAGAGTAGAAAAGGTTTTACCTATAGATGCGACACTGGAGAGTGCCAATTGCTTTTTAACTTAATATGTTGAGAAATAGGAGAAAATGTGCTAGACAAAACTATTCTTTGACCTGTTGAGAGAAAATTAAAGTCAAAGGGAGAATCACTTGTAGAACGAAAAAAATTGTCTACCCTACCTCCTTAAATGTCCCTGTGGCTTTTGCCATGTAGGAAAAACTAAAAGAGAATTAAGAACCAGAATCACTGAACAAATAAAAGTAATATCAGATCAAAAGATGAAAAATCCCTCATACACTTTAACAGTACTGGACATGATATATGTACCCTGAGGTTTCAACTCAAGGCATAGAATATATTTACCCCTTAAAGAGAGGTGGGGACAGAGACCGGTTATTAATGCAACGTGAAACATTTTGGATCCATTTCTTAAATAGCCTACTGTATTTCCTAAAGGTCTAAATGAAGAATTGGTGTTAAACTGTTTTCTATGATTATGCTTTTTGTAAAATAGTCTACTTATAAAGTATTGAGGGTTTAAGTATTTAAAACTGAAAACCCACATTTAACATGAATTCAATATGTAGTGGGGATCCTAGCTCTGGTCCATATAGCTCTAATGCGTTGCATTTAGAAACACATTAGAGCTATGGACCAGAGCTATGGGGATCCTTGCTTCATCTCTCTCTCAGCTAAGGGGTCCTTGACCTGAAAAACACTGAAGACCCCCTGCTCACTGCTTTAAAGTGCTGCAAACCGGTTGCGCAGAACATTTACAATGACATCTTTATGTCTTTGGTCTTTAATTGCAATTCAGCCAGCAGAGGGTTCCACAATATGGAAACAGACTATTGTGAGTCCTGTTGCTAAGAACAATTACCCAGATGTCCTGAATGGTAATTGGTGCATTTATATAGCGCCTTTATCCAAGGCATTCACACACACATTCATACACCGATGGCACGGTTGGCACCAACCAGCACATCAGGAGCAATTTCCGGGTTCAGTGTCTTAATTGCTCAAGGACACTTCGACACTAACTCTGGGGGAACCCGGGTTCAAGCTGGCAACCTTGCGGTTACCATCCAGCCACTCTACCCCTGAGCCACCGCCACCCCTGAATGACAACAGGCCCTGCAGTTGCCATGACCTCCCTAATCATAAAGTCAAACTGTAATAACAGAAACTTCTGGAGTCTGGACAAAACCCAACATCTACAGTAGGCCTGGCTGGGCAGGGTGTACACAGGAAGCAACTGCCATATTGCTTGAGCTTTTCCCCAAACACCTAGTAGGTGGATAATAAATAAACACTCTAATTACTTGGCTGACTCCAGGGTCAAATTAAGAAGACAAAGGGCCTCCTCAAAATGACCACACAATATTTCCATCCTTTAAATGGAAATCAAACAAAGCATGCATGCAATGTGATAATGCCTAACAACTGCAGGGCACTGTACAATGTACAGTGTGATGTACACTGTACATCACATGATTCAGAGCTAAATGACAATGTTGCTTTTTAGAATTAGTGAAGAATTGGGATTCTCTTCAGTATTTGTAAGTACCGGTACAGTCCGGTAGGCTTACTATTGATATCCGCAAGATGGCGCCATCACTACATATACAGCTACCGGTATCAGTTATACTGTATAATAGCAGCATAAATAGCGCGCGCACGCACGCACACACACACACACACACACACACACACACACACACACACACACACACACACACACACACACACACACACACACACACACACACACACACACACACACACACACACACACACACACACACACGACCCATAAAGGAGACATAATTGACCAGTATATAAATGATAAATTGGTCACTGAAAACGTTTACGTTTTAACTTTTAAATGCATTTTATTATTATTTATTTTTACTAGTTTTCCTTAATTCAAATGTCAAAATCCACAAGAGGAGTGGCTAAACTAGAGGCGGAACTAAAACACATTACTTGTTGTTGTAGGGTGGTGGACTGAAGTGAACTCCAAGTGCATCAGGAAGTGCATGTATTATTGCAGAGTATGGTGTAATTTGGGAATATTTCGTATTAAGCGCGTGATAAGAGCCATGGCGTTGCAACCGGGTCTGGACACTCGGATCATAATAATCGGGTGTGGTATATCTGGGATCGGAGCGGCGCAAAAACTTGTTAAACATGGATTTAGGAATGTTCGGATCCTCGAAGCAACGGCGAGGAGTGGAGGACGAGTCAAAACGGGACGAATGGGTGAGTGACAGCGACTGTAAACTTAGATCTGCTGTTTCTGTCTGAGTATAAATGATAGCCCCATATGGAACTCTCGTCTCGTAGTTCCGAGCTGGTTCCATATGGGGCTAGAGAGAGTGTCACCTTGAAGACCTTAACAGGAGCCCTCATACAAGGTTTCTTTGACTATGCATCCACCTCTTGGTACCACAGCACCTCAAAGGCCCTTAAAACAAGGCTCCAGACCTCCCAAAACAAACTGGTCAGGCTCCTACTTGGCCTCACCCCCCGAACCCACCTCACCCCTGCCCACTTTGACAGGCTGGGATGGCTTAGGGTCGTCGACAGAGTACAGCATCTTGCAATGGGTCTGGTCCACAAGATTCGATACACCACCAAGATACCCATGTACCTGTCTAAATACTTCCTTAATGTAAACGAAGTCCACACCCACAACACCAGAGGGAGTGCAACAAACCATGTACAACCCAGATTCGGCACAAACAAGGGACTAAATTATTTTCGCTCCTATGCCACCAAAATGTGGAACGCCCTACCAACAGTCATTAAGACATGTGAATCCCTTGACTCCTTCAAAACCGCTCTCAAAGGGCACCTACTGATGGCTGCAATTCGAAACTGGCCTCTGTAAAATCTGAATCCCCCCCACCCCATTTCCCTCACTGTATATTGTATATTTTCCCAGTGCTTGTATATTTTCCCTTTTTTGCTTCCCATATGATGAATTCCTGTTCTGTTCTTTAGCTACATAGAAATGTCTATTTGTATGTCTCTAAATGGTTGTATGTCTTTAAATGTTTTGATGAATTGAACAATGTGGACCCTGTTGTAAACAAGTGTAATGCTTAATTGGGTCGTCCACTCACAGTTGACAGTCTTTGTATTGAGTTTGTGCTTAAAATGTACTGTAAATTCTACAAACTGTTAATAAATATTTCAATCAATCAATCAAAGCCCTCGATCAAGACTATCATAGATGTATGAAGTATTTCATCTAGTCTGACTTTTACTTCAGTCACTCAGACTCAATAATAAAATACATCTAACCAAGGCAGATAGAGTCAGATTTTATATTTTTCAGTGATAGGCCTATACATTCTGTATTTGCATTATTCTGATTAACATCTACGATAGTCTAAATATTAGGCTAGATCACAGTCGTTCCCTAAATTAAGGCTGCCAGTGCCCTCCCTTGATAGTAGCCTAGTATTTTGCACATTCTCCAGCAGGGAAAATGTGTAATTCCTTATGTCATTGATTGTTTTATTTTAGCCACATGCCCCTGAAACAAAATGTAATAATAACTCTGAGGCAGGGTATTTTGTAAAAAGAATTACTTCTGTTTGTGTGCTTTTTTTTATACCATCCCTTCCCTTATTGTTTATTTTTCTCTAGGCAACAATATCATTGAGATAGGTGCAAACTGGATTCATGGACCAAGTGAGGAGAACCCAGTGTTCCGTCTTGCCCGCCAGTATGATCTCCTGGAACCAGAAGCTCTGACCCCAGAAAACCAGGCCATGGAAGTCAAAGGACATCCTCCCTGGCTCTCCAACTGGTTCAGCAGTTCAGGTCACACATTAACATTTCATCATCCACACTCTGGATGTCACAAGCCCTATTCAAGAGTCAAGACTGTCCTCTCTGTTATCTTTATGAGTTTTATGTAATGGTAAACTACAGTAGTAGGTAGGATAGGTCACTAATTAATGCCTGTCTGTCATCATGATACAATGTGCTTGGTCTGAACATAAATTCCAGATTATAATTCGGTGTGTTATCCTGTGTTATATGCAGGTAAGAAGCTGAGTTATGAAGACACATATCCTGCGGTGGGAATGTTTAACGACCTGCTGGATGAAAGTGGGGACTGTCATGATAAGGGAGAAGAACCATGGCCCAGTGTGGGAGATTTTATTCGGACACAGGTACATTTTGGCATTTTGATAAAAGACCCACTGGTGCATGGGGTGTATACAGTATATGCCTTTCACAGGAATTTAGCAAACTATGCCACCATTGTATTCTTTGGCTCTGCTTTGACTGGATGAACGTGACATACATGCACTTGCAGCCAATCTGCAACCAATTACGTACACCACACCTGGCCAACTCAGTCGACACGCAAGTCACTGGCTGCTTAGCTCGGGCACTTGCTCTCGTCTCTTCACGTTGTGAAGAGAGAGACGTGAAAATGACAGAGATGGGGCCTCAGAGTTTGCCAAATGTGCTGGTGCAAAAAGTAATCATGCGGTGCGGGGTGATTATAAGAGCTCCTTTGGATATTAAGCCATAATGTGTGCATGAAATACATGTTCTGATGTGTACATGTAGGCATCACGGCGAGCAGCAGAGCAGTGGGCAGATGAAGATGCCTCCACTAGGGCCATGAGACTGTGTCTGATGAGTACCCTGATGAAGGGGGAGTGCTGTGTCAATGGCACACACTCCATGGACGAGGTGGGGCTGGGGGCTTTTGGGATGTACAAGAGTATGCCTGGTCTTGACTGCACATTCCCAAAGTTAGTGCCCCTGCTGTACCATGTTTGCACACACACATTGATGATGACATTGTGCATTGATAACCACACATGTTTATGAGCACAACCAGCCATTTTAAAAATTATTGCATCTTATAATTGTGTTATGAACACGTTGATAATCTCTGTTTATAGAATGGGTGCATATATGTTCGGATGTCCTCCACACACAGAATGATGCCGTTGCAGATGTCTTTCTCTTTAAAAATGTAAGAACTTTATTCCCCTTACAGAGGCTATGAAGGTGTAGTCAAGAACTTGATGTCAGAGCTCCCCGGAGGGATAACGTCTTACAGGCGACCTGTTCACTGTGTTCACTGGAATAGCACAGCGAAAGGAGAACGCCCTGTGACCGTTGAGTGTGAGGATGGAGAAAGGATCACTGCTGACCATGTTATTGTTACCGTGCCTCTGGGTAAACTTGTGCACCTAGATTTAATACCATTTTGTAATATCGATGTGCCATGGCAAAAAGGTTGGCAAAAGGGCCTTTCTGTGGGGAGTTTGCATGTTCTCCCCTTGTCCCATAGGGTAGGTACCCTCACAAAGATATGCAGTAATCCTTGTCTTTATACTGCCTCCCCCTGGCCAGCCTGATGGAGGGGAAAGGAACTGGTTGGAATAACGTGTTCCTTCCACGCGCTACGTCCAACTGGGGAAACTCCCCCTGTCAGGTGAAAAGAAGCGGCTTGGACTCCTAATGCATAGAAGGAAGCATGAGGTCAGTCCGTTGCTCTCCCCAGGTGGGCCGAGGGAGTGTAGCACTCAGGATTACATTAGACAATTGACACTGGGGGAAAATAATGGGTTACAAAAATTGTGAGATAAAAAGAAATATCGATGTGCCATTTTTCACCAGAGCACTTGGAAATGTCAAATCAAGTGAGCCAACAGAATACATGTAATGTGGCAGACCGTTGTCTATGACAGTATGTTTACATTTGAAAGCTATGCAGACACATACACCACACAGTTGGTTTCCCATTGATATAGACTTGTGTACAGTACCAAGGTTCAGTGTCAGATCATTCTTCATCATATATTCAGGCATCTACTGTTACAGTATATATGACATCTCGGTTCAAAGTTCAGAGTTTAGTTGTTGGGCAACAGTAACTCAGCTCTTGTGGACTCCTGTGGGGTTGACCTGAATTGAACTATGTTTCTATTTTCTATTATATCAGGATACCTAAAGAAACACCATTCAACTCTGTTCAGTCCTGCGCTGCCTTTACACAAGCTGCATTCTGTCCAGAGGATGGGATTTGGAACCAACAACAAAATCTATGTGGAGTTTGATTCTCCATGGTGGGATGAAGACTGTGAGGTCATCTACCTCCTGTGGGAGGATGAGGTGTGCATTAGTGTAACGATGACCACAGACAAGTACACAATGTTGATGGGCTCTCATTAACCTTAAACATTATACGTTCTGGACCATAACCACTTTCTACCTGGTGTTCCTATTTTGGTCGTGCCCATTATAGGTTACAAATACAATTTAGGCATTTAGCAGACTCACATAATCCAGAGCGATTTACAGTAAGCAATAACAAAAGATGGTAATACATCATCATATACATAATGAAGGTTACAAGATTTCCCAAAATGACGTTTCTCTAATTTATAATAATATTATAAATTATTTGAAAGGATTTTCAAAAACGGGGAGTTTGTAATTTGGTTGTTTTCACTATTTTGTTTACGGCAAAGTATGAGCACTTAGATTAGATTAGATTTTACTATTTTCACACATGTTTATATGAACATAAATACCCATTTAAACTTCTTCCAGGTGGATATGGTTGATCAGGTGCCAGATCTACAAAGGTCTTGGATAAAGAAGCTATTTGGTTTCACGGTGCTCAAGCCCACAGAAAGGTAACATCATTTTCTCCTTAAGAAATGATGCACGGACAGCGAAATGTAATCCCTAATGTTTTGTTTGTTTTTTTAGGTATGGCCATGTTCTGTGTGGTTGGATTGCTGGACATGAGTCAGAATATATGGAGACGCTGTCGGAACCGGAAGTCACCCACTCCGTCACACAACTCATCCGCAGGTTCACAGGTGAGCCTAAATATCTTATGCCCGATTTGTGTTGAGTTTTTAACTGGCTGTGTGCATTTAGGACGATACAGTTTATTTCAAAATGGTGTGTTTTAGGAAATCCCATCCTCACCCCGAGGAGTGTCCTGCGCTCCCAATGGTTCCATGACCCCTGGACCTGTGGATCCTACACTTACCCAGGAACTCGCTGCTCTGAGCAGGACCTGCAGAATCTGGCAGAACCCCTCCCCGCAAAGGGGGCTGATTCTCAGGTACACACACACACACACACACACACACACACACACACACACACACACACGTTAAATGCTATGTAATGCAGCAATATTGTTTAAGTATTTTCTCTGTTGTTGTGCATCAGCCTCCATTCCAGGTGTTGTTTGCTGGAGAGGCCACTCATCCATGCTACTTCTCCACTGTCCATGGAGCACTGCTATCTGGCTGGAGAGAAGCTGACAGGCTCATCTCTCACTACTCTTCCATCAAGCCCAAGTCAAAGCTATAAACGAAGCAACTCACTGTACTTAAATAATTCTTGTAATGTCTTGTCTAATCCAGGGGTGCCCAAAAGGTAGATCGCGATCTATCAGGAGATCAGAAAGGGTGTGCAGGTAGACCCGAGACCACATGACTATGCCCCTAAAAAATAAATAAATATATATATATATATATATATATATAATATTTAAAGAAATGCATCTGCCACTTGAATTAACGTGACTTGATTGATTGGCATCAAACAGGGCCTGTCAACTCAAACCCACAATGGAATATTGTTCTTTCAAGAGTGTTGCGCACAAACGTCACTAGCATTATATAAAAGAAACGACCAATTCCATTTCCCCGCCTCTATTTCCCATTCCATGTGCGTTTGTCTAATATGTAACGACAGTGCCACTATTCCAAAGCCCCATCAGGTACATTTTTAAACTATTTTCAGCATTGGGATAATGTTTTTGGTGGGTAGATCTTGTTCAGGAGGTCATTTTGAAAGTAGCTCTCAAATCAAAAAAGTGTGGACACCCCTGTCCCTGGTCTAAACACTTGGCCCTGTTGTAGTTTGACTAATTCATTGTTCATGGCATTTTATGCCAATCTTGCACTAAAGTAAGTTGCTCTGCATTGCATTGCATTTGCATTGAAAAAGGTTTTGAGAGAAAATAATATATTTTTTGTAAAGTGCAATGTTTTCAGTGTTTTATATGATCCAAAAGTGTTCAGATTAAATTGCAGTTTTGTAATCAAAGGAAAGGATTATTGTTAAAAAGCCATGTAATTTGTATATTGTATTGAATGACTACATCTGTCCACATTGTAGGTCTACTTGTAGATCATTGTTGTATACTCTACATGAGTGATATCAAATACATTTTCTTACTTGCTCTTTTCTACTTTGATTCTTACAGTTGTCAGTCTGAGTTTGAACTAATTTCAACTAATTTGGCTCTGATGTGTGTGTGAGCTTTTAGAGAAAATGACAAATTAGTAATATAGACTATAGAGGACACACCTACTATTGAGAGCGTACAATGAAACCAAATGGACCGTAAGGGTTTCATTTGGCTTCATTTTACACTCTCAAGCGTAAAAGATCTTATAAGGGTCCATTTGGTTAAAGGGACATTTTGCTGCTGGAACAAGCTGCAGTCACTCAGTGTCAGTAGTATTTGTAGTAGATAACAGTAGCACAATTAGAAATTTGCCCCCTATGGCCTGAAAAATAATGAACTCTGTGTTTGACTAGGGTTTGACTGGATTTCTGAATTCCTACAATGACCCCAGGGAGGCTGCATGAATGACTTGTAGTCCAGGATGGACGTGAGACCACATTTTCCTGACAATTTTCGGTCATGATGATTATGGCACCATGACTAAAATATCTAAAAACACTTATTGCACACATAAAAAACCCCAGGAACATGTTTGTGCCCTAAACATTTAAATAAGATCTGGTTGCAAAAGGGGTGAAGTGGTCCTTTAACAATTCTCCATCATTTAGCTGGGGACCACCTGGAACCCCTTCAAACCCACTGATATACTGACCTACAAGGTCAACCCACCCTCAAGAATAGCAGCGGTGAAACTGCTATGCTGCGTTCTGCCCGTTTCACTTCGTGAACAGTTGTACTAGTAATTGGTAATATGTGACGTGTAGTCATAGGCAGAATAGATATATGATAGGCCTAACACTTATTCCACACTGCAGAACATTTAAACAAAAATCACCTGTGTGAAATGAGGGTCGCTCTTATCATTTATCATCTCATTCCGGCCAATCACAATTTGCGTCCTCACCTTCGTCATCAATAGTGGTGTTTACAGTACACAAACCCTCAGAGTGAGAGGCTAGCACCCCTCCAAAATAGATTTATTCTGAAAATATCTACAAGCTGAGCTTGGCCATTTTCTGTAGCTTGGCCATTTTCACTATGTTTTAAACTGCCTGCTCTATTTTGAGGGGCGCTGGTCTTACACAAACATTAAATCCCCATTGACAATGAATGGACAATTTTACATCAGTGTCTGAGCAAATAGGCATAGTGTCTATTATACATCATGATGATGTAGAGAGCACGCCTCACTTCTTTTTTTATACTATTTTAATAGGGCCTAAGTGGTATTTTCTTTTTTTCCACAATGTGTGAAGTCAGTGTGGTTATTTTTTCTTCCTGGAAATAATGTCTGGCTTTCCGAGGCTAGTGTGGCTGCAGAGTAAAGCCACCATGTGCTAAAGGTGTAATCACAGAGCTATCTGGTCGTAGGACAGTGTCTACAAGAAAACATAAGTGGGTTTCAGATGAGCCGATCTTAATTTGTTAACTGGACAGCGTGACAATGAATTGAACATTTTCTGTAAACATACAACTGGACAGTGGACAGCAGTGAGACAGCATTTGACAGCCCTCCTGGGAGTTGCACCCAAATCCCAACATATAGCTGGCATGTACTACCTACCAGGGCTTTGTTTGCTATGTCATCATCGCTACTTACCATCACTACTTGCATGTGACTAAATAAATTTAAATTTAGGGAGGAGTAACCTGTGTTGCAGTGGTTGATAACCAACAGTCCAAAGCCTCAACTCTAAATATGAGTTTGCAACAGGCTGAACACAGCATCCACAATCATGTACACCACTACACATAAAGGATAAAGGCAGGTCTACACATGTCTCAAATAATATCAATAGGCTACACACATTCAGTACACCCTAGAATTAACAGCGAATTTAATATATATAATATTTAATAACATTTTCTCTCTCTGGGGCCGCAATCTGGACTATATTAATTTGTTTTGCCTGGTTAGCTATCATCTTCAGGTGAATGGCCCATTGACTTGTGATTAATGGCTGAGTCAGAGTAGACCCATTGAAATATTATAGAGAACATTGATTGGGGTCAGGGGACCCCCCAGGGGTCATGCCATGGCCAATAGTTGTGTTTACAGTACACAAACCCTCAGAGTGAGAGGCTAGCACCCCTCCAAAATAGATTTATTCTGAAAATATATGCCTGGCATGTCTGAGAGGTCATTTTGACCGTTTTATTATTATTTTGAAGTTGATTATCTTTGCCCATGAAGCTTTCAGAAGGTTCCCCTTCCATGAGCATCATCATCCATCACCATTCTATCATCTCAGAAAATCTTGCCATGGTCCCCAAAAATGTGTTAACACATGATAGCACACAACTTAGTACCTATTATAAAATCCCAGGTTGATCTAACAAATCAGTCCTGTGTGATCACCAACTCACCACAACTTGCCCTATTCTAGCTGCTATATTTGGTGATCTTAATTTAATTTTGGCCTACAGACAGAATAGCCCTGAGAAAAAAAACTCACACTTAAACAACACAGGTGGTAGACTTAATCTACATGTTAATTTCACTCGTCCATATTATGTTAAAATGTTATAGGCCTACTTTCAAAGTTGGCTGCTCGGTTGCTAGGCAACACAGCACCTGTGTTGACGACAGTTTGGACCAATAAGCGGGACGCCTGTGCCAGCCCATGTGCCAGCCACGCACAAGCTGGGCGCCTGTCAACCTATCACGAGCCTGGGTGCGGGAGGGGGAGGAGCAAATAGTCAGGTCCGAACGCACAGTGTCCAGAATTTCAGAAGATGTCTCGCCACCACCCTGACCAGCAGCAACCGCAACACCTGTCCGCAACTGACTCTTTTTTCGAGACAGACTGTTGACTAGTCTGTCCCGGCGCTGTTTTTCCTTTATTTTTTGACGATGGGCTCTCAGATTGGCAACTGATCGACGACACGCACCGTGACCGTCAACTTTAACTGGACGTGAAAGACCAAGGAATAGTCGCAACGGCTCGTTTCGCCAGCAGATGGCCCTCCGAGCTTGGCGACGGGGACTCTTTTGGATACCACATTTCGTTTTTTTTAAGTTGTTTTTTGAATGTACTATAATGTACTAGTCTGTCTCGGCGCTGTTTTTCCTTTATTTTTTGACGATGGGCATGGGCTCTCAGATTGGCAACTGACCGACAACACGCACGTCAACTTTAACTGGACGGTGAAAGAGCAAGGAATAGTGCAACGGTTTTTTTCGACGGTTTCGCCAGCAGATGGACCTCCACGCTTGGCGACATTCATCACTGGCCCGGGGACTCTTTTGGATACCACATTTCGTTTTTTTAAGTTGTTTTTTGTATGTATTATAATGTACTAGTCTGTCTCGGCGCTGTTTTTCCTTTATTTTTTGACGATGGGCATGGGCTCTCAGATTGGCAACTGACCGACGACACGCACGTCAACTTTAACTGGACGGTGAAAGAGCAAGGAGCAGCCGCAACGGCTTTTTTCGACGGTTTCGCCTCCAAGCTTGGCACGTTCACCACTATAGGCCCGGGGGACTCTTTTGGATACCTTTACATGCATGCAGGTAGGTGATTTATTTTAAGAATTAGGCAGAATGTTTCGTTTGTACTTGGTTTCTCTGTGTGGTGGTGTCCGACTGTCCGTGTTTGAGTGTTTAGTGTTAGTGCTGGTCAGAGCCATCTAATAGTATGTCAGAATCAGATGTCTAGATATCTGGTGCTCTGGTGCTTGTTAAATTGCAAGCAATTTTGGCCTGGTTCTGGCTCTGTACGAGGCCACAAAGCACCATCGATTTTTCAGTTCATTTGCAGTCTGGGAAACTGTTTTGATCGTGTCATTTTCAGCTGTTGTTAACAAGCTAGTAGCAACTGTCATGTTGAATGTGTATGTCAACTGATGCTAATATGTACATATATTGTCCCCGCGACCTATTTAAAACTAACGTCCGAATTTATATATTTTTTCAAACACAGATTAGGCTATGTTAATGTCAGTTGTGATATGCTAACGTAATGTCGCTTAATGCTAACGTAAAAGTACACAATGATTTTAAAAACGTTTATTGGGAGTATTTTTGAACCATGGGGCTTGGCGCTTACGACCAATGAGAGTGACTCATTCCGCAATGACGTCACGGTCGGCCAATCACAACTGTCCTTTTCCGGGACTTTCCTTGCCTTGGGAGGACTTTCCAACCGTCTGTTCTGCCGGTTCTGCCGCAGATAAGTAAGCCTGGGACCGAGGCTACTGTTCTGCTAGTCTCGCATTGCCAGACTGTTGGTTGTTTGTCATGGTCTGCTGATTCACAAACACAATACGTTGTGAGCTTGTAGATCGGTTATTTTCAAATATCCAATGCATGCATATAGTTTTAAAGTCATGATGTGGCCTTCTTCTTTCGGCAGTTTCTGGCTTGTTTTCATAGACCTGGTTGCTTATTTCTCCCGCAAAATCTGGCAACGCCGCTTGTACAGTGAACGTTAACGATTCAGGGACTACTCATTTTACCAGTGGAGGGCGCTAAAGTTCTGTAAGTAATGCAAAACATTTAAGTTCATTATTTTTGTGTGTTGTCCATTAGAAAGACACTAATAACGGTAATGTTTGGTTGTCTGCTGGCATGGTTAAATACGTTGTGGTTGGTTAAAAATCTTATTGAAGGTTGGTTGTACATAGTTAAGGTGTTGTTGAGGCTTGATTGATGGGTCATATTTCCCTTATTATGCATAATTTAACATTTCGGTTTTTATGTATGTCTTTTAATCTACATAATTAATGTTTTATGTTATTGTACTAGTGTTATATGCTGTTACTGTCATGTGTCGATTGTATTTGTATTAGGCTTTATTAGTGTTGTTACTGGTGTTAGATCAGATTTTCAAAAAAAATGTCCAGGCTAAGGGATTAAGGACTCCTTAGCTCCCACTGCATATTGGATGAAGTTGCATAGTTGCAGATTAAACCTTTCCATAGATTCCATAGACTTGTTTGACAATGACAACACTATTATTGTGTGCTGTTTCATTGTTTTCAGTAGCGTATTGTATTTTGCACTTGCTGTTTGTAATGTGTGATCTTAACCCATTCTGACCTGAGATCAGATTCATACGAGGTTTCCGCCGGACACACACTGGTCTGATGAACCCATTCTGACCCGAGATCAGATTCTAAAAATGTCAGTCGTTCTTCGATTTTTCAAAAAATAGCAGACCTACAAGCTCGTATCGCGCCACTCGGTGGCGCGATATGAGCTTGTAGATCTGCTATTTTTCAATAGCTAAAGCATAACATGATGCCAACACCAAAATGGGTGCCCGGTCAGAATGGGTTAATTATAATCATCTCGTTTTCAGTAGCATATTTGATTGTGTTTTCCCGTGCTTTTTGTAATGTCACTGCGTGATCTTATAATCATCTCGTTATGTGTGTGTGTCATTTTACAGGTAGAGGCTGAACTCCAGAAAAAGGGAAGACGAATGATGGAAGGAACTGAGTGAAACGCATATGTGAAGTCTGTGGACATGAAGGTGGACATGAAGCTGGGGAGAAGCCGAGGTATCAGTTCGGTCTGGAGGCATTGGTAACATTTCGTTCCATCAGAGGAGGTAAGATGATGGAATGACATTTTCTCAAGGCCAGCGTCAGACGAGCATTTTTGCCCTTCCCCCAGCTCGCCCACTGGTAATGTTGAGAAGAATGTTTCCTGTCATTCCTACATACACTTCATTTTCTGTGTACGGTAGGTATGAAGTGGGTAAGGTGTATAACATGTGACAATGTCCACTTAATTGTATTGTTTTCAGTAGCATATTTGATTGTGTTTTCCCGTGCTCTTTTTAATGTCACTGCGTGATCTTATAATCATCTTGTTGTGTGTGTCATTTTACAGGTAGAGGCTGAACTCCAGAATAAGGGAAGAGGAATGATGGAAGGAACTGCGTGAAACGCTGATGTGAAGTCTGTGGACATGAAGGTGGACATGAAGCTGGGGAGAAGCCGAGGTATCAGTTTCGATCTGGAGGCATTGGGAACATTTAGTTCCATCAGAGGAGGTAAGATGATGGAATGACATTTTCCCAAGGCCAGCGATAAATTCAGACGAGCATTTTTGCCCTTCCCCCAGCTCGCCCACTGGTAATGTTGAGAAGAATGTTTCCTGTCATTCCTACATGCGCTTCATTTTCTGTGTACGGTAGGTATGAAGTGGGTAAGGTGTATAATCATGTGACAATGTCCACTTAATTGTATTGTTTTCAGTAGCATATTTGATTGTTTTTTCCCGTGCTCTTTGTAATGTCACTGCGTGATCTTAAAATCATCTCGTTGTGTGTGCCATTTTACAGGTAGAGGCTGAACTCCAGGAAAAGGGATGACGAATGATGGAAGGAACTGAGTGAAACGCTGATGTGAAGTCTGTGGACATGAAGGTGGACATGAAGCTGGGGAGAAGCCGAGGTATCAGTTTCGATCTGGAGGCATTGGGAACATTTAGTTCCATCAGATGAGGTAAGATGATGGAATGACATTTTCCCAAGGCCAGCGATAAATTCAGACGAGCATTTTTGCCCTTCCCCCAGCTCGCCCACTGGTAATGTTGAGAAGAATGTTTCCTGTCATTCCTACATGCGCTTCATTTTCTGTGTACGGTAGGTATGAAGTGGGTAAGGTGTATAACATGTGACAATGTCGACTTAATTGTATTGTTTTCAGTAGCATATTTGATTGTGTTTTCCCATGCTCTTTTTAATGTCACTGCGTGATCTTAAAATCATCTCGTTGTGTGTGCCATTTTACAGGTAGAGGCTGAACTCCAGGAAAAGGGATGACGAATGATGGAAGGAACTGAGTGAAACGCTGATGTGAAGTCTGTGGACATGAAGGTGGACATGAAGCTGGGGAGAAGCCGAGGTATGAGTTTCGATCTGGAGGCATTGGGAACATTTAGTTCCATCAGATGAGGTAAGATTATGGAATGACATTTTCCCAAGGCCAGCGATAAATTCAGACGAGCATTTTTGCCCTTCCCCCAGCTCGCCCACTGGTAATGTTGAGAAGAATGTTTCCTGTCATTCCTACATGCGCTTCATTTTCTGTGTACGGTAGGTATGAAGTGGGTAAGGTGTATAACATGTGACAATGTCGACTTAATTGTATTGTTTTCAGTAGCATATTTGATTGTGTTTTCCCATGCTCTTTTTAATGTCACTGCGTAATCTTAAAATCATCTCGTTGTGTGTGCCATTTTACAGGTAGAGGCTGAACTCCAGGAAAAGGGATGACGAATGATGGGAGGAACTGAGTGAAACGCTGATGTGAAGTCTGTGGACATGAAGCTGGGGAGAAGCCGAGGTATGAGTTTCGATCTGGAGGCATTGGGAACATTTAGTTCCATCAGATGAGGTAAGATTATGGAATGACATTTTCCCAAGGCCAGCGATAAATTCAGACGAGCATTTTTGCCCTTCCCCCAGCTTGCCCACTGGTAATGTTGAGAAGAATGTTTCCTGTCATTCCTACATGCGCTTCATTTTCTGTGTACGGTAGGTATGAAGTGGGTAAGGTGTATAACATGTGACAATGTCCACTTAATTGTATTGTTTTCAGTAGCATATTTGATTGTTTTTTCCCGTGCTCTTTGGAATGTCACTGCGTGATATTATAATCATCTTGTTGTGTGTGTCATTTTACAGGTAGAGGCTGAACTCCAGGAAAAGGGATGACGAATGATGGAAGGAACTGAGTGAAACGCTGATGTGAAGTCTGTGGACATGAAGGTGGACATGAAGCTGGGGAGAAGCCGAGGTATCAGTTTCGATCTGGAGGCATTGGGAACATTTAGTTCCATCAGATGAGGTAAGATGATGGAATGACATTTTCCCAAGGCCAGCGATAAATTCAGACGAGCATTTTTGCCCTTCCCCCAGCTCGCCCACTGGTAATGTTGAGAAGAATGTTTCCTGTCATTCCTACATGTGCTTCATTTTCTGTGTACGGTAGGTATGAAGTGGGTAAGGTGTATAACATGTGACAATGTCGACTTAATTGTATTGTTTTCAGTAGCATATTTGATTGTGTTTTCCCATGCTCTTTTTAATGTCACTGCGTGATCTTAAAATCATCTCGTTGTGTGTGCCATTTTACAGGTAGAGGCTGAACTCCAGGAAAAGGGATGACGAATGATGGAAGGAACTGAGTGAAACGCTGATGTGAAGTCTGTGGACATGAAGGTGGACATGAAGCTGGGGAGAAGCCGAGGTATGAGTTTCGATCTGGAGGCATTGGGAACATTTAGTTCCATCAGATGAGGTAAGATTATGGAATGACATTTTCCCAAGGCCAGCGATAAATTCAGACGAGCATTTTTGCCCTTCCCCCAGCTCGCCCACTGGTAATGTTGAGAAGAATGTTTCCTGTCATTCCTACATGCGCTTCATTTTCTGTGTACGGTAGGTATGAAGTGGGTAAGGTGTATAACATGTGACAATGTCGACTTAATTGTATTGTTTTCAGTAGCATATTTGATTGTGTTTTCCCATGCTCTTTTTAATGTCACTGCGTGATCTTAAAATCGTCTCGTTGTGTGTGCCATTTTACAGGTAGAGGCTGAACTCCAGGAAAAGGGATGACGAATGATGGAAGGAACTGAGTGAAACGCTGATGTGAAGTCTGTGGACATGAAGGTGGACATGAAGCTGGGGAGAAGCCGAGGTATGAGTTTCGATCTGGAGGCATTGGGAACATTTAGTTCCATCAGATGAGGTAAGATTATGGAATGACATTTTCCCAAGGCCAGCGATAAATTCAGACGAGCATTTTTGCCCTTCCCCCAGCTCGCCCACTGGTAATGTTGAGAAGAATGTTTCCTGTCATTCCTACATGCGCTTCATTTTCTGTGTACGGTAGGTATGAAGTGGGTAAGGTGTATAACATGTGACAATGTCGACTTAATTGTATTGTTTTCAGTAGCATATTTGATTGTGTTTTCCCATGCTCTTTTTAATGTCACTGCGTAATCTTAAAATCATCTCGTTGTGTGTGCCATTTTACAGGTAGAGGCTGAACTCCAGGAAAAGGGATGACGAATGATGGAAGGAACTGAGTGAAACGCTGATGTGAAGTCTGTGGACATGAAGGTGGACATGAAGCTGGGGAGAAGCCGAGGTATGAGTTTCGATCTGGAGGCATTGGGAACATTTAGTTCCATCAGATGAGGTAAGATTATGGAATGACATTTTCCCAAGGCCAGCGATAAATTCAGACGAGCATTTTTGCCCTTCCCCCAGCTTGCCCACTGGTAATGTTGAGAAGAATGTTTCCTGTCATTCCTACATGCGCTTCATTTTCTGTGTACGGTAGGTATGAAGTGGGTAAGGTGTATAACATGTGACAATGTCCACTTAATTGTATTGTTTTCAGTAGCATATTTGATTGTTTTTTCCCGTGCTCTTTGGAATGTCACTGCGTGATATTATAATCATCTTGTTGTGTGTGTCATTTTACAGGTAGAGGCTGAACTCCAGGAAAAGGGATGACGAATGATGGAAGGAACTGAGTGAAACGCTGATGTGAAGTCTGTGGACATGAAGGTGGACATGAAGCTTGGGAGAAGCCGAGGTATCAGTTTCGATCTGGAGGCATTGGGAACATTTAGTTCCATCAGATGAGGTAAGATGATGGAATGACATTTTCCCAAGGCCAGCGATAAATTCAGACGAGCATTTTTGCCCTTCCCCCAGCTCGCCCACTGGTAATGTTGAGAAGAATGTTTCCTGTCATTCCTACATGCGCTTCATTTTCTGTGTACGGTAGGTATGAAGTGGGTAAGGTGTATAACATGTGACAATGTCGACTTAATTGTATTGTTTTCAGTAGCATATTTGATTGTGTTTTCCCATGCTCTTTTTAATGTCACTGCGTGATCTTAAAATCATCTCGTTGTGTGTGCCATTTTACAGGTAGAGGCTGAACTCCAGGAAAAGGGATGACGAATGATGGAAGGAACTGAGTGAAACGCTGATGTGAAGTCTGTGGACATGAAGGTGGACATGAAGCTGGGGAGAAGCCGAGGTATGAGTTTCGATCTGGAGGCATTGGGAACATTTAGTTCCATCAGATGAGGTAAGATTATGGAATGACATTTTCCCAAGGCCAGCGATAAATTCAGACGAGCATTTTTGCCCTTCCCCCAGCTCGCCCACTGGTAATGTTGAGAAGAATGTTTCCTGTCATTCCTACATGCGCTTCATTTTCTGTGTACGGTAGGTATGAAGTGGGTAAGGTGTATAACATGTGACAATATCGACTTAATTGTATTGTTTTCAGTAGCATATTTGATTGTGTTTTCCCATGCTCTTTTTAATGTCACTGCGTGATCTTAAAATCATCTCGTTGTGTGTGCCATTTTACAGGTAGAGGCTGAACTCCAGAATAAGGGAAGACGAATGATGGAAGGAACTGCGTGAAACGCTGATGTGAAGTCTGTGGACATGAAGGTGGACATGAAGCTGGGGAGAAGCCGAGGTATCAGTTTCGATCTGGAGGCATTGGGAACATTTAGTTCCATCAGAGGAGGTAAGATGATGGAATGACATTTTCCCAAGGCCAGCGATAAATTCAGACGAGCATTTTTGCCCTTCCCCCAGCTCGCCCACTGGTAATGTTGAGAAGAATGTTTCCTGTCATTCCTACATGCGCTTCATTTTCTGTGTACGGTAGGTATGAAGTGGGTAAGGTGTATAACATGTGACAATGTCGACTTAATTGTATTGTTTTCAGTAGCATATTTGATTGTGTTTTCCCATGCTCTTTTTAATGTCACTGCGTGATCTTAAAATCGTCTCGTTGTGTGTGCCATTTTACAGGTAGAGGCTGAACTCCAGGAAAAGGGATGACGAATGATGGAAGGAACTGAGTGAAACGCTGATGTGAAGTCTGTGGACATGAAGGTGGACATGAAGCTGGGGAGAAGCCGAGGTATCAGTTTCGATCTGGAGGCATTGGGAACATTTAGTTCCATCAGATGAGGTAAGATTATGGAATGACATTTTCCCAAGGCCAGCGATAAATTCAGACGAGCATTTTTGCCCTTCCCCCAGCTCGACCACTGGTAATGTTGAGAAGAATGTTTCCTGTCATTCCTACATGCGCTTCATTTTCTGTGTACGGTAGGTATGAAGTGGGTAAGGTGTATAACATGTGACAATGTCGACTTAATTGTATTGTTTTCAGTAGCATATTTGATTGTGTTTTCCCATGCTCTTTTTAATGTCACTGCGTAATCTTAAAATCATCTCGTTGTGTGTGCCATTTTACAGGTAGAGGCTGAACTCCAGGAAAAGGGATGACGAATGATGGAAGGAACTGAGTGAAACGCTGATGTGAAGTCTGTGGACATGAAGGTGGACATGAAGCTGGGGAGAAGCCGAGGTATGAGTTTCGATCTGGAGGCATTGGGAACATTTAGTTCCATCAGATGAGGTAAGATTATGGAATGACATTTTCCCAAGGCCAGCGATAAATTCAGACGAGCATTTTTGCCCTTCCCCCAGCTTGCCCACTGGTAATGTTGAGAAGAATGTTTCCTGTCATTCCTACATGCGCTTCATTTTCTGTGTACGGTAGGTATGAAGTGGGTAAGGTGTATAACATGTGACAATGTCGACTTAATTGTATTGTTTTCAGTAGCATATTTGATTGTGTTTTCCCATGCTCTTTTTAATGTCACTGCGTGATCTTAAAATCATCTCGTTGTGTGTGCCATTTTACAGGTAGAGGCTGAACTCCAGGAAAAGGGATGACGAATGATGGAAGGAACTGAGTGAAACGCTGATGTGAAGTCTGTGGACATGAAGGTGGACATGAAGCTGGGGAGAAGCCGAGGTATGAGTTTCGATCTGGAGGCATTGGGAACATTTAGTTCCATCAGATGAGGTAAGATTATGGAATGACATTTTCCCAAGGCCAGCGATAAATTCAGACGAGCATTTTTGCCCTTCCCCCAGCTCGCCCACTGGTAATGTTGAGAAGAATGTTTCCTGTCATTCCTACATGCGCTTCATTTTCTGTGTACGGTAGGTATGAAGTGGGTAAGGTGTATAACATGTGACAATATCGACTTAATTGTATTGTTTTCAGTAGCATATTTGATTGTGTTTTCCCATGCTCTTTTTAATGTCACTGCGTGATCTTAAAATCATCTCGTTGTGTGTGCCATTTTACAGGTAGAGGCTGAACTCCAGAATAAGGGAAGACGAATGATGGAAGGAACTGCGTGAAACGCTGATGTGAAGTCTGTGGACATGAAGGTGGACATGAAGCTGGGGAGAAGCCGAGGTATCAGTTTCGATCTGGAGGCATTGGGAACATTTAGTTCCATCAGAGGAGGTAAGATGATGGAATGACATTTTCCCAAGGCCAGCGATAAATTCAGACGAGCATTTTTGCCCTTCCCCCAGCTCGCCCACTGGTAATGTTGAGAAGAATGTTTCCTGTCATTCCTACATGCGCTTCATTTTCTGTGTACGGTAGGTATGAAGTGGGTAAGGTGTATAACATGTGACAATGTCGACTTAATTGTATTGTTTTCAGTAGCATATTTGATTGTGTTTTCCCATGCTCTTTTTAATGTCACTGCGTGATCTTAAAATCGTCTCGTTGTGTGTGCCATTTTACAGGTAGAGGCTGAACTCCAGGAAAAGGGATGACGAATGATGGAAGGAACTGAGTGAAACGCTGATGTGAAGTCTGTGGACATGAAGGTGGACATGAAGCTGGGGAGAAGCCGAGGTATCAGTTTCGATCTGGAGGCATTGGGAACATTTAGTTCCATCAGATGAGGTAAGATTATGGAATGACATTTTCCCAAGGCCAGCGATAAATTCAGACGAGCATTTTTGCCCTTCCCCCAGCTCGACCACTGGTAATGTTGAGAAGAATGTTTCCTGTCATTCCTACATGCGCTTCATTTTCTGTGTACGGTAGGTATGAAGTGGGTAAGGTGTATAACATGTGACAATGTCGACTTAATTGTATTGTTTTCAGTAGCATATTTGATTGTGTTTTCCCATGCTCTTTTTAATGTCACTGCGTAATCTTAAAATCATCTCGTTGTGTGTGCCATTTTACAGGTAGAGGCTGAACTCCAGGAAAAGGGATGACGAATGATGGAAGGAACTGAGTGAAACACTGATGTGAAGTCTGTGGACATGAAGGTGGACATGAAGCTGGGGAGAAGCCGAGGTATGAGTTTCGATCTGGAGGCATTGGGAACATTTAGTTCCATCAGATGAGGTACGATTATGGAATGACATTTTCCCAAGGCCAGCGATAAATTCAGACGAGCATTTTTGCCCTTCCCCCAGCTTGCCCACTGGTAATGTTGAGAAGAATGTTTCCTGTCATTCCTACATGCGCTTCATTTTCTGTGTACGGTAGGTATGAAGTGGGTAAGGTGTATAACATGTGACAATGTCCACTTAATTGTATTGTTTTCAGTAGCATATTTGATTGTTTTTTCCCGTGGTCTTTGGAATGTCACTGCGTGATATTATAATCATCTTGTTGTGTGTGTCATTTTACAGGTAGAGGCTGAACTCCAGGAAAAGGGATGACGAATGATGGAAGGAACTGAGTGAAACGCTGATGTGAAGTCTGTGGACATGAAGGTGGACATGAAGCTGGGGAGAAGCCGAGGTATCAGTTTCGATCTGGAGGCATTGGGAACATTTAGTTCCATCAGATGAGGTAAGATTATGGAATGACCTTTTCCCAAGGCCAGCGATAAATTCAGACGAGCATTTTTGCCCTTCCCCCAGCTCGCCCACTGGTAATGTTGAGAAGAATGTTTCCTGTCATTCCTACATGCGCTTCATTTTCTGTGTACGGTAGGTATGAAGTGGGTAAGGTGTATAACATGTGACAATGTCGACTTAATTGTATTGTTTTCAGTAGCATATTTGATTGTGTTTTCCCATGCTCTTTTTAATGTCACTGCGTGATCTTAAAATCATCTCGTTGTGTGTGCCATTTTACAGGTAGAGGCTGAACTCCAGGAAAAGGGATGACGAATGATGGAAGGAACTGAGTGAAACGCTGATGTGAAGTCTGTGGACATGAAGGTGGACATGAAGCTGGGGAGAAGCCGAGGTATGAGTTTCGATCTGGAGGCATTGGGAACATTTAGTTCCATCAGATGAGGTAAGATTATGGAATGACATTTTCCCAAGGCCAGCGATAAATTCAGACGAGCATTTTTGCCCTTCCCCCAGCTCGCCCACTGGTAATGTTGAGAAGAATGTTTCCTGTCATTCCTACATGCGCTTCATTTTCTGTGTACGGTAGGTATGAAGTGGGTAAGGTGTATAACATGTGACAATGTCGACTTAATTGTATTGTTTTCAGTAGCATATTTGATTGTTTTTTCCCGTGCTCTTTGGAATGTCACTGCGTGATATTATAATCATCTTGTTGTGTGTGTCATTTTACAGGTAGAGGCTGAACTCCAGGAAAAGGGATGACGAATGATGGAAGGAACTGAGTGAAACGCTGATGTGAAGTCTGTGGACATGAAGGTGGACATGAAGCTGGGGAGAAGCCGAGGTATCAGTTTCGATCTGGAGGCATTGGGAACATTTAGTTCCATCAGATGAGGTAAGATGATGGAATGACATTTTCCCAAGGCCAGCGATAAATTCAGACGAGCATTTTTGCCCTTCCCCCAGCTCGCCCACTGGTAATGTTGAGAAGAATGTTTCCTGTCATTCCTACATGCGCTTCATTTTCTGTGTACGGTAGGTATGAAGTGGGTAAGGTGTATAACATGTGACAATGTCGACTTAATTGTATTGTTTTCAGTAGCATATTTGATTGTGTTTTCCCATGCTCTTTTTAATGTCACTGCGTGATCTTAAAATCATCTCGTTGTGTGTGCCATTTTACAGGTAGAGGCTGAACTCCAGGAAAAGGGATGACGAATGATGGAAGGAACTGAGTGAAACGCTGATGTGAAGTCTGTGGACATGAAGGTGGACATGAAGCTGGGGAGAAGCCGAGGTATCAGTTTCGATCTGGAGGCATTGGGAACATTTAGTTCCATCAGATGAGGTAAGATTATGGAATGACATTTTCCCAAGGCCAGCGATAAATTCAGACGAGCATTTTTGCCCTTCCCCCAGCTCGCCCACTGGTAATGTTGAGAAGAATGTTTCCTGTCATTCCTACATGCGCTTCATTTTCTGTGTACGGTAGGTATGAAGTGGGTAAGGTGTATAACATGTGACAATGTCGACTTAATTGTATTGTTTTCAGTAGCATATTTGATTGTGTTTTCCCATGCTCTTTTTAATGTCACTGCGTGATCTTAAAATCATCTCGTTGTGTGTGCCATTTTACAGGTAGAGGCTGAACTCCAGGAAAAGGGATGACGAATGATGGAAGGAACTGAGTGAAACGCTGATGTGAAGTCTGTGGACATGAAGGTGGACATGAAGCTGGGGAGAAGCCGAGGTATGAGTTTCGATCTGGAGGCATTGGGAACATTTAGTTCCATCAGATGAGGTAAGATTATGGAATGACATTTTCCCAAGGCCAGCGATAAATTCAGACGAGCATTTTTGCCCTTCCCCCAGCTCGCCCACTGGTAATGTTGAGAAGAATGTTTCCTGTCATTCCTACATGCGCTTCATTTTCTGTGTACGGTAGGTATGAAGTGGGTAAGGTGTATAACATGTGACAATGTCCACTTAATTGTATTGTTTTCAGTAGCATATTTGATTGTTTTTTCCCGTGCTCTTTGGAATGTCACTGCGTGATATTATAATCATCTTGTTGTGTGTGTCATTTTACAGGTAGAGGCTGAACTCCAGGAAAAGGGATGACGAATGATGGAAGGAACTGAGTGAAACGCTGATGTGAAGACTGTGGACATGAAGGTGGACATGAAGCTGGGGAGAAGCCGAGGTATCAGTTTCGATCTGGAGGCATTGGGAACATTTAGTTCCATCAGATGAGGTAAGATGATGGAATGACATTTTCCCAAGGCCAGCGATAAATTCAGACGAGCATTTTTGCCCTTCCCCCAGCTCGCCCACTGGTAATGTTGAGAAGAATGTTTCCTGTCATTCCTACATGCGCTTCATTTTCTGTGTACGGTAGGTATGAAGTGGGTAAGGTGTATAACATGTGACAATGTCGACTTAATTGTATTGTTTTCAGTAGCATATTTGATTGTGTTTTCCCATGCTCTTTTTAATGTCACTGCGTGATCTTAAAATCATCTCGTTGTGTGTGCCATTTTACAGGTAGAGGCTGAACTCCAGAATAAGGGAAGACGAATGATGGAAGGAACTGCGTGAAACGCTGATGTGAAGTCTGTGGACATGAAGGTGGACATGAAGCTGGGGAGAAGCCGAGGTATCAGTTTCGATCTGGAGGCATTGGGAACATTTAGTTCCATCAGAGGAGGTAAGATGATGGAATGACATTTTCCCAAGGCCAGCGATAAATTCAGACGAGCATTTTTGCCCTTCCCCCAGCTCGCCCACTGGTAATGTTGAGAAGAATGTTTCCTGTCATTCCTACATGCGCTTCATTTTCTGTGTACGGTAGGTATGAAGTGGGTAAGGTGTATAACATGTGACAATGTCGACTTAATTGTATTGTTTTCAGTAGCATATTTGATTGTGTTTTCCCATGCTCTTTTTAATGTCACTGCGTGATCTTAAAATCGTCTCGTTGTGTGTGCCATTTTACAGGTAGAGGCTGAACTCCAGGAAAAGGGATGACGAATGATGGAAGGAACTGAGTGAAACGCTGATGTGAAGTCTGTGGACATGAAGGTGGACATGAAGCTGGGGAGAAGCCGAGGTATCAGTTTCGATCTGGAGGCATTGGGAACATTTAGTTCCATCAGATGAGGTAAGATTATGGAATGACATTTTCCCAAGGCCAGCGATAAATTCAGACGAGCATTTTTGCCCTTCCCCCAGCTCGCCCACTGGTAATGTTGAGAAGAATGTTTCCTGTCATTCCTACATGCGCTTCATTTTCTGTGTACGGTAGGTATGAAGTGGGTAAGGTGTATAACATGTGACAATGTCGACTTAATTGTATTGTTTTCAGTAGCATATTTGATTGTGTTTTCCCATGCTCTTTTTAATGTCACTGCGTGATCTTAAAATCATCTCGTTGTGTGTGCCATTTTACAGGTAGAGGCTGAACTCCAGGAAAAGGGATGACGAATGATGGAAGGAACTGAGTGAAACGCTGATGTGAAGTCTGTGGACATGAAGGTGGACATGAAGCTGGGGAGAAGCCGAGGTATGAGTTTCGATCTGGAGGCATTGGGAACATTTAGTTCCATCAGATGAGGTAAGATTATGGAATGACATTTTCCCAAGGCCAGCGATAAATTCAGACGAGCATTTTTGCCCTTCCCCCAGCTCGCCCACTGGTAATGTTGAGAAGAATGTTTCCTGTCATTCCTACATGCGCTTCATTTTCTGTGTACGGTAGGTATGAAGTGGGTAAGGTGTATAACATGTGACAATGTCGACTTAATTGTATTGTTTTCAGTAGCATATTTGATTGTGTTTTCCCATGCTCTTTTTAATGTCACTGCGTGATCTTAAAATCGTCTCGTTGTGTGTGCCATTTTACAGGTAGAGGCTGAACTCCAGGAAAAGGGATGACGAATGATGGAAGGAACTGAGTGAAACGCTGATGTGAAGTCTGTGGACATGAAGGTGGACATGAAGCTGGGGAGAAGCCGAGGTATGAGTTTCGATCTGGAGGCATTGGGAACATTTAGTTCCATCAGATGAGGTAAGATTATGGAATGACATTTTCCCAAGGCCAGCGATAAATTCAGACGAGCATTTTTGCCCTTCCCCCAGCTCGCCCACTGGTAATGTTGAGAAGAATGTTTCCTGTCATTCCTACATGCGCTTCATTTTCTGTGTACGGTAGGTATGAAGTGGGTAAGGTGTATAACATGTGACAATGTCGACTTAATTGTATTGTTTTCAGTAGCATATTTGATTGTGTTTTCCCATGCTCTTTTTAATGTCACTGCGTAATCTTAAAATCATCTCGTTGTGTGTGCCATTTTACAGGTAGAGGCTGAACTCCAGGAAAAGGGATGACGAATGATGGAAGGAACTGAGTGAAACGCTGATGTGAAGTCTGTGGACATGAAGGTGGACATGAAGCTGGGGAGAAGCCGAGGTATGAGTTTCGATCTGGAGGCATTGGGAACATTTAGTTCCATCAGATGAGGTAAGATTATGGAATGACATTTTCCCAAGGCCAGCGATAAATTCAGACGAGCATTTTTGCCCTTCCCCCAGCTTGCCCACTGGTAATGTTGAGAAGAATGTTTCCTGTCATTCCTACATGCGCTTCATTTTCTGTGTACGGTAGGTATGAAGTGGGTAAGGTGTATAACATGTGACAATGTCCACTTAATTGTATTGTTTTCAGTAGCATATTTGATTGTTTTTTCCCGTGCTCTTTGGAATGTCACTGCGTGATATTATAATCATCTTGTTGTGTGTGTCATTTTACAGGTAGAGGCTGAACTCCAGGAAAAGGGATGACGAATGATGGAAGGAACTGAGTGAAACGCTGATGTGAAGTCTGTGGACATGAAGGTGGACATGAAGCTGGGGAGAAGCCGAGGTATCAGTTTCGATCTGGAGGCATTGGGAACATTTAGTTCCATCAGATGAGGTAAGATGATGGAATGACATTTTCCCAAGGCCAGCGATAAATTCAGACGAGCATTTTTGCCCTTCCCCCAGCTCGCCCACTGGTAATGTTGAGAAGAATGTTTCCTGTCATTCCTACATGCGCTTCATTTTCTGTGTACGGTAGGTATGAAGTGGGTAAGGTGTATAACATGTGACAATGTCGACTTAATTGTATTGTTTTCAGTAGCATATTTGATTGTGTTTTCCCATGCTCTTTTTAATGTCACTGCGTGATCTTAAAATCATCTCGTTGTGTGTGCCATTTTACAGGTAGAGGCTGAACTCCAGGAAAAGGGATGACGAATGATGGAAGGAACTGAGTGAAACGCTGATGTGAAGTCTGTGGACATGAAGGTGGACATGAAGCTGGGGAGAAGCCGAGGTATGAGTTTCGATCTGGAGGCATTGGGAACATTTAGTTCCATCAGATGAGGTAAGATTATGGAATGACATTTTCCCAAGGCCAGCGATAAATTCAGACGAGCATTTTTGCCCTTCCCCCAGCTCGCCCACTGGTAATGTTGAGAAGAATGTTTCCTGTCATTCCTACATGCGCTTCATTTTCTGTGTACGGTAGGTATGAAGTGGGTAAGGTGTATAACATGTGACAATATCGACTTAATTGTATTGTTTTCAGTAGCATATTTGATTGTGTTTTCCCATGCTCTTTTTAATGTCACTGCGTGATCTTAAAATCATCTCGTTGTGTGTGCCATTTTACAGGTAGAGGCTGAACTCCAGAATAAGGGAAGACGAATGATGGAAGGAACTGCGTGAAACGCTGATGTGAAGTCTGTGGACATGAAGGTGGACATGAAGCTGGGGAGAAGCCGAGGTATCAGTTTCGATCTGGAGGCATTGGGAACATTTAGTTCCATCAGAGGAGGTAAGATGATGGAATGACATTTTCCCAAGGCCAGCGATAAATTCAGACGAGCATTTTTGCCCTTCCCCCAGCTCGCCCACTGGTAATGTTGAGAAGAATGTTTCCTGTCATTCCTACATGCGCTTCATTTTCTGTGTACGGTAGGTATGAAGTGGGTAAGGTGTATAACATGTGACAATGTCGACTTAATTGTATTGTTTTCAGTAGCATATTTGATTGTGTTTTCCCATGCTCTTTTTAATGTCACTGCGTGATCTTAAAATCGTCTCGTTGTGTGTGCCATTTTACAGGTAGAGGCTGAACTCCAGGAAAAGGGATGACGAATGATGGAAGGAACTGAGTGAAACGCTGATGTGAAGTCTGTGGACATGAAGGTGGACATGAAGCTGGGGAGAAGCCGAGGTATCAGTTTCGATCTGGAGGCATTGGGAACATTTAGTTCCATCAGATGAGGTAAGATTATGGAATGACATTTTCCCAAGGCCAGCGATAAATTCAGACGAGCATTTTTGCCCTTCCCCCAGCTCGCCCACTGGTAATGTTGAGAAGAATGTTTCCTGTCATTCCTACATGCGCTTCATTTTCTGTGTACGGTAGGTATGAAGTGGGTAAGGTGTATAACATGTGACAATGTCGACTTAATTGTATTGTTTTCAGTAGCATATTTGATTGTGTTTTCCCATGCTCTTTTTAATGTCACTGCGTAATCTTAAAATCATCTCGTTGTGTGTGCCATTTTACAGGTAGAGGCTGAACTCCAGGAAAAGGGATGACGAATGATGGAAGGAACTGAGTGAAACGCTGATGTGAAGTCTGTGGACATGAAGGTGGACATGAAGCTGGGGAGAAGCCGAGGTATGAGTTTCGATCTGGAGGCATTGGGAACATTTAGTTCCATCAGATGAGGTACGATTATGGAATGACATTTTCCCAAGGCCAGCGATAAATTCAGACGAGCATTTTTGCCCTTCCCCCAGCTTGCCCACTGGTAATGTTGAGAAGAATGTTTCCTGTCATTCCTACATGCGCTTCATTTTCTGTGTACGGTAGGTATGAAGTGGGTAAGGTGTATAACATGTGACAATGTCCACTTAATTGTATTGTTTTCAGTAGCATATTTGATTGTTTTTTCCCGTGCTCTTTGGAATGTCACTGCGTGATATTATAATCATCTTGTTGTGTGTGTCATTTTACAGGTAGAGGCTGAACTCCAGGAAAAGGGATGACGAATGATGGAAGGAACTGAGTGAAACGCTGATGTGAAGTCTGTGGACATGAAGGTGGACATGAAGCTGGGGAGAAGCCGAGGTATCAGTTTCGATCTGGAGGCATTGGGAACATTTAGTTCCATCAGATGAGGTAAGATTATGGAATGACCTTTTCCCAAGGCCAGCGATAAATTCAGACGAGCATTTTTGCCCTTCCCCCAGCTCGCCCACTGGTAATGTTGAGAAGAATGTTTCCTGTCATTCCTACATGCGCTTCATTTTCTGTGTACGGTAGGTATGAAGTGGGTAAGGTGTAAAACATGTGACAATGTCGACTTAATTGTATTGTTTTCAGTAGCATATTTGATTGTGTTTTCCCATGCTCTTTTTAATGTCACTGCGTGATCTTAAAATCATCTCGTTGTGTGTGCCATTTTACAGGTAGAGGCTGAACTCCAGGAAAAGGGATGACGAATGATGGAAGGAACTGAGTGAAACGCTGATGTGAAGTCTGTGGACATGAAGGTGGACATGAAGCTGGGGAGAAGCCGAGGTATGAGTTTCGATCTGGAGGCATTGGGAACATTTAGTTCCATCAGATGAGGTAAGATTATGGAATGACATTTTCCCAAGGCCAGCGATAAATTCAGACGAGCATTTTTGCCCTTCCCCCAGCTCGCCCACTGGTAATGTTGAGAAGAATGTTTCCTGTCATTCCTACATGCGCTTCATTTTCTGTGTACGGTAGGTATGAAGTGGGTAAGGTGTATAACATGTTACAATGTCCACTTAATTGTATTGTTTTCAGTAGCATATTTGATTGTTTTTTCCCGTGCTCTTTGGAATGTCACTGCGTGATATTATAATCATCTTGTTGTGTGTGTCATTTTACAGGTAGAGGCTGAACTCCAGGAAAAGGGATGACGAATGATGGAAGGAACTGAGTGAAACGCTGATGTGAAGTCTGTGGACATGAAGGTGGACATGAAGCTGGGGAGAAGCCGAGGTATCAGTTTCGATCTGGAGGCATTGGGAACATTTAGTTCCATCAGATGAGGTAAGATGATGGAATGACATTTTCCCAAGGCCAGCGATAAATTCAGACGAGCATTTTTGCCCTTCCCCCAGCTCGCCCACTGGTAATGTTGAGAAGAATGTTTCCTGTCATTCCTACATGCGCTTCATTTTCTGTGTACGGTAGGTATGAAGTGGGTAAGGTGTATAACATGTGACAATGTCGACTTAATTGTATTGTTTTCAGTAGCATATTTGATTGTGTTTTCCCATGCTCTTTTTAATGTCACTGCGTGATCTTAAAATCATCTCGTTGTGTGTGCCATTTTACAGGTAGAGGCTGAACTCCAGAATAAGGGAAGACGAATGATGGAAGGAACTGCGTGAAACGCTGATGTGAAGTCTGTGGACATGAAGGTGGACATGAAGCTGGGGAGAAGCCGAGGTATCAGTTTCGATCTGGAGGCATTGGGAACATTTAGTTCCATCAGAGGAGGTAAGATGATGGAATGACATTTTCCCAAGGCCAGCGATAAATTCAGACGAGCATTTTTGCCCTTCCCCCAGCTCGCCCACTGGTAATGTTGAGAAGAATGTTTCCTGTCATTCCTACATGCGCTTCATTTTCTGTGTACGGTAGGTATGAAGTGGGTAAGGTGTATAACATGTGACAATGTCGACTTAATTGTATTGTTTTCAGTAGCATATTTGATTGTGTTTTCCCATGCTCTTTTTAATGTCACTGCGTGATCTTAAAATCGTCTCGTTGTGTGTGCCATTTTACAGGTAGAGGCTGAACTCCAGGAAAAGGGATGACGAATGATGGAAGGAACTGAGTGAAACGCTGATGTGAAGTCTGTGGACATGAAGGTGGACATGAAGCTGGGGAGAAGCCGAGGTATCAGTTTCGATCTGGAGGCATTGGGAACATTTAGTTCCATCAGATGAGGTAAGATTATGGAATGACATTTTCCCAAGGCCAGCGATAAATTCAGACGAGCATTTTTGCCCTTCCCCCAGCTCGCCCACTGGTAATGTTGAGAAGAATGTTTCCTGTCATTCCTACATGCGCTTCATTTTCTGTGTACGGTAGGTATGAAGTGGGTAAGGTGTATAACATGTGACAATGTCGACTTAATTGTATTGTTTTCAGTAGCATATTTGATTGTGTTTTCCCATGCTCTTTTTAATGTCACTGCGTAATCTTAAAATCATCTCGTTGTGTGTGCCATTTTACAGGTAGAGGCTGAACTCCAGGAAAAGGGATGACGAATGATGGAAGGAACTGAGTGAAACGCTGATGTGAAGTCTGTGGACATGAAGGTGGACATGAAGCTGGGGAGAAGCCGAGGTATGAGTTTCGATCTGGAGGCATTGGGAACATTTAGTTCCATCAGATGAGGTACGATTATGGAATGACATTTTCCCAAGGCCAGCGATAAATTCAGACGAGCATTTTTGCCCTTCCCCCAGCTTGCCCACTGGTAATGTTGAGAAGAATGTTTCCTGTCATTCCTACATGCGCTTCATTTTCTGTGTACGGTAGGTATGAAGTGGGTAAGGTGTATAACATGTGACAATGTCCACTTAATTGTATTGTTTTCAGTAGCATATTTGATTGTTTTTTCCCGTGCTCTTTGGAATGTCACTGCGTGATATTATAATCATCTTGTTGTGTGTGTCATTTTACAGGTAGAGGCTGAACTCCAGGAAAAGGGATGACGAATGATGGAAGGAACTGAGTGAAACGCTGATGTGAAGTCTGTGGACATGAAGGTGGACATGAAGCTGGGGAGAAGCCGAGGTATCAGTTTCGATCTGGAGGCATTGGGAACATTTAGTTCCATCAGATGAGGTAAGATTATGGAATGACATTTTCCCAAGGCCAGCGATAAATTCAGACGAGCATTTTTGCCCTTCCCCCAGCTCGCCCACTGGTAATGTTGAGAAGAATGTTTCCTGTCATTCCTACATGCGCTTCATTTTCTGTGTACGGTAGGTATGAAGTGGGTAAGGTGTATAACATGTGACAATGTCGACTTAATTGTATTGTTTTCAGTAGCATATTTGATTGTGTTTTCCCATGCTCTTTTTAATGTCACTGCGTGATCTTAAAATCATCTCGTTGTGTGTGCCATTTTACAGGTAGAGGCTGAACTCCAGGAAAAGGGATGACGAATGATGGAAGGAACTGAGTGAAACGCTGATGTGAAGTCTGTGGACATGAAGGTGGACATGAAGCTGGGGAGAAGCCGAGGTATGAGTTTCGATCTGGAGGCATTGGGAACATTTAGTTCCATCAGATGAGGTAAGATTATGGAATGACATTTTCCCAAGGCCAGCGATAAATTCAGACGAGCATTTTTGCCCTTCCCCCAGCTCGCCCACTGGTAATGTTGAGAAGAATGTTTCCTGTCATTCCTACATGCGCTTCATTTTCTGTGTACGGTAGGTATGAAGTGGGTAAGGTGTATAACATGTGACAATGTCCACTTAATTGTATTGTTTTCAGTAGCATATTTGATTGTTTTTTCCCGTGCTCTTTGGAATGTCACTGCGTGATATTATAATCATCTTGTTGTGTGTGTCATTTTACAGGTAGAGGCTGAACTCCAGGAAAAGGGATGACGAATGATGGAAGGAACTGAGTGAAACGCTGATGTGAAGACTGTGGACATGAAGGTGGACATGAAGCTGGGGAGAAGCCGAGGTATCAGTTTCGATCTGGAGGCATTGGGAACATTTAGTTCCATCAGATGAGGTAAGATGATGGAATGACATTTTCCCAAGGCCAGCGATAAATTCAGACGAGCATTTTTGCCCTTCCCCCAGCTCGCCCACTGGTAATGTTGAGAAGAATGTTTCCTGTCATTCCTACATGCGCTTCATTTTCTGTGTACGGTAGGTATGAAGTGGGTAAGGTGTATAACATGTGACAATGTCGACTTAATTGTATTGTTTTCAGTAGCATATTTGATTGTGTTTTCCCATGCTCTTTTTAATGTCACTGCGTGATCTTAAAATCATCTCGTTGTGTGTGCCATTTTACAGGTAGAGGCTGAACTCCAGAATAAGGGAAGACGAATGATGGAAGGAACTGCGTGAAACGCTGATGTGAAGTCTGTGGACATGAAGGTGGACATGAAGCTGGGGAGAAGCCGAGGTATCAGTTTCGATCTGGAGGCATTGGGAACATTTAGTTCCATCAGAGGAGGTAAGATGATGGAATGACATTTTCCCAAGGCCAGCGATAAATTCAGACGAGCATTTTTGCCCTTCCCCCAGCTCGCCCACTGGTAATGTTGAGAAGAATGTTTCCTGTCATTCCTACATGCGCTTCATTTTCTGTGTACGGTAGGTATGAAGTGGGTAAGGTGTATAACATGTGACAATGTCGACTTAATTGTATTGTTTTCAGTAGCATATTTGATTGTGTTTTCCCATGCTCTTTTTAATGTCACTGCGTGATCTTAAAATCGTCTCGTTGTGTGTGCCATTTTACAGGTAGAGGCTGAACTCCAGGAAAAGGGATGACGAATGATGGAAGGAACTGAGTGAAACGCTGATGTGAAGTCTGTGGACATGAAGGTGGACATGAAGCTGGGGAGAAGCCGAGGTATCAGTTTCGATCTGGAGGCATTGGGAACATTTAGTTCCATCAGATGAGGTAAGATTATGGAATGACATTTTCCCAAGGCCAGCGATAAATTCAGACGAGCATTTTTGCCCTTCCCCCAGCTCGCCCACTGGTAATGTTGAGAAGAATGTTTCCTGTCATTCCTACATGCGCTTCATTTTCTGTGTACGGTAGGTATGAAGTGGGTAAGGTGTATAACATGTGACAATGTCGACTTAATTGTATTGTTTTCAGTAGCATATTTGATTGTGTTTTCCCATGCTCTTTTTAATGTCACTGCGTAATCTTAAAATCATCTCGTTGTGTGTGCCATTTTACAGGTAGAGGCTGAACTCCAGGAAAAGGGATGACGAATGATGGAAGGAACTGAGTGAAACGCTGATGTGAAGTCTGTGGACATGAAGGTGGACATGAAGCTGGGGAGAAGCCGAGGTATGAGTTTCGATCTGGAGGCATTGGGAACATTTAGTTCCATCAGATGAGGTAAGATTATGGAATGACATTTTCCCAAGGCCAGCGATAAATTCAGACGAGCATTTTTGCCCTTCCCCCAGCTTGCCCACTGGTAATGTTGAGAAGAATGTTTCCTGTCATTCCTACATGCGCTTCATTTTCTGTGTACGGTAGGTATGAAGTGGGTAAGGTGTATAACATGTGACAATGTCCACTTAATTGTATTGTTTTCAGTAGCATATTTGATTGTTTTTTCCCGTGCTCTTTGGAATGTCACTGCGTGATATTATAATCATCTTGTTGTGTGTGTCATTTTACAGGTAGAGGCTGAACTCCAGGAAAAGGGATGACGAATGATGGAAGGAACTGAGTGAAACGCTGATGTGAAGTCTGTGGACATGAAGGTGGACATGAAGCTGGGGAGAAGCCGAGGTATCAGTTTCGATCTGGAGGCATTGGGAACATTTAGTTCCATCAGATGAGGTAAGATGATGGAATGACATTTTCCCAAGGCCAGCGATAAATTCAGACGAGCATTTTTGCCCTTCCCCCAGCTCGCCCACTGGTAATGTTGAGAAGAATGTTTCCTGTCATTCCTACATGCGCTTCATTTTCTGTGTACGGTAGGTATGAAGTGGGTAAGGTGTATAACATGTGACAATGTCGACTTAATTGTATTGTTTTCAGTAGCATATTTGATTGTGTTTTCCCATGCTCTTTTTAATGTCACTGCGTGATCTTAAAATCATCTCGTTGTGTGTGCCATTTTACAGGTAGAGGCTGAACTCCAGGAAAAGGGATGACGAATGATGGAAGGAACTGAGTGAAACGCTGATGTGAAGTCTGTGGACATGAAGGTGGACATGAAGCTGGGGAGAAGCCGAGGTATGAGTTTCGATCTGGAGGCATTGGGAACATTTAGTTCCATCAGATGAGGTAAGATTATGGAATGACATTTTCCCAAGGCCAGCGATAAATTCAGACGAGCATTTTTGCCCTTCCCCCAGCTCGCCCACTGGTAATGTTGAGAAGAATGTTTCCTGTCATTCCTACATGCGCTTCATTTTCTGTGTACGGTAGGAATGAAGTGGGTAAGGTGTATAACATGTGACAATGTCGACTTAATTGTATTGTTTTCAGTAGCATATTTGATTGTGTTTTCCCATGCTCTTTTTAATGTCACTGCGTGATCTTAAAATCATCTCGTTGTGTGTGCCATTTTACAGGTAGAGGCTGAACTCCAGAATAAGGGAAGACGAATGATGGAAGGAACTGCGTGAAACGCTGATGTGAAGTCTGTGGACATGAAGGTGGACATGAAGCTGGGGAGAAGCCGAGGTATCAGTTTCGATCTGGAGGCATTGGGAACATTTAGTTCCATCAGAGGAGGTAAGATGATGGAATGACATTTTCCCAAGGCCAGCGATAAATTCAGACGAGCATTTTTGCCCTTCCCCCAGCTCGCCCACTGGTAATGTTGAGAAGAATGTTTCCTGTCATTCCTACATGCGCTTCATTTTCTGTGTACGGTAGGTATGAAGTGGGTAAGGTGTATAACATGTGACAATGTCGACTTAATTGTATTGTTTTCAGTAGCATATTTGATTGTGTTTTCCCATGCTCTTTTTAATGTCACTGCGTGATCTTAAAATCGTCTCGTTGTGTGTGCCATTTTACAGGTAGAGGCTGAACTCCAGGAAAAGGGATGACGAATGATGGAAGGAACTGAGTGAAACGCTGATGTGAAGTCTGTGGACATGAAGGTGGACATGAAGCTGGGGAGAAGCCGAGGTATCAGTTTCGATCTGGAGGCATTGGGAACATTTAGTTCCATCAGATGAGGTAAGATTATGGAATGACATTTTCCCAAGGCCAGCGATAAATTCAGACGAGCATTTTTGCCCTTCCCCCAGCTCGCCCACTGGTAATGTTGAGAAGAATGTTTCCTGTCATTCCTACATGCGCTTCATTTTCTGTGTACGGTAGGTATGAAGTGGGTAAGGTGTATAACATGTGACAATGTCGACTTAATTGTATTGTTTTCAGTAGCATATTTGATTGTGTTTTCCCATGCTCTTTTTAATGTCACTGCGTAATCTTAAAATCATCTCGTTGTGTGTGCCATTTTACAGGTAGAGGCTGAACTCCAGGAAAAGGGATGACGAATGATGGAAGGAACTGAGTGAAACGCTGATGTGAAGTCTGTGGACATGAAGGTGGACATGAAGCTGGGGAGAAGCCGAGGTATCAGTTTCGATCTGGAGGCATTGGGAACATTTAGTTCCATCAGAGGAGGTAAGATGATGGAATGACATTTTCCCAAGGCCAGCGATAAATTCAGACGAGCATTTTTGCCCTTCCCCCAGCTCGCCCACTGGTAATGTTGAGAAGAATGTTTCCTGTCATTCCTACATGCGCTTCATTTTCTGTGTACGGTAGGTATGAAGTGGGTAAGGTGTATAACATGTGACAATGTCGACTTAATTGTATTGTTTTCAGTAGCATATTTGATTGTGTTTTCCCATGCTCTTTTTAATGTCACTGCGTGATCTTAAAATCGTCTCGTTGTGTGTGCCATTTTACAGGTAGAGGCTGAACTCCAGGAAAAGGGATGACGAATGATGGAAGGAACTGAGTGAAACGCTGATGTGAAGTCTGTGGACATGAAGGTGGACATGAAGCTGGGGAGAAGCCGAGGTATCAGTTTCGATCTGGAGGCATTGGGAACATTTAGTTCCATCAGATGAGGTAAGATTATGGAATGACATTTTCCCAAGGCCAGCGATAAATTCAGACGAGCATTTTTGCCCTTCCCCCAGCTCGCCCACTGGTAATGTTGAGAAGAATGTTTCCTGTCATTCCTACATGCGCTTCATTTTCTGTGTACGGTAGGTATGAAGTGGGTAAGGTGTATAACATGTGACAATGTCGACTTAATTGTATTGTTTTCAGTAGCATATTTGATTGTGTTTTCCCATGCTCTTTTTAATGTCACTGCGTAATCTTAAAATCATCTCGTTGTGTGCCATTTTACAGGTAGAGGCTGACCTCCAGGAAAAGGGATGACGAATGATGGAAGGAACTTAGTGAAACGCTGATGTGAAGTCTGTGGACATGAAGGTGGACATGAAGCTGGGGAGAAGCCGAGGTATGAGTTTCGATCTGGAGGCATTGGGAACATTTAGTTCCATCAGATGAGGTAAGATTATGGAATGACATTTTCCCAAGGCCAGCGATAAATTCAGACGAGCATTTTTGCCCTTCCCCCAGCTTGCCCACTGGTAATGTTGAGAAGAATGTTTCCTGTCATTCCTACATGCGCTTCATTTTCTGTGTACGGTAGGTATGAAGTGGGTAAGGTGTATAACATGTGACAATGTCCACTTAATTGTATTGTTTTCAGTAGCATATTTGATTGTTTTTTCCCGTGCTCTTTGGAATGTCACTGCGTGATATTATAATCATCTTGTTGTGTGTGTCATTTTACAGGTAGAGGCTGAACTCCAGGAAAAGGGATGACGAATGATGGAAGGAACTGAGTGAAACGCTGATGTGAAGTCTGTGGACATGAAGGTGGACATGAAGCTGGGGAGAAGCCGAGGTATCAGTTTCGATCTGGAGGCATTGGGAACATTTAGTTCCATCAGATGAGGTAAGATGATGGAATGACATTTTCCCAAGGCCAGCGATAAATTCAGACGAGCATTTTTGCCCTTCCCCCAGCTCGCCCACTGGTAATGTTGAGAAGAATGTTTCCTGTCATTCCTACATGCGCTTCATTTTCTGTGTACGGTAGGTATGAAGTGGGTAAGGTGTATAACATGTGACAATGTCGACTTAATTGTATTGTTTTCAGTAGCATATTTGATTGTGTTTTCCCATGCTCTTTTTAATGTCACTGCGTGATCTTAAAATCATCTCGTTGTGTGTGCCATTTTACAGGTAGAGGCTGAACTCCAGGAAAAGGGATGACGAATGATGGAAGGAACTGAGTGAAACGCTGATGTGAAGTCTGTGGACATGAAGGTGGACATGAAGCTGGGGAGAAGCCGAGGTATGAGTTTCGATCTGGAGGCATTGGGAACATTTAGTTCCATCAGATGAGGTAAGATTATGGAATGACATTTTCCCAAGGCCAGCGATAAATTCAGACGAGCATTTTTGCCCTTCCCCCAGCTCGCCCACTGGTAATGTTGAGAAGAATGTTTCCTGTCATTCCTACATGCGCTTCATTTTCTGTGTACGGTAGGTATGAAGTGGGTAAGGTGTATAACATGTGACAATGTCGACTTAATTGTATTGTTTTCAGTAGCATATTTGATTGTGTTTTCCCATGCTCTTTTTAATGTCACTGCGTGATCTTAAAATCATCTCGTTGTGTGTGCCATTTTACAGGTAGAGGCTGAACTCCAGGAAAAGGGATGACGAATGATGGAAGGAACTGAGTGAAACGCTGATGTGAAGTCTGTGGACATGAAGGTGGACATGAAGCTGGGGAGAAGCCGAGGTATGAGTTTCGATCTGGAGGCATTGGGAACATTTAGTTCCATCAGATGAGGCAAGATTATGGAATGACATTTTCCCAAGGCCAGCGATAAATTCAGACGAGCATTTTTGCCCTTCCCCCAGCTCGCCCACTGGTAATGTTGAGAAGAATGTTTCCTGTCATTCCTACATGCGCTTCATTTTCTGTGTACGGTAGGTATGAAGTGGGTAAGGTGTATAACATGTGACAATGTCGACTTAATTGTATTGTTTTCAGTAGCATATTTGATTGTGTTTTCCCATGCTCTTTTTAATGTCACTGCGTGATCTTAAAATCATCTCGTTGTGTGTGCCATTTTACAGGTAGAGGCTGAACTCCAGAATAAGGGAAGACGAATGATGGAAGGAACTGCGTGAAACGCTGATGTGAAGTCTGTGGACATGAAGGTGGACATGAAGCTGGGGAGAAGCCGAGGTATCAGTTTCGATCTGGAGGCATTGGGAACATTTAGTTCCATCAGAGGAGGTAAGATGATGGAATGACATTTTCCCAAGGCCAGCGATAAATTCAGACGAGCATTTTTGCCCTTCCCCCAGCTCGCCCACTGGTAATGTTGAGAAGAATGTTTCCTGTCATTCCTACATGCGCTTCATTTTCTGTGTACGGTAGGTATGAAGTGGGTAAGGTGTATAACATGTGACAATGTCGACTTAATTGTATTGTTTTCAGTAGCATATTTGATTGTGTTTTCCCATGCTCTTTTTAATGTCACTGCGTGATCTTAAAATCGTCTCGTTGTGTGTGCCATTTTACAGGTAGAGGCTGAACTCCAGGAAAAGGGATGACGAATGATGGAAGGAACTGAGTGAAACGCTGATGTGAAGTCTGTGGACATGAAGGTGGACATGAAGCTGGGGAGAAGCCGAGGTATCAGTTTCGATCTGGAGGCATTGGGAACATTTAGTTCCATCAGATGAGGTAAGATTATGGAATGACATTTTCCCAAGGCCAGCGATAAATTCAGACGAGCATTTTTGCCCTTCCCCCAGCTCGCCCACTGGTAATGTTGAGAAGAATGTTTCCTGTCATTCCTACATGCGCTTCATTTTCTGTGTACGGTAGGTATGAAGTGGGTAAGGTGTATAACATGTGACAATGTCGACTTAATTGTATTGTTTTCAGTAGCATATTTGATTGTGTTTTCCCATGCTCTTTTTAATGTCACTGCGTAATCTTAAAATCATCTCGTTGTGTGTGCCATTTTACAGGTAGAGGCTGAACTCCAGGAAAAGGGATGACGAATGATGGAAGGAACTGAGTGAAACGCTGATGTGAAGTCTGTGGACATGAAGGTGGACATGAAGCTGGGGAGAAGCCGAGGTATGAGTTTCGATCTGGAGGCATTGGGAACATTTAGTTCCATCAGATGAGGTAAGATTATGGAATGACATTTTCCCAAGGCCAGCGATAAATTCAGACGAGCATTTTTGCCCTTCCCCCAGCTTGCCCACTGGTAATGTTGAGAAGAATGTTTCCTGTCATTCCTACATGCGCTTCATTTTCTGTGTACGGTAGGTATGAAGTGGGTAAGGTGTATAACATGTGACAATGTCCACTTAATTGTATTGTTTTCAGTAGCATATTTGATTGTTTTTTCCCGTGCTCTTTGGAATGTCACTGCGTGATATTATAATCATCTTGTTGTGTGTGTCATTTTACAGGTAGAGGCTGAACTCCAGGAAAAGGGATGACGAATGATGGAAGGAACTGAGTGAAACGCTGATGTGAAGTCTGTGGACATGAAGGTGGACATGAAGCTGGGGAGAAGCCGAGGTATCAGTTTCGATCTGGAGGCATTGGGAACATTTAGTTCCATCAGATGAGGTAAGATGATGGAATGACATTTTCCCAAGGCCAGCGATAAATTCAGACGAGCATTTTTGCCCTTCCCCCAGCTCGCCCACTGGTAATGTTGAGAAGAATGTTTCCTGTCATTCCTACATGCGCTTCATTTTCTGTGTACGGTAGGTATGAAGTGGGTAAGGTGTATAACATGTGACAATGTCGACTTAATTGTATTGTTTTCAGTAGCATATTTGATTGTGTTTTCCCATGCTCTTTTTAATGTCACTGCGTGATCTTAAAATCATCTCGTTGTGTGTGCCATTTTACAGGTAGAGGCTGAACTCCAGGAAAAGGGATGACGAATGATGGAAGGAACTGAGTGAAACGCTGATGTGAAGTCTGTGGACATGAAGGTGGACATGAAGCTGGGGAGAAGCCGAGGTATGAGTTTCGATCTGGAGGCATTGGGAACATTTAGTTCCATCAGATGAGGTAAGATTATGGAATGACATTTTCCCAAGGCCAGCGATAAATTCAGACGAGCATTTTTGCCCTTCCCCCAGCTCGCCCACTGGTAATGTTGAGAAGAATGTTTCCTGTCATTCCTACATGCGCTTCATTTTCTGTGTACGGTAGGTATGAAGTGGGTAAGGTGTATAACATGTGACAATGTCGACTTAATTGTATTGTTTTCAGTAGCATATTTGATTGTGTTTTCCCATGCTCTTTTTAATGTCACTGCGTGATCTTAAAATCATCTCGTTGTGTGTGCCATTTTACAGGTAGAGGCTGAACTCCAGAATAAGGGAAGACGAATGATGGAAGGAACTGCGTGAAACGCTGATGTGAAGTCTGTGGACATGAAGGTGGACATGAAGCTGGGGAGAAGCCGAGGTATCAGTTTCGATCTGGAGGCATTGGGAACATTTAGTTCCATCAGAGGAGGTAAGATGATGGAATGACATTTTCCCAAGGCCAGCGATAAATTCAGACGAGCATTTTTGCCCTTCCCCCAGCTCGCCCACTGGTAATGTTGAGAAGAATGTTTCCTGTCATTCCTACATGCGCTTCATTTTCTGTGTACGGTAGGTATGAAGTGGGTAAGGTGTATAACATGTGACAATGTCGACTTAATTGTATTGTTTTCAGTAGCATATTTGATTGTGTTTTCCCATGCTCTTTTTAATGTCACTGCGTGATCTTAAAATCGTCTCGTTGTGTGTGCCATTTTACAGGTAGAGGCTGAACTCCAGGAAAAGGGATGACGAATGATGGAAGGAACTGAGTGAAACGCTGATGTGAAGTCTGTGGACATGAAGGTGGACATGAAGCTGGGGAGAAGCCGAGGTATGAGTTTCGATCTGGAGGCATTGGGAACATTTAGTTCCATCAGATGAGGTAAGATTATGGAATGACATTTTCCCAAGGCCAGCGATAAATTCAGACGAGCATTTTTGCCCTTCCCCCAGCTTGCCCACTGGTAATGTTGAGAAGAATGTTTCCTGTCATTCCTACATGCGCTTCATTTTCTGTGTACGGTAGGTATGAAGTGGGTAAGGTGTATAACATGTGACAATGTCCACTTAATTGTATTGTTTTCAGTAGCATATTTGATTGTTTTTTCCCGTGCTCTTTGGAATGTCACTGCGTGATATTATAATCATCTTGTTGTGTGTGTCATTTTACAGGTAGAGGCTGAACTCCAGGAAAAGGGATGACGAATGATGGAAGGAACTGAGTGAAACGCTGATGTGAAGTCTGTGGACATGAAGGTGGACATGAAGCTGGGGAGAAGCCGAGGTATCAGTTTCGATCTGGAGGCATTGGGAACATTTAGTTCCATCAGATGAGGTAAGATGATGGAATGACATTTTCCCAAGGCCAGCGATAAATTCAGACGAGCATTTTTGCCCTTCCCCCAGCTCGCCCACTGGTAATGTTGAGAAGAATGTTTCCTGTCATTCCTACATGCGCTTCATTTTCTGTGTACGGTAGGTATGAAGTGGGTAAGGTGTATAACATGTGACAATGTCGACTTAATTGTATTGTTTTCAGTAGCATATTTGATTGTGTTTTCCCATGCTCTTTTTAATGTCACTGCGTGATCTTAAAATCATCTCGTTGTGTGTGCCATTTTACAGGTAGAGGCTGAACTCCAGGAAAAGGGATGACGAATGATGGAAGGAACTGAGTGAAACGCTGATGTGAAGTCTGTGGACATGAAGGTGGACATGAAGCTGGGGAGAAGCCGAGGTATGAGTTTCGATCTGGAGGCATTGGGAACATTTAGTTCCATCAGATGAGGTAAGATTATGGAATGACATTTTCCCAAGGCCAGCGATAAATTCAGACGAGCATTTTTGCCCTTCCCCCAGCTCGCCCACTGGTAATGTTGAGAAGAATGTTTCCTGTCATTCCTACATGCGCTTCATTTTCTGTGTACGGTAGGTATGAAGTGGGTAAGGTGTATAACATGTGACAATGTCGACTTAATTGTATTGTTTTCAGTAGCATATTTGATTGTGTTTTCCCATGCTCTTTTTAATGTCACTGCGTGATCTTAAAATCATCTCGTTGTGTGTGCCATTTTACAGGTAGAGGCTGAACTCCAGAATAAGGGAAGACGAATGATGGAAGGAACTGCGTGAAACGCTGATGTGAAGTCTGTGGACATGAAGGTGGACATGAAGCTGGGGAGAAGCCGAGGTATCAGTTTCGATCTGGAGGCATTGGGAACATTTAGTTCCATCAGAGGAGGTAAGATGATGGAATGACATTTTCCCAAGGCCAGCGATAAATTCAGACGAGCATTTTTGCCCTTCCCCCAGCTCGCCCACTGGTAATGTTGAGAAGAATGTTTCCTGTCATTCCTACATGCGCTTCATTTTCTGTGTACGGTAGGTATGAAGTGGGTAAGGTGTATAACATGTGACAATGTCGACTTAATTGTATTGTTTTCAGTAGCATATTTGATTGTGTTTTCCCATGCTCTTTTTAATGTCACTGCGTGATCTTAAAATCGTCTCGTTGTGTGTGCCATTTTACAGGTAGAGGCTGAACTCCAGGAAAAGGGATGACGAATGATGGAAGGAACTGAGTGAAACGCTGATGTGAAGTCTGTGGACATGAAGGTGGACATGAAGCTGGGGAGAAGCCGAGGTATGAGTTTCGATCTGGAGGCATTGGGAACATTTAGTTCCATCAGATGAGGTAAGATTATGGAATGACATTTTCCCAAGGCCAGCGATAAATTCAGACGAGCATTTTTGCCCTTCCCCCAGCTCGCCCACTGGTAATGTTGAGAAGAATGTTTCCTGTCATTCCTACATGCGCTTCATTTTCTGTGTACGGTAGGTATGAAGTGGGTAAGGTGTATAACATGTGACAATGTCGACTTAATTGTATTGTTTTCAGTAGCATATTTGATTGTGTTTTCCCATGCTCTTTTTAATGTCACTGCGTAATCTTAAAATCATCTCGTTGTGTGTGCCATTTTACAGGTAGAGGCTGAACTCCAGGAAAAGGGATGACGAATGATGGAAGGAACTGAGTGAAACGCTGATGTGAAGTCTGTGGACATGAAGGTGGACATGAAGCTGGGGAGAAGCCGAGGTATGAGTTTCGATCTGGAGGCATTGGGAACATTTAGTTCCATCAGATGAGGTAAGATTATGGAATGACATTTTCCCAAGGCCAGCGATAAATTCAGACGAGCATTTTTGCCCTTCCCCCAGCTTGCCCACTGGTAATGTTGAGAAGAATGTTTCCTGTCATTCCTACATGCGCTTCATTTTCTGTGTACGGTAGGTATGAAGTGGGTAAGGTGTATAACATGTGACAATGTCCACTTAATTGTATTGTTTTCAGTAGCATATTTGATTGTTTTTTCCCGTGCTCTTTGGAATGTCACTGCGTGATATTATAATCATCTTGTTGTGTGTGTCATTTTACAGGTAGAGGCTGAACTCCAGGAAAAGGGATGACGAATGATGGAAGGAACTGAGTGAAACGCTGATGTGAAGTCTGTGGACATGAAGGTGGACATGAAGCTGGGGAGAAGCCGAGGTATCAGTTTCGATCTGGAGGCATTGGGAACATTTAGTTCCATCAGATGAGGTAAGATGATGGAATGACATTTTCCCAAGGCCAGCGATAAATTCAGACGAGCATTTTTGCCCTTCCCCCAGCTCGCCCACTGGTAATGTTGAGAAGAATGTTTCCTGTCATTCCTACATGCGCTTCATTTTCTGTGTACGGTAGGTATGAAGTGGGTAAGGTGTATAACATGTGACAATGTCGACTTAATTGTATTGTTTTCAGTAGCATATTTGATTGTGTTTTCCCATGCTCTTTTTAATGTCACTGCGTGATCTTAAAATCATCTCGTTGTGTGTGCCATTTTACAGGTAGAGGCTGAACTCCAGGAAAAGGGATGACGAATGATGGAAGGAACTGAGTGAAACGCTGATGTGAAGTCTGTGGACATGAAGGTGGACATGAAGCTGGGGAGAAGCCGAGGTATGAGTTTCGATCTGGAGGCATTGGGAACATTTAGTTCCATCAGATGAGGTAAGATTATGGAATGACATTTTCCCAAGGCCAGCGATAAATTCAGACGAGCATTTTTGCCCTTCCCCCAGCTCGCCCACTGGTAATGTTGAGAAGAATGTTTCCTGTCATTCCTACATGCGCTTCATTTTCTGTGTACGGTAGGTATGAAGTGGGTAAGGTGTATAACATGTGACAATGTCGACTTAATTGTATTGTTTTCAGTAGCATATTTGATTGTGTTTTCCCATGCTCTTTTTAATGTCACTGCGTGATCTTAAAATCATCTCGTTGTGTGTGCCATTTTACAGGTAGAGGCTGAACTCCAGAATAAGGGAAGACGAATGATGGAAGGAACTGCGTGAAACGCTGATGTGAAGTCTGTGGACATGAAGGTGGACATGAAGCTGGGGAGAAGCCGAGGTATCAGTTTCGATCTGGAGGCATTGGGAACATTTAGTTCCATCAGAGGAGGTAAGATGATGGAATGACATTTTCCCAAGGCCAGCGATAAATTCAGACGAGCATTTTTGCCCTTCCCCCAGCTCGCCCACTGGTAATGTTGAGAAGAATGTTTCCTGTCATTCCTACATGCGCTTCATTTTCTGTGTACGGTAGGTATGAAGTGGGTAAGGTGTATAACATGTGACAATGTCGACTTAATTGTATTGTTTTCAGTAGCATATTTGATTGTGTTTTCCCATGCTCTTTTTAATGTCACTGCGTGATCTTAAAATCGTCTCGTTGTGTGTGCCATTTTACAGGTAGAGGCTGAACTCCAGGAAAAGGGATGACGAATGATGGAAGGAACTGAGTGAAACGCTGATGTGAAGTCTGTGGACATGAAGGTGGACATGAAGCTGGGGAGAAGCCGAGGTATGAGTTTCGATCTGGAGGCATTGGGAACATTTAGTTCCATCAGATGAGGTAAGATTATGGAATGACATTTTCCCAAGGCCAGCGATAAATTCAGACGAGCATTTTTGCCCTTCCCCCAGCTCGCCCACTGGTAATGTTGAGAAGAATGTTTCCTGTCATTCCTACATGCGCTTCATTTTCTGTGTACGGTAGGTATGAAGTGGGTAAGGTGTATAACATGTGACAATGTCGACTTAATTGTATTGTTTTCAGTAGCATATTTGATTGTGTTTTCCCATGCTCTTTTTAATGTCACTGCGTAATCTTAAAATCATCTCGTTGTGTGTGCCATTTTACAGGTAGAGGCTGAACTCCAGGAAAAGGGATGACGAATGATGGAAGGAACTGAGTGAAACGCTGATGTGAAGTCTGTGGACATGAAGGTGGACATGAAGCTGGGGAGAAGCCGAGGTATGAGTTTCGATCTGGAGGCATTGGGAACATTTAGTTCCATCAGATGAGGTAAGATTATGGAATGACATTTTCCCAAGGCCAGCGATAAATTCAGACGAGCATTTTTGCCCTTCCCCCAGCTTGCCCACTGGTAATGTTGAGAAGAATGTTTCCTGTCATTCCTACATGCGCTTCATTTTCTGTGTACGGTAGGTATGAAGTGGGTAAGGTGTATAACATGTGACAATGTCCACTTAATTGTATTGTTTTCAGTAGCATATTTGATTGTTTTTTCCCGTGCTCTTTGGAATGTCACTGCGTGATATTATAATCATCTTGTTGTGTGTGTCATTTTACAGGTAGAGGCTGAACTCCAGGAAAAGGGATGACGAATGATGGAAGGAACTGAGTGAAACGCTGATGTGAAGTCTGTGGACATGAAGGTGGACATGAAGCTGGGGAGAAGCCGAGGTATCAGTTTCGATCTGGAGGCATTGGGAACATTTAGTTCCATCAGATGAGGTAAGATGATGGAATGACATTTTCCCAAGGCCAGCGATAAATTCAGACGAGCATTTTTGCCCTTCCCCCAGCTCGCCCACTGGTAATGTTGAGAAGAATGTTTCCTGTCATTCCTACATGCGCTTCATTTTCTGTGTACGGTAGGTATGAAGTGGGTAAGGTGTATAACATGTGACAATGTCGACTTAATTGTATTGTTTTCAGTAGCATATTTGATTGTGTTTTCCCATGCTCTTTTTAATGTCACTGCGTGATCTTAAAATCATCTCGTTGTGTGTGCCATTTTACAGGTAGAGGCTGAACTCCAGGAAAAGGGATGACGAATGATGGAAGGAACTGAGTGAAACGCTGATGTGAAGTCTGTGGACATGAAGGTGGACATGAAGCTGGGGAGAAGCCGAGGTATGAGTTTCGATCTGGAGGCATTGGGAACATTTAGTTCCATCAGATGAGGTAAGATTATGGAATGACATTTTCCCAAGGCCAGCGATAAATTCAGACGAGCATTTTTGCCCTTCCCCCAGCTCGCCCACTGGTAATGTTGAGAAGAATGTTTCCTGTCATTCCTACATGCGCTTCATTTTCTGTGTACGGTAGGTATGAAGTGGGTAAGGTGTATAACATGTGACAATGTCGACTTAATTGTATTGTTTTCAGTAGCATATTTGATTGTGTTTTCCCATGCTCTTTTTAATGTCACTGCGTGATCTTAAAATCATCTCGTTGTGTGTGCCATTTTACAGGTAGAGGCTGAACTCCAGAATAAGGGAAGACGAATGATGGAAGGAACTGCGTGAAACGCTGATGTGAAGTCTGTGGACATGAAGGTGGACATGAAGCTGGGGAGAAGCCGAGGTATCAGTTTCGATCTGGAGGCATTGGGAACATTTAGTTCCATCAGAGGAGGTAAGATGATGGAATGACATTTTCCCAAGGCCAGCGATAAATTCAGACGAGCATTTTTGCCCTTCCCCCAGCTCGCCCACTGGTAATGTTGAGAAGAATGTTTCCTGTCATTCCTACATGCGCTTCATTTTCTGTGTACGGTAGGTATGAAGTGGGTAAGGTGTATAACATGTGACAATGTCGACTTAATTGTATTGTTTTCAGTAGCATATTTGATTGTGTTTTCCCATGCTCTTTTTAATGTCACTGCGTGATCTTAAAATCGTCTCGTTGTGTGTGCCATTTTACAGGTAGAGGCTGAACTCCAGGAAAAGGGATGACGAATGATGGAAGGAACTGAGTGAAACGCTGATGTGAAGTCTGTGGACATGAAGGTGGACATGAAGCTGGGGAGAAGCCGAGGTATGAGTTTCGATCTGGAGGCATTGGGAACATTTAGTTCCATCAGATGAGGTAAGATTATGGAATGACATTTTCCCAAGGCCAGCGATAAATTCAGACGAGCATTTTTGCCCTTCCCCCAGCTTGCCCACTGGTAATGTTGAGAAGAATGTTTCCTGTCATTCCTACATGCGCTTCATTTTCTGTGTACGGTAGGTATGAAGTGGGTAAGGTGTATAACATGTGACAATGTCCACTTAATTGTATTGTTTTCAGTAGCATATTTGATTGTTTTTTCCCGTGCTCTTTGGAATGTCACTGCGTGATATTATAATCATCTTGTTGTGTGTGTCATTTTACAGGTAGAGGCTGAACTCCAGGAAAAGGGATGACGAATGATGGAAGGAACTGAGTGAAACGCTGATGTGAAGTCTGTGGACATGAAGGTGGACATGAAGCTGGGGAGAAGCCAAGGTATCAGTTTCGATCTGGAGGCATTGGGAACATTTAGTTCCATCAGATGAGGTAAGATGATGGAATGACATTTTCCCAAGGCCAGCGATAAATTCAGACGAGCATTTTTGCCCTTCCCCCAGCTCGCCCACTGGTAATGTTGAGAAGAATGTTTCCTGTCATTCCTACATGCGCTTCATTTTCTGTGTACGGTAGGTATGAAGTGGGTAAGGTGTATAACATGTGACAATGTCGACTTAATTGTATTGTTTTCAGTAGCATATTTGATTGTGTTTTCCCATGCTCTTTTTAATGTCACTGCGTGATCTTAAAATCATCTCGTTGTGTGTGCCATTTTACAGGTAGAGGCTGAACTCCAGGAAAAGGGATGACGAATGATGGAAGGAACTGAGTGAAACGCTGATGTGAAGTCTGTGGACATGAAGGTGGACATGAAGCTGGGGAGAAGCCGAGGTATGAGTTTCGATCTGGAGGCATTGGGAACATTTAGTTCCATCAGATGAGGTAAGATTATGGAATGACATTTTCCCAAGGCCAGCGATAAATTCAGACGAGCATTTTTGCCCTTCCCCCAGCTCGCCCACTGGTAATGTTGAGAAGAATGTTTCCTGTCATTCCTACATGCGCTACATTTTCTGTGTACGGTAGGTATGAAGTGGGTAAGGTGTATAACATGTGACAATGTCGACTTAATTGTATTGTTTTCAGTAGCATATTTGATTGTGTTTTCCCATGCTCTTTTTAATGTCACTGCGTGATCTTAAAATCATCTCGTTGTGTGTGCCATTTTACAGGTAGAGGCTGAACTCCAGAATAAGGGAAGACGAATGATGGAAGGAACTGCGTGAAACGCTGATGTGAAGTCTGTGGACATGAAGGTGGACATGAAGCTGGGGAGAAGCCGAGGTATCAGTTTTGATCTGGAGGCATTGGGAACATTTAGTTCCATCAGAGGAGGTAAGATGATGGAATGACATTTTCCCAAGGCCAGCGATAAATTCAGACGAGCATTTTTGCCCTTCCCCCAGCTCGCCCACTGGTAATGTTGAGAAGAATGTTTCCTGTCATTCCTACATGCGTTTCATTTTCTGTGTACGGTAGGTATGAAGTGGGTAAGGTGTATAATCATGTGACAATGTCCACTTAATTGTATTGTTTTCAGTAGCATATTTGATTGTTTTTTCCCGTGCTCTTTGTAATGTCACTGCGTGATCTTAAAATCATCTCGTTGTGTGTGCCATTTTACAGGTAGAGGCTGAACTCCAGGAAAAGGGATGACGAATGATGGAAGGAACTGAGTGAAACGCTGATGTGAAGTCTGTGGACATGAAGGTGGACATGAAGCTGGGGAGAAGCCGAGGTATCAGTTTCGATCTGGAGGCATTGGGAACATTTAGTTCCATCAGATGAGGTAAGATGATGGAATGACATTTTCCCAAGGCCAGCGATAAATTCAGACGAGCATTTTTGCCCTTCCCCCAGCTCGCCCACTGGTAATGTTGAGAAGAATGTTTCCTGTCATTCCTACATGCGCTTCATTTTCTGTGTACGGTAGGTATGAAGTGGGTAAGGTGTATAACATGTGACAATGTCGACTTAATTGTATTGTTTTCAGTAGCATATTTGATTGTGTTTTCCCATGCTCTTTTTAATATCACTGCGTGATCTTAAAATCATCTCGTTGTGTGTGCCATTTTACAGGTAGAGGCTGAACTCCAGGAAAAGGGATGACGAATGATGGAAGGAACTGAGTGAAACGCTGATGTGAAGTCTGTGGACATGAAGGTGGACATGAAGCTGGGGAGAAGCCGAGGTATGAGTTTCGATCTGGAGGCATTGGGAACATTTAGTTCCATCAGATGAGGTAAGATTATGGAATGACATTTTCCCAAGGCCAGCGATAAATTCAGACGAGCATTTTTGCCCTTCCCCCAGCTCGCCCACTGGTAATGTTGAGAAGAATGTTTCCTGTCATTCCTACATGCGCTTCATTTTCTGTGTACGGTAGGTATGAAGTGGGTAAGGTGTATAACATGTGACAATGTCGACTTAATTGTATTGTTTTCAGTAGCATATTTGATTGTGTTTTCCCATGCTCTTTTTAATGTCACTGCGTAATCTTAAAATCATCTCGTTGTGTGTGCCATTTTACAGGTAGAGGCTGAACTCCAGAATAAGGGAAGACGAATGATGGAAGGAACTGCGTGAAACGCTGATGTGAAGTCTGTGGACATGAAGGTGGACATGAAGCTGGGGAGAAGCCGAGGTATCAGTTTCGATCTGGAGGCATTGGGAACATTTAGTTCCATCAGAGGAGGTAAGATGATGGAATGACATTTTCCCAAGGCCAGCGATAAATTCAGACGAGCATTTTTGCCCTTCCCCCAGCTCGCCCACTGGTAATGTTGAGAAGAATGTTTCCTGTCATTCCTACATGCGCTTCATTTTCTGTGTACGGTAGGTATGAAGTGGGTAAGGTGTATAACATGTGACAATGTCGACTTAATTGTATTGTTTTCAGTAGCATATTTGATTGTGTTTTCCCATGCTCTTTTTAATGTCACTGCGTGATCTTAAAATCGTCTCGTTGTGTGTGCCATTTTACAGGTAGAGGCTGAACTCCAGGAAAAGGGATGACGAATGATGGAAGGAACTGAGTGAAACGCTGATGTGAAGTCTGTGGACATGAAGGTGGACATGAAGCTGGGGAGAAGCCGAGGTATGAGTTTCGATCTGGAGGCATTGGGAACATTTAGTTCCATCAGATGAGGTAAGATTATGGAATGACATTTTCCCAAGGCCAGCGATAAATTCAGACGAGCATTTTTGCCCTTCCCCCAGCTCGCCCACTGGTAATGTTGAGAAGAATGTTTCCTGTCATTCCTACATGCGCTTCATTTTCTGTGTACGGTAGGTATGAAGTGGGTAAGGTGTATAACATGTGACAATGTCGACTTAATTGTATTGTTTTCAGTAGCATATTTGATTGTGTTTTCCCATGCTCTTTTTAATGTCACTGCGTAATCTTAAAATCATCTCGTTGTGTGTGCCATTTTACAGGTAGAGGCTGAACTCCAGGAAAAGGGATGACGAATGATGGAAGGAACTGAGTGAAACGCTGATGTGAAGTCTGTGGACATGAAGGTGGACATGAAGCTGGGGAGAAGCCGAGGTATGAGTTTCGATCTGGAGGCATTGGGAACATTTAGTTCCATCAGATGAGGTAAGATTATGGAATGACATTTTCCCAAGGCCAGCGATAAATTCAGACGAGCATTTTTGCCCTTCCCCCAGCTTGCCCACTGGTAATGTTGAGAAGAATGTTTCCTGTCATTCCTACATGCGCTTCATTTTCTGTGTACGGTAGGTATGAAGTGGGTAAGGTGTATAACATGTGACAATGTCCACTTAATTGTATTGTTTTCAGTAGCATATTTGATTGTTTTTTCCCGTGCTCTTTGGAATGTCACTGCGTGATATTATAATCATCTTGTTGTGTGTGTCATTTTACAGGTAGAGGCTGAACTCCAGGAAAAGGGATGACGAATGATGGAAGGAACTGAGTGAAACGCTGATGTGAAGTCTGTGGACATGAAGGTGGACATGAAGCTGGGGAGAAGCCGAGGTATCAGTTTCGATCTGGAGGCATTGGGAACATTTAGTTCCATCAGATGAGGTAAGATGATGGAATGACATTTTCCCAAGGCCAGCGATAAATTCAGACGAGCATTTTTGCCCTTCCCCCAGCTCGCCCACTGGTAATGTTGAGAAGAATGTTTCCTGTCATTCCTACATGCGCTTCATTTTCTGTGTACGGTAGGTATGAAGTGGGTAAGGTGTATAACATGTGACAATGTCGACTTAATTGTATTGTTTTCAGTAGCATATTTGATTGTGTTTTCCCATGCTCTTTTTAATGTCACTGCGTGATCTTAAAATCATCTCGTTGTGTGTGCCATTTTACAGGTAGAGGCTGAACTCCAGGAAAAGGGATGACGAATGATGGAAGGAACTGAGTGAAACGCTGATGTGAAGTCTGTGGACATGAAGGTGGACATGAAGCTGGGGAGAAGCCGAGGTATGAGTTTCGATCTGGAGGCATTGGGAACATTTAGTTCCATCAGATGAGGTAAGATTATGGAATGACATTTTCCCAAGGCCAGCGATAAATTCAGACGAGCATTTTTGCCCTTCCCCCAGCTCGCCCACTGGTAATGTTGAGAAGAATGTTTCCTGTCATTCCTACATGCGCTTCATTTTCTGTGTACGGTAGGTATGAAGTGGGTAAGGTGTATAACATGTGACAATGTCGACTTAATTGTATTGTTTTCAGTAGCATATTTGATTGTGTTTTCCCATGCTCTTTTTAATGTCACTGCGTGATCTTAAAATCATCTCGTTGTGTGTGCCATTTTACAGGTAGAGGCTGAACTCCAGAATAAGGGAAGACGAATGATGGAAGGAACTGCGTGAAACGCTGATGTGAAGTCTGTGGACATGAAGGTGGACATGAAGCTGGGGAGAAGCCGAGGTATCAGTTTCGATCTGGAGGCATTGGGAACATTTAGTTCCATCAGAGGAGGTAAGATGATGGAATGACATTTTCCCAAGGCCAGCGATAAATTCAGACGAGCATTTTTGCCCTTCCCCCAGCTCGCCCACTGGTAATGTTGAGAAGAATGTTTCCTGTCATTCCTACATGCGCTTCATTTTCTGTGTACGGTAGGTATGAAGTGGGTAAGGTGTATAACATGTGACAATGTCGACTTAATTGTATTGTTTTCAGTAGCATATTTGATTGTGTTTTCCCATGCTCTTTTTAATGTCACTGCGTGATCTTAAAATCGTCTCGTTGTGTGTGCCATTTTACAGGTAGAGGCTGAACTCCAGGAAAAGGGATGACGAATGATGGAAGGAACTGAGTGAAACGCTGATGTGAAGTCTGTGGACATGAAGGTGGACATGAAGCTGGGGAGAAGCCGAGGTATGAGTTTCGATCTGGAGGCATTGGGAACATTTAGTTCCATCAGATGAGGTAAGATTATGGAATGACATTTTCCCAAGGCCAGCGATAAATTCAGACGAGCATTTTTGCCCTTCCCCCAGCTTGCCCACTGGTAATGTTGAGAAGAATGTTTCCTGTCATTCCTACATGCGCTTCATTTTCTGTGTACGGTAGGTATGAAGTGGGTAAGGTGTATAACATGTGACAATGTCCACTTAATTGTATTGTTTTCAGTAGCATATTTGATTGTTTTTTCCCGTGCTCTTTGGAATGTCACTGCGTGATATTATAATCATCTTGTTGTGTGTGTCATTTTACAGGTAGAGGCTGAACTCCAGGAAAAGGGATGACGAATGATGGAAGGAACTGAGTGAAACGCTGATGTGAAGTCTGTGGACATGAAGGTGGACATGAAGCTGGGGAGAAGCCAAGGTATCAGTTTCGATCTGGAGGCATTGGGAACATTTAGTTCCATCAGATGAGGTAAGATGATGGAATGACATTTTCCCAAGGCCAGCGATAAATTCAGACGAGCATTTTTGCCCTTCCCCCAGCTCGCCCACTGGTAATGTTGAGAAGAATGTTTCCTGTCATTCCTACATGCGCTTCATTTTCTGTGTACGGTAGGTATGAAGTGGGTAAGGTGTATAACATGTGACAATGTCGACTTAATTGTATTGTTTTCAGTAGCATATTTGATTGTGTTTTCCCATGCTCTTTTTAATGTCACTGCGTGATCTTAAAATCATCTCGTTGTGTGTGCCATTTTACAGGTAGAGGCTGAACTCCAGGAAAAGGGATGACGAATGATGGAAGGAACTGAGTGAAACGCTGATGTGAAGTCTGTGGACATGAAGGTGGACATGAAGCTGGGGAGAAGCCGAGGTATGAGTTTCGATCTGGAGGCATTGGGAACATTTAGTTCCATCAGATGAGGTAAGATTATGGAATGACATTTTCCCAAGGCCAGCGATAAATTCAGACGAGCATTTTTGCCCTTCCCCCAGCTCGCCCACTGGTAATGTTGAGAAGAATGTTTCCTGTCATTCCTACATGCGCTACATTTTCTGTGTACGGTAGGTATGAAGTGGGTAAGGTGTATAACATGTGACAATGTCGACTTAATTGTATTGTTTTCAGTAGCATATTTGATTGTGTTTTCCCATGCTCTTTTTAATGTCACTGCGTGATCTTAAAATCATCTCGTTGTGTGTGCCATTTTACAGGTAGAGGCTGAACTCCAGAATAAGGGAAGACGAATGATGGAAGGAACTGCGTGAAACGCTGATGTGAAGTCTGTGGACATGAAGGTGGACATGAAGCTGGGGAGAAGCCGAGGTATCAGTTTTGATCTGGAGGCATTGGGAACATTTAGTTCCATCAGAGGAGGTAAGATGATGGAATGACATTTTCCCAAGGCCAGCGATAAATTCAGACGAGCATTTTTGCCCTTCCCCCAGCTCGCCCACTGGTAATGTTGAGAAGAATGTTTCCTGTCATTCCTACATGCGTTTCATTTTCTGTGTACGGTAGGTATGAAGTGGGTAAGGTGTATAATCATGTGACAATGTCCACTTAATTGTATTGTTTTCAGTAGCATATTTGATTGTTTTTTCCCGTGCTCTTTGTAATGTCACTGCGTGATCTTAAAATCATCTCGTTGTGTGTGCCATTTTACAGGTAGAGGCTGAACTCCAGGAAAAGGGATGACGAATGATGGAAGGAACTGAGTGAAACGCTGATGTGAAGTCTGTGGACATGAAGGTGGACATGAAGCTGGGGAGAAGCCGAGGTATCAGTTTCGATCTGGAGGCATTGGGAACATTTAGTTCCATCAGATGAGGTAAGATGATGGAATGACATTTTCCCAAGGCCAGCGATAAATTCAGACGAGCATTTTTGCCCTTCCCCCAGCTCGCCCACTGGTAATGTTGAGAAGAATGTTTCCTGTCATTCCTACATGCGCTTCATTTTCTGTGTACGGTAGGTATGAAGTGGGTAAGGTGTATAACATGTGACAATGTCGACTTAATTGTATTGTTTTCAGTAGCATATTTGATTGTGTTTTCCCATGCTCTTTTTAATATCACTGCGTGATCTTAAAATCATCTCGTTGTGTGTGCCATTTTACAGGTAGAGGCTGAACTCCAGGAAAAGGGATGACGAATGATGGAAGGAACTGAGTGAAACGCTGATGTGAAGTCTGTGGACATGAAGGTGGACATGAAGCTGGGGAGAAGCCGAGGTATGAGTTTCGATCTGGAGGCATTGGGAACATTTAGTTCCATCAGATGAGGTAAGATTATGGAATGACATTTTCCCAAGGCCAGCGATAAATTCAGACGAGCATTTTTGCCCTTCCCCCAGCTCGCCCACTGGTAATGTTGAGAAGAATGTTTCCTGTCATTCCTACATGCGCTTCATTTTCTGTGTACGGTAGGTATGAAGTGGGTAAGGTGTATAACATGTGACAATGTCGACTTAATTGTATTGTTTTCAGTAGCATATTTGATTGTGTTTTCCCATGCTCTTTTTAATGTCACTGCGTAATCTTAAAATCATCTCGTTGTGTGTGCCATTTTACAGGTAGAGGCTGAACTCCAGAATAAGGGAAGACGAATGATGGAAGGAACTGCGTGAAACGCTGATGTGAAGTCTGTGGACATGAAGGTGGACATGAAGCTGGGGAGAAGCCGAGGTATCAGTTTCGATCTGGAGGCATTGGGAACATTTAGTTCCATCAGAGGAGGTAAGATGATGGAATGACATTTTCCCAAGGCCAGCGATAAATTCAGACGAGCATTTTTGCCCTTCCCCCAGCTCGCCCACTGGTAATGTTGAGAAGAATGTTTCCTGTCATTCCTACATGCGCTTCATTTTCTGTGTACGGTAGGTATGAAGTGGGTAAGGTGTATAACATGTGACAATGTCGACTTAATTGTATTGTTTTCAGTAGCATATTTGATTGTGTTTTCCCATGCTCTTTTTAATGTCACTGCGTGATCTTAAAATCGTCTCGTTGTGTGTGCCATTTTACAGGTAGAGGCTGAACTCCAGGAAAAGGGATGACGAATGATGGAAGGAACTGAGTGAAACGCTGATGTGAAGTCTGTGGACATGAAGGTGGACATGAAGCTGGGGAGAAGCCGAGGTATGAGTTTCGATCTGGAGGCATTGGGAACATTTAGTTCCATCAGATGAGGTAAGATTATGGAATGACATTTTCCCAAGGCCAGCGATAAATTCAGACGAGCATTTTTGCCCTTCCCCCAGCTCGCCCACTGGTAATGTTGAGAAGAATGTTTCCTGTCATTCCTACATGCGCTTCATTTTCTGTGTACGGTAGGTATGAAGTGGGTAAGGTGTATAACATGTGACAATGTCGACTTAATTGTATTGTTTTCAGTAGCATATTTGATTGTGTTTTTCCATGCTCTTTTTAATGTCACTGCGTAATCTTAAAATCATCTCGTTGTGTGTGCCATTTTACAGGTAGAGGCTGAACTCCAGGAAAAGGGATGACGAATGATGGAAGGAACTGAGTGAAACGCTGATGTGAAGTCTGTGGACATGAAGGTGGACATGAAGCTGGGGAGAAGCCGAGGTATGAGTTTCGATCTGGAGGCATTGGGAACATTTAGTTCCATCAGATGAGGTAAGATTATGGAATGACATTTTCCCAAGGCCAGCGATAAATTCAGACGAGCATTTTTGCCCTTCCCCCAGCTTGCCCACTGGTAATGTTGAGAAGAATGTTTCCTGTCATTCCTACATGCGCTTCATTTTCTGTGTACGGTAGGTATGAAGTGGGTAAGGTGTATAACATGTGACAATGTCCACTTAATTGTATTGTTTTCAGTAGCATATTTGATTGTTTTTTCCCGTGCTCTTTGGAATGTCACTGCGTGATATTATAATCATCTTGTTGTGTGTGTCATTTTACAGGTAGAGGCTGAACTCCAGGAAAAGGGATGACGAATGATGGAAGGAACTGAGTGAAACGCTGATGTGAAGTCTGTGGACATGAAGGTGGACATGAAGCTGGGGAGAAGCCGAGGTATCAGTTTCGATCTGGAGGCATTGGGAACATTTAGTTCCATCAGATGAGGTAAGATGATGGAATGACATTTTCCCAATGCCAGCGATAAATTCAGACGAGCATTTTTGCCCTTCCCCCAGCTCGCCCACTGGTAATGTTGAGAAGAATGTTTCCTGTCATTCCTACATGCGCTTCATTTTCTGTGTACGGTAGGTATGAAGTGGGTAAGGTGTATAACATGTGACAATGTCGACTTAATTGTATTGTTTTCAGTAGCATATTTGATTGTGTTTTCCCATGCTCTTTTTAATGTCACTGCGTGATCTTAAAATCATCTCGTTGTGTGTGCCATTTTACAGGTAGAGGCTGAACTCCAGGAAAAGGGATGACGAATGATGGAAGGAACTGAGTGAAACGCTGATGTGAAGTCTGTGGACATGAAGGTGGACATGAAGCTGGGGAGAAGCCGAGGTATGAGTTTCGATCTGGAGGCATTGGGAACATTTAGTTCCATCAGATGAGGTAAGATTATGGAATGACATTTTCCCAAGGCCAGCGATAAATTCAGACGAGCATTTTTGCCCTTCCCCCAGCTCGCCCACTGGTAATGTTGAGAAGAATGTTTCCTGTCATTCCTACATGCGCTTCATTTTCTGTGTACGGTAGGTATGAAGTGGGTAAGGTGTATAACATGTGACAATGTCGACTTAATTGTATTGTTTTCAGTAGCATATTTGATTGTGTTTTCCCATGCTCTTTTTAATGTCACTGCGTGATCTTAAAATCATCTCGTTGTGTGTGCCATTTTACAGGTAGAGGCTGAACTCCAGAATAAGGGAAGACGAATGATGGAAGGAACTGCGTGAAACGCTGATGTGAAGTCTGTGGACATGAAGGTGGACATGAAGCTGGGGAGAAGCCGAGGTATCAGTTTCGATCTGGAGGCATTGGGAACATTTAGTTCCATCAGAGGAGGTAAGATGATGGAATGACATTTTCCCAAGGCCAGCGATAAATTCAGACGAGCATTTTTGCCCTTCCCCCAGCTCGCCCACTGGTAATGTTGAGAAGAATGTTTCCTGTCATTCCTACATGCGCTTCATTTTCTGTGTACGGTAGGTATGAAGTGGGTAAGGTGTATAACATGTGACAATGTCCACTTAATTGTATTGTTTTCAGTAGCATATTTGATTGTTTTTTCCCGTGCTCTTTGGAATGTCACTGCGTGATATTATAATCATCTTGTTGTGTGTGTCATTTTACAGGTAGAGGCTGAACTCCAGGAAAAGGGATGACGAATGATGGAAGGAACTGAGTGAAACGCTGATGTGAAGTCTGTGGACATGAAGGTGGACATGAAGCTGGGGAGAAGCCAAGGTATCAGTTTCGATCTGGAGGCATTGGGAACATTTAGTTCCATCAGATGAGGTAAGATGATGGAATGACATTTTCCCAAGGCCAGCGATAAATTCAGACGAGCATTTTTGCCCTTCCCCCAGCTCGCCCACTGGTAATGTTGAGAAGAATGTTTCCTGTCATTCCTACATGCGCTTCATTTTCTGTGTACGGTAGGTATGAAGTGGGTAAGGTGTATAACATGTGACAATGTCGACTTAATTGTATTGTTTTCAGTAGCATATTTGATTGTGTTTTCCCATGCTCTTTTTAATGTCACTGCGTGATCTTAAAATCATCTCGTTGTGTGTGCCATTTTACAGGTAGAGGCTGAACTCCAGGAAAAGGGATGACGAATGATGGAAGGAACTGAGTGAAACGCTGATGTGAAGTCTGTGGACATGAAGGTGGACATGAAGCTGGGGAGAAGCCGAGGTATGAGTTTCGATCTGGAGGCATTGGGAACATTTAGTTCCATCAGATGAGGTAAGATTATGGAATGACATTTTCCCAAGGCCAGCGATAAATTCAGACGAGCATTTTTGCCCTTCCCCCAGCTCGCCCACTGGTAATGTTGAGAAGAATGTTTCCTGTCATTCCTACATGCGCTACATTTTCTGTGTACGGTAGGTATGAAGTGGGTAAGGTGTATAACATGTGACAATGTCGACTTAATTGTATTGTTTTCAGTAGCATATTTGATTGTGTTTTCCCATGCTCTTTTTAATGTCACTGCGTGATCTTAAAATCATCTCGTTGTGTGTGCCATTTTACAGGTAGAGGCTGAACTCCAGAATAAGGGAAGACGAATGATGGAAGGAACTGCGTGAAACGCTGATGTGAAGTCTGTGGACATGAAGGTGGACATGAAGCTGGGGAGAAGCCGAGGTATCAGTTTTGATCTGGAGGCATTGGGAACATTTAGTTCCATCAGAGGAGGTAAGATGATGGAATGACATTTTCCCAAGGCCAGCGATAAATTCAGACGAGCATTTTTGCCCTTCCCCCAGCTCGCCCACTGGTAATGTTGAGAAGAATGTTTCCTGTCATTCCTACATGCGTTTCATTTTCTGTGTACGGTAGGTATGAAGTGGGTAAGGTGTATAATCATGTGACAATGTCCACTTAATTGTATTGTTTTCAGTAGCATATTTGATTGTTTTTTCCCGTGCTCTTTGTAATGTCACTGCGTGATCTTAAAATCATCTCGTTGTGTGTGCCATTTTACAGGTAGAGGCTGAACTCCAGGAAAAGGGATGACGAATGATGGAAGGAACTGAGTGAAACGCTGATGTGAAGTCTGTGGACATGAAGGTGGACATGAAGCTGGGGAGAAGCCGAGGTATCAGTTTCGATCTGGAGGCATTGGGAACATTTAGTTCCATCAGATGAGGTAAGATGATGGAATGACATTTTCCCAAGGCCAGCGATAAATTCAGACGAGCATTTTTGCCCTTCCCCCAGCTCGCCCACTGGTAATGTTGAGAAGAATGTTTCCTGTCATTCCTACATGCGCTTCATTTTCTGTGTACGGTAGGTATGAAGTGGGTAAGGTGTATAACATGTGACAATGTCGACTTAATTGTATTGTTTTCAGTAGCATATTTGATTGTGTTTTCCCATGCTCTTTTTAATGTCACTGCGTGATCTTAAAATCATCTCGTTGTGTGTGCCATTTTACAGGTAGAGGCTGAACTCCAGGAAAAGGGATGACGAATGATGGAAGGAACTGAGTGAAACGCTGATGTGAAGTCTGTGGACATGAAGGTGGACATGAAGCTGGGGAGAAGCCGAGGTATGAGTTTCGATCTGGAGGCATTGGGAACATTTAGTTCCATCAGATGAGGTAAGATTATGGAATGACATTTTCCCAAGGCCAGCGATAAATTCAGACGAGCATTTTTGCCCTTCCCCCAGCTCGCCCACTGGTAATGTTGAGAAGAATGTTTCCTGTCATTCCTACATGCGCTTCATTTTCTGTGTACGGTAGGTATGAAGTGGGTAAGGTGTATAACATGTGACAATGTCGACTTAATTGTATTGTTTTCAGTAGCATATTTGATTGTGTTTTCCCATGCTCTTTTTAATGTCACTGCGTAATCTTAAAATCATCTCGTTGTGTGTGCCATTTTACAGGTAGAGGCTGAACTCCAGAATAAGGGAAGACGAATGATGGAAGGAACTGCGTGAAACGCTGATGTGAAGTCTGTGGACATGAAGGTGGACATGAAGCTGGGGAGAAGCCGAGGTATCAGTTTCGATCTGGAGGCATTGGGAACATTTAGTTCCATCAGAGGAGGTAAGATGATGGAATGACATTTTCCCAAGGCCAGCGATAAATTCAGACGAGCATTTTTGCCCTTCCCCCAGCTCGCCCACTGGTAATGTTGAGAAGAATGTTTCCTGTCATTCCTACATGCGCTTCATTTTCTGTGTACGGTAGGTATGAAGTGGGTAAGGTGTATAACATGTGACAATGTCGACTTAATTGTATTGTTTTCAGTAGCATATTTGATTGTGTTTTCCCATGCTCTTTTTAATGTCACTGCGTGATCTTAAAATCGTCTCGTTGTGTGTGCCATTTTACAGGTAGAGGCTGAACTCCAGGAAAAGGGATGACGAATGATGGAAGGAACTGAGTGAAACGCTGATGTGAAGTCTGTGGACATGAAGGTGGACATGAAGCTGGGGAGAAGCCGAGGTATGAGTTTCGATCTGGAGGCATTGGGAACATTTAGTTCCATCAGATGAGGTAAGATTATGGAATGACATTTTCCCAAGGCCAGCGATAAATTCAGACGAGCATTTTTGCCCTTCCCCCAGCTCGCCCACTGGTAATGTTGAGAAGAATGTTTCCTGTCATTCCTACATGCGCTTCATTTTCTGTGTACGGTAGGTATGAAGTGGGTAAGGTGTATAACATGTGACAATGTCGACTTAATTGTATTGTTTTCAGTAGCATATTTGATTGTGTTTTTCCATGCTCTTTTTAATGTCACTGCGTAATCTTAAAATCATCTCGTTGTGTGTGCCATTTTACAGGTAGAGGCTGAACTCCAGGAAAAGGGATGACGAATGATGGAAGGAACTGAGTGAAACGCTGATGTGAAGTCTGTGGACATGAAGGTGGACATGAAGCTGGGGAGAAGCCGAGGTATGAGTTTCGATCTGGAGGCATTGGGAACATTTAGTTCCATCAGATGAGGTAAGATTATGGAATGACATTTTCCCAAGGCCAGCGATAAATTCAGACGAGCATTTTTGCCCTTCCCCCAGCTTGCCCACTGGTAATGTTGAGAAGAATGTTTCCTGTCATTCCTACATGCGCTTCATTTTCTGTGTACGGTAGGTATGAAGTGGGTAAGGTGTATAACATGTGACAATGTCCACTTAATTGTATTGTTTTCAGTAGCATATTTGATTGTTTTTTCCCGTGCTCTTTGGAATGTCACTGCGTGATATTATAATCATCTTGTTGTGTGTGTCATTTTACAGGTAGAGGCTGAACTCCAGGAAAAGGGATGACGAATGATGGAAGGAACTGAGTGAAACGCTGATGTGAAGTCTGTGGACATGAAGGTGGACATGAAGCTGGGGAGAAGCCGAGGTATCAGTTTCGATCTGGAGGCATTGGGAACATTTAGTTCCATCAGATGAGGTAAGATGATGGAATGACATTTTCCCAAGGCCAGCGATAAATTCAGACGAGCATTTTTGCCCTTCCCCCAGCTCGCCCACTGGTAATGTTGAGAAGAATGTTTCCTGTCATTCCTACATGCGCTTCATTTTCTGTGTACGGTAGGTATGAAGTGGGTAAGGTGTATAACATGTGACAATGTCGACTTAATTGTATTGTTTTCAGTAGCATATTTGATTGTGTTTTCCCATGCTCTTTTTAATGTCACTGCGTGATCTTAAAATCATCTCGTTGTGTGTGCCATTTTACAGGTAGAGGCTGAACTCCAGGAAAAGGGATGACGAATGATGGAAGGAACTGAGTGAAACGCTGATGTGAAGTCTGTGGACATGAAGGTGGACATGAAGCTGGGGAGAAGCCGAGGTATGAGTTTCGATCTGGAGGCATTGGGAACATTTAGTTCCATCAGATGAGGTAAGATTATGGAATGACATTTTCCCAAGGCCAGCGATAAATTCAGACGAGCATTTTTGCCCTTCCCCCAGCTCGCCCACTGGTAATGTTGAGAAGAATGTTTCCTGTCATTCCTACATGCGCTTCATTTTCTGGGTACGGTAGGTATGAAGTGGGTAAGGTGTATAACATGTGACAATGTCGACTTAATTGTATTGTTTTCAGTAGCATATTTGATTGTGTTTTCCCATGCTCTTTTTAATGTCACTGCGTGATCTTAAAATCATCTCGTTGTGTGTGCCATTTTACAGGTAGAGGCTGAACTCCAGAATAAGGGAAGACGAATGATGGAAGGAACTGCGTGAAACGCTGATGTGAAGTCTGTGGACATGAAGGTGGACATGAAGCTGGGGAGAAGCCGAGGTATCAGTTTCGATCTGGAGGCATTGGGAACATTTAGTTCCATCAGAGGAGGTAAGATGATGGAATGACATTTTCCCAAGGCCAGCGATAAATTCAGACGAGCATTTTTGCCCTTCCCCCAGCTCGCCCACTGGTAATGTTGAGAAGAATGTTTCCTGTCATTCCTACATGCGCTTCATTTTCTGTGTACGGTAGGTATGAAGTGGGTAAGGTGTATAACATGTGACAATGTCGACTTAATTGTATTGTTTTCAGTAGCATATTTGATTGTGTTTTCCCATGCTCTTTTTAATGTCACTGCGTGATCTTAAAATCGTCTCGTTGTGTGTGCCATTTTACAGGTAGAGGCTGAACTCCAGGAAAAGGGATGACGAATGATGGAAGGAACTGAGTGAAACGCTGATGTGAAGTCTGTGGACATGAAGGTGGACATGAAGCTGGGGAGAAGCCGAGGTATGAGTTTCGATCTGGAGGCATTGGGAACATTTAGTTCCATCAGATGAGGTAAGATTATGGAATGACATTTTCCCAAGGCCAGCGATAAATTCAGACGAGCATTTTTGCCCTTCCCCCAGCTCGCCCACTGGTAATGTTGAGAAGAATGTTTCCTGTCATTCCTACATGCGCTTCATTTTCTGTGTACGGTAGGTATGAAGTGGGTAAGGTGTATAACATGTGACAATGTCGACTTAATTGTATTGTTTTCAGTAGCATATTTGATTGTGTTTTCCCATGCTCTTTTTAATGTCACTGCGTAATCTTAAAATCATCTCGTTGTGTGTGCCATTTTACAGGTAGAGGCTGAACTCCAGGAAAAGGGATGACGAATGATGGAAGGAACTGAGTGAAACGCTGATGTGAAGTCTGTGGACATGAAGGTGGACATGAAGCTGGGGAGAAGCCGAGGTATGAGTTTCGATCTGGAGGCATTGGGAACATTTAGTTCCATCAGATGAGGTAAGATTATGGAATGACATTTTCCCAAGGCCAGCGATAAATTCAGACGAGCATTTTTGCCCTTCCCCCAGCTTGCCCACTGGTAATGTTGAGAAGAATGTTTCCTGTCATTCCTACATGCGCTTCATTTTCTGTGTACGGTAGGTATGAAGTGGGTAAGGTGTATAACATGTGACAATGTCCACTTAATTGTATTGTTTTCAGTAGCATATTTGATTGTTTTTTCCCGTGCTCTTTGGAATGTCACTGCGTGATATTATAATCATCTTGTTGTGTGTGTCATTTTACAGGTAGAGGCTGAACTCCAGGAAAAGGGATGACGAATGATGGAAGGAACTGAGTGAAACGCTGATGTGAAGTCTGTGGACATGAAGGTGGACATGAAGCTGGGGAGAAGCCGAGGTATCAGTTTCGATCTGGAGGCATTGGGAACATTTAGTTCCATCAGATGAGGTAAGATGATGGAATGACATTTTCCCAAGGCCAGCGATAAATTCAGACGAGCATTTTTGCCCTTCCCCCAGCTCGCCCACTGGTAATGTTGAGAAGAATGTTTCCTGTCATTCCTACATGCGCTTCATTTTCTGTGTACGGTAGGTATGAAGTGGGTAAGGTGTATAACATGTGACAATGTCGACTTAATTGTATTGTTTTCAGTAGCATATTTGATTGTGTTTTCCCATGCTCTTTTTAATGTCACTGCGTGATCTTAAAATCATCTCGTTGTGTGTGCCATTTTACAGGTAGAGGCTGAACTCCAGAATAAGGGAAGACGAATGATGGAAGGAACTGCGTGAAACGCTGATGTGAAGTCTGTGGACATGAAGGTGGACATGAAGCTGGGGAGAAGCCGAGGTATCAGTTTAGATCTGGAGGCATTGGGAACATTTAGTTCCATCAGAGGAGGTAAGATGATGGAATGACATTTTCCCAAGGCCAGCGATAAATTCAGACGAGCATTTTTGCCCTTCCCCCAGCTCGCCCACTGGTAATGTTGAGAAGAATGTTTCCTGTCATTCCTACATGCGCTTCATTTTCTGTGTACGGTAGGTATGAAGTGGGTAAGGTGTATAACATGTGACAATGTCGACTTAATTGTATTGTTTTCAGTAGCATATTTGATTGTGTTTTCCCATGCTCTTTTTAATGTCACTGCGTGATCTTAAAATCGTCTCGTTGTGTGTGCCATTTTACAGGTAGAGGCTGAACTCCAGGAAAAGGGATGACGAATGATGGAAGGAACTGAGTGAAACGCTGATGTGAAGTCTGTGGACATGAAGGTGGACATGAAGCTGGGGAGAAGCCGAGGTATCAGTTTCGATCTGGAGGCATTGGGAACATTTAGTTCCATCAGATGAGGTAAGATGATGGAATGACATTTTCCCAAGGCCAGCGATAAATTCAGACGAGCATTTTTGCCCTTCCCCCAGCTCGCCCACTGGTAATGTTGAGAAGAATGTTTCCTGTCATTCCTACATGCGCTTCATTTTCTGTGTACGGTAGGTATGAAGTGGGTAAGGTGTATAACATGTGACAATGTCGACTTAATTGTATTGTTTTCAGTAGCATATTTGATTGTGTTTTCCCATGCTCTTTTTAATGTCACTGCGTGATCTTAAAATCATCTCGTTGTGTGTGCCATTTTACAGGTAGAGGCTGAACTCCAGGAAAAGGGATGACGAATGATGGAAGGAACTGAGTGAAACGCTGATGTGAAGTCTGTGGACATGAAGGTGGACATGAAGCTGGGGAGAAGCCGAGGTATGAGTTTCGATCTGGAGGCATTGGGAACATTTAGTTCCATCAGATGAGGTAAGATTATGGAATGACATTTTCCCAAGGCCAGCGATGAATTCAGACGAGCATTTTTGCCCTTCCCCCAGCTTGCCCACTGGTAATGTTGAGAAGAATGTTTCCTGTCATTCCTACATGCGCTTCATTTTCTGTGTACGGTAGGTATGAAGTGGGTAAGGTGTATAACATGTGACAATGTCCACTTAATTGTATTGTTTTCAGTAGCATATTTGATTGTGTTTTCCCGTGCTCTTTTTAATGTCACTGCGTGATCTTATAATCATCTTGTTGTGTGTGTCATTTTACAGGTAGAGGCTGAACTCCAGAATAAGGGAAGACGAATGATGGAAGGAACTGCGTGAAACGCTGATGTGAAGTCTGTGGACATGAAGCTGGGGAGAAGCCGAGGTATGAGTTTCGATCTGGAGGCATTGGGAACATTTAGTTCCATCAGATGAGGTAAGATTATGGAATGACATTTTCCCAAGGCCAGCGATAAATTCAGACGAGCATTTTTGCCCTTCCCCCAGCTCGCCCACTGGTAATGTTGAGAAGAATGTTTCCTGTCATTCCTACATGCGCTTCATTTTCTGTGTACGGTAGGTATGAAGTGGGTAAGGTGTATAACATGTGACAATGTCCACTTAATTGTATTGTTTTCAGTAGCATATTTGATTGTGTTTTCCCGTGCTCTTTTTAATGTCACTGCGTGATCTTATAATCATCTTGTTGTGTGTGTCATTTTACAGGTAGAGGCTGAACTCCAGAATAAGGGAAGACGAATGATGGAAGGAACTGCGTGAAACGCTGATGTGAAGTCTGTGGACATGAAGCTGGGGAGAAGCCGAGGTATCAGTTTCGATCTGGAGGCATTGGGAACATTTAGTTCCATCAGAGGAGGTAAGATGATGGAATGACATTTTCCCAAGGCCAGCGATAAATTCAGACGAGCATTTTTGCCCTTCCCCCAGCTCGCCCACTGGTAATGTTGAGAAGAATGTTTCCTGTCATTCCTACATGCGCTTCATTTTCTGTGTACGGTAGGTATGAAGTGGGTAAGGTGTATAATCATGTGACAATGTCCACTTAATTGTATTGTTTTCAGTAGCATATTTGATTGTTTTTTCCCGTGCTCTTTGTAATGTCACTGCGTGATCTTAAAATCATCTCGTTGTGTGTGCCATTTTACAGGTATTGGCTGAACTCCAGGAAAAGGGATGACGAATGATGGAAGGAACTGAGTGAAACGCTGATGTGAAGTCTGTGGACATGAAGGTGGACATGAAGCTGGGGAGAAGCCGAGGTATCAGTTTCGATCTGGAGGCATTGGGAACATTTAGTTCCATCAGATGAGGTAAGATGATGGAATGACATTTTCCCAAGGCCAGCGATAAATTCAGACGAGCATTTTTGCCCTTCCCCCAGCTCGCCCACTGGTAGTGTTGAGAAGAATGTTTCCTGTCATTCCTACATGCGCTTCATTTTCTGTGTACGGTAGGTATGAAGTGGGTAAGGTGTATAACATGTGACAATGTCGACTTAATTGTATTGTTTTCAGTAGCATATTTGATTGTGTTTTCCCATGCTCTTTTTAATGTCACTGCGTGATCTTAAAATCATCTCGTTGTGTGTGCCATTTTACAGGTAGAGGCTGAACTCCAGGAAAAGGGATGACGAATGATGGAAGGAACTGAGTGAAACGCTGATGTGAAGTCTGTGGACATGAAGGTGGACATGAAGCTGGGGAGATGCCGAGGTATGAGTTTCGATCTGGAGGCATTGGGAACATTTAGTTCCATCAGATGAGGTAAGATTATGGAATGACATTTTCCCAAGGCCAGCGATAAATTCAGACGAGCATTTTTGCCCTTCCCCCAGCTCGCCCACTGGTAATGTTGAGAAGAATGTTTCCTGTCATTCCTACATGCGCTTCATTTTCTGTGTACGGTAGGTATGAAGTGGGTAAGGTGTATAACATGTGACAATGTCGACTTAATTGTATTGTTTTCAGTAGCATATTTGATTGTGTTTTCCCATGCTCTTTTTAATGTCACTGCGTGATCTTAAAATCATCTCGTTGTGTGTGCCATTTTACAGGTAGAGGCTGAACTCCAGAATAAGGGAAGACGAATGATGGAAGGAACTGCGTGAAACGCTGATGTGAAGTCTGTGGACATGAAGGTGGACATGAAGCTGGGGAGAAGCCGAGGTATCAGTTTCGATCTGGAGGCATTGGGAACATTTAGTTCCATCAGAGGAGGTAAGATGATGGAATGACATTTTCCCAAGGCCAGCGATAAATTCAGACGAGCATTTTTGCCCTTCCCCCAGCTCGCCCACTGGTAATGTTGAGAAGAATGTTTCCTGTCATTCCTACATGCGCTTCATTTTCTGTGTACGGTAGGTATGAAGTGGGTAAGGTGTATAACATGTGACAATGTCCACTTAATTGTATTGTTTTCAGTAGCATATTTGATTGTGTTTTCCCGTGCTCTTTTTAATGTCACTGCGTGATCTTATAATCATCTTGTTGTGTGTGTCATTTTACAGGTAGAGGCTGAACTCCAGAATAAGGGAAGACGAATGATGGAAGGAACTGCGTGAAACGCTGATGTGAAGTCTGTGGACATGAAGGTGGACATGAAGCTGGGGAGAAGCCGAGGTATGAGTTTCGATCTGGAGGCATTGGGAACATTTAGTTCCATCAGATGAGGTAAGATTATGGAATGACATTTTCCCAAGGCCAGCGATAAATTCAGACGAGCATTTTTGCCCTTCCCCCAGCTCGCCCACTGGTAATGTTGAGAAGAATGTTTCCTGTCATTCCTACATGCGCTTCATTTTCTGTGTACGGTAGGTATGAAGTGGGTAAGGTGTATAACATGTGACAATGTCGACTTAATTGTATTGTTTTCAGTAGCATATTTGATTGTGTTTTCCCATGCTCTTTTTAATGTCACTGCGTGATCTTAAAATCATCTCGTTGTGTGTGCCATTTTACAGGTAGAGGCTGAACTCCAGGAAAAGGGATGACGAATGATGGAAGGAACTGAGTGAAACGCTGATGTGAAGTCTGTGGACATGAAGGTGGACATGAAGCTGGGGAGAAGCCGAGGTATGAGTTTCGATCTGGAGGCATTGGGAACATTTAGTTCCATCAGATGAGGTAAGATTATGGAATGACATTTTCCCAAGGCCAGCGATAAATTCAGACGAGCATTTTTGCCCTTCCCCCAGCTTGCCCACTGGTAATGTTGAGAAGAATGTTTCCTGTCATTCCTACATGCGCTTCATTTTCTGTGTACGGTAGGTATGAAGTGGGTAAGGTGTATAACATGTGACAATGTTGACTTAATTGTATTGTTTTCAGTAGCATATTTGATTGTGTTTTCCCATGCTCTTTTTAATGTCACTGTGTGATCTTATAATCATCTTGTTGTGTGTGTCATTTTACAGGTAGAGGCTGAACTCCAGAAAAAGGGAAGACTAATGATGGAAGGAACTGCGTGAAACGCTGATTTGAAGTCTGTGGACATGAAGGTGGACATGAAGCTGGGGAGAAGCCGAGGTATCAGTTTCGATCTGGAGGCATTGGGAACATTTAGTTCCATCAGATGAGGTAAGATGATGGAATGACATTTTCCCAAGGCCAGCGATAAATTCAGACGAGCATTTTTGCCCTTCCCCCAGCTCGCCCACTGGTAATGTTGAGAAGAATGTTTCCTGTCATTCCTACATGCGCTTCATTTTCTGTGTACGGTAGGTATGAAGTGGGTAAGGTGTATAACATGTGACAATGTCCACTTAATTGTATTGTTTTCAGTAGCATATTTGATTGTGTTTTCCCGTGCTCTTTTTAATGTCACTGCGTGATCTTATAATCATCTTGTTGTGTGTGTCATTTTACAGGTAGAGGCTGAACTCCAGAATAAGGGAAGACGAATGATGGAAGGAACTGAGTGAAACGCTGATGTGAAGTCTGTGGACATGAAGGTGGTCATGAAGCTGGGGAGAAGCCGAGGTATCAGTTCGGTCTGGAGGCATCGGGAACATTTCGCTCCATCAGAGGAGGTAAGGTGATGGAAGGACATTTTCCCAAGGCCAGCATCAGACGAGCATTTTTGCCCTTCCCCCAGCTCGCCCACTGGTAATGTTGAGAGAAGAATGTTTCCTGTCATTACTACATACGCTTCATTTTCTGTGCACGGTAGGTACGAAGTGGGTAAGGTGTATAATCATGTGACAATGTCCACTTAACTGTATTGTTTTCAGTAGCATATTTGATTGTGTTTTCCGGGGCTCTTTGTAATGTCACTGCGTGATCTTATAATCATCTCGTTGTGTGTGTGTCATTTTACAGGTAGAGGCTGAACTCCAGAAAAGGGGAAGACGAATGATGGAAGGAACTGAGTGAAACGCTGATGTGAAGTCTGTGGACATGAAGGTGGTCATGAAGCTGGGGAGAAGCCGAGGTATCAGTTCGGTCTGGAGGCATCGGGAACATTTCTCTCCATCAGAGGAGGTAAGGTGATGGAAGGACATTTTCCCAAGTTCAGCATCAGATGAGCATTTTTGCCCTTCCCCCAGCTCGCCCACTGGTAATGTTGAGAGAAGAATGTTTCCTGTCATTACTACATACGCTTCATTTTCTGTGCACGGTAGGTACGAAGTGGGTAAGGTGTATAATCATGTGACAATGTCCACTTAACTGTATTGTTTTCAGTAGCATATTTGATTGTGTTTTCCGGGGCTCTTTGTAATGTCACTGCGTGATCTTATAATCATCTCGTTGTGTGTGTGTCATTTTACAGGTAGAGGCTGAACTCCAGAAAAGGGGAAGACGAATGATGGAAGGAACTGAGTGAAACGCTGATGTGAAGTCTGTGGACATGAAGGTGGTCATGAAGCTGGGGAGAAGCCGAGGTATCAGTTCGGTCTGGAGGCATCGGGAACATTTCGCTCCATCAGAGGAGGTAAGGTGATGGAAGGACATTTTCCCAAGGCCAGCATCAGACGAGCATTTTTGCCCTTCTCCCAGCTCGCCCACTGGTAATGTTGAGAGAAGAATGTTTCCTGTCATTACTACATACGCTTCATTTTCTGTGCACGGTAGGTACGAAGTGGGTAAGGTGTATAATCATGTGACAATGTCCACTTAACTGTATTGTTTTCAGTAGCATATTTGATTGTGTTTTCCAGGGCTCTTTGTAATGTCACTGCGTGATCTTAAAATCATCTCGTTGTGTGTGCCATTTTACAGGTAGAGGCTGAACTCCAGAATAAGGGAAGACGAATGATGGAAGGAACTGCGTGAAACGCTGATGTGAAGTCTGTGGACATGAAGGTGGACATGAAGCTGGGGAGAAGCCGAGGTATCAGTTTCGATCTGGAGGCATTGGGAACATTTAGTTCCATCAGAGGAGGTAAGATGATGGAATGACATTTTCCCAAGGCCAGCGATAAATTCAGACGAGCATTTTTGCCCTTCCCCCAGCTCGCCCACTGGTAATGTTGAGAAGAATGTTTCCTGTCATTCCTACATGCGCTTCATTTTCTGTGTACGGTAGGTATGAAGTGGGTAAGGTGTATAACATGTGACAATGTCGACTTAATTGTATTGTTTTCAGTAGCATATTTGATTGTGTTTTCCCATGCTCTTTTTAATGTCACTGCGTGATCTTAAAATCGTCTCGTTGTGTGTGCCATTTTACAGGTAGAGGCTGAACTCCAGGAAAAGGGATGACGAATGATGGAAGGAACTGAGTGAAACGCTGATGTGAAGTCTGTGGACATGAAGGTGGACATGAAGCTGGGGAGAAGCCGAGGTATGAGTTTCGATCTGGAGGCATTGGGAACATTTAGTTCCATCAGATGAGGTAAGATTATGGAATGACATTTTCCCAAGGCCAGCGATAAATTCAGACGAGCATTTTTGCCCTTCCCCCAGCTCGCCCACTGGTAATGTTGAGAAGAATGTTTCCTGTCATTCCTACATGCGCTTCATTTTCTGTGTACGGTAGGTATGAAGTGGGTAAGGTGTATAACATGTGACAATGTCGACTTAATTGTATTGTTTTCAGTAGCATATTTGATTGTGTTTTCCCATGCTCTTTTTAATGTCACTGCGTAATCTTAAAATCATCTCGTTGTGTGTGCCATTTTACAGGTAGAGGCTGAACTCCAGGAAAAGGGATGACGAATGATGGAAGGAACTGAGTGAAACGCTGATGTGAAGTCTGTGGACATGAAGGTGGACATGAAGCTGGGGAGAAGCCGAGGTATGAGTTTCGATCTGGAGGCATTGGGAACATTTAGTTCCATCAGATGAGGTAAGATTATGGAATGACATTTTCCCAAGGCCAGCGATAAATTCAGACGAGCATTTTTGCCCTTCCCCCAGCTTGCCCACTGGTAATGTTGAGAAGAATGTTTCCTGTCATTCCTACATGCGCTTCATTTTCTGTGTACGGTAGGTATGAAGTGGGTAAGGTGTATAACATGTGACAATGTCCACTTAATTGTATTGTTTTCAGTAGCATATTTGATTGTTTTTTCCCGTGCTCTTTGGAATGTCACTGCGTGATATTATAATCATCTTGTTGTGTGTGTCATTTTACAGGTAGAGGCTGAACTCCAGGAAAAGGGATGACGAATGATGGAAGGAACTGAGTGAAACGCTGATGTGAAGTCTGTGGACATGAAGGTGGACATGAAGCTGGGGAGAAGCCGAGGTATCAGTTTCGATCTGGAGGCATTGGGAACATTTAGTTCCATCAGATGAGGTAAGATGATGGAATGACATTTTCCCAAGGCCAGCGATAAATTCAGACGAGCATTTTTGCCCTTCCCCCAGCTCGCCCACTGGTAATGTTGAGAAGAATGTTTCCTGTCATTCCTACATGCGCTTCATTTTCTGTGTACGGTAGGTATGAAGTGGGTAAGGTGTATAACATGTGACAATGTCGACTTAATTGTATTGTTTTCAGTAGCATATTTGATTGTGTTTTCCCATGCTCTTTTTAATGTCACTGCGTGATCTTAAAATCATCTCGTTGTGTGTGCCATTTTACAGGTAGAGGCTGAACTCCAGGAAAAGGGATGACGAATGATGGAAGGAACTGAGTGAAACGCTGATGTGAAGTCTGTGGACATGAAGGTGGACATGAAGCTGGGGAGAAGCCGAGGTATGAGTTTCGATCTGGAGGCATTGGGAACATTTAGTTCCATCAGATGAGGTAAGATTATGGAATGACATTTTCCCAAGGCCAGCGATAAATTCAGACGAGCATTTTTGCCCTTCCCCCAGCTCGCCCACTGGTAATGTTGAGAAGAATGTTTCCTGTCATTCCTACATGCGCTTCATTTTCTGTGTACGGTAGGTATGAAGTGGGTAAGGTGTATAACATGTGACAATGTCGACTTAATTGTATTGTTTTCAGTAGCATATTTGATTGTGTTTTCCCATGCTCTTTTTAATGTCACTGCGTGATCTTAAAATCATCTCGTTGTGTGTGCCATTTTACAGGTAGAGGCTGAACTCCAGAATAAGGGAAGACGAATGATGGAAGGAACTGCGTGAAACGCTGATGTGAAGTCTGTGGACATGAAGGTGGACATGAAGCTGGGGAGAAGCCGAGGTATCAGTTTAGATCTGGAGGCATTGGGAACATTTAGTTCCATCAGAGGAGGTAAGATGATGGAATGACATTTTCCCAAGGCCAGCGATAAATTCAGACGAGCATTTTTGCCCTTCCCCCAGCTCGCCCACTGGTAATGTTGAGAAGAATGTTTCCTGTCATTCCTACATGCGCTTCATTTTCTGTGTACGGTAGGTATGAAGTGGGTAAGGTGTATAACATGTGACAATGTCGACTTAATTGTATTGTTTTCAGTAGCATATTTGATTGTGTTTTCCCATGCTCTTTTTAATGTCACTGCGTGATCTTAAAATCGTCTCGTTGTGTGTGCCATTTTACAGGTAGAGGCTGAACTCCAGGAAAAGGGATGACGAATGATGGAAGGAACTGAGTGAAACGCTGATGTGAAGTCTGTGGACATGAAGGTGGACATGAAGCTGGGGAGAAGCCGAGGTATCAGTTTCGATCTGGAGGCATTGGGAACATTTAGTTCCATCAGATGAGGTAAGATGATGGAATGACATTTTCCCAAGGCCAGCGATAAATTCAGACGAGCATTTTTGCCCTTCCCCCAGCTCGCCCACTGGTAATGTTGAGAAGAATGTTTCCTGTCATTCCTACATGCGCTTCATTTTCTGTGTACGGTAGGTATGAAGTGGGTAAGGTGTATAACATGTGACAATGTCGACTTAATTGTATTGTTTTCAGTAGCATATTTGATTGTGTTTTCCCATGCTCTTTTTAATGTCACTGCGTGATCTTAAAATCATCTCGTTGTGTGTGCCATTTTACAGGTAGAGGCTGAACTCCAGGAAAAGGGATGACGAATGATGGAAGGAACTGAGTGAAACGCTGATGTGAAGTCTGTGGACATGAAGGTGGACATGAAGCTGGGGAGAAGCCGAGGTATGAGTTTCGATCTGGAGGCATTGGGAACATTTAGTTCCATCAGATGAGGTAAGATTATGGAATGACATTTTCCCAAGGCCAGCGATGAATTCAGACGAGCATTTTTGCCCTTCCCCCAGCTTGCCCACTGGTAATGTTGAGAAGAATGTTTCCTGTCATTCCTACATGCGCTTCATTTTCTGTGTACGGTAGGTATGAAGTGGGTAAGGTGTATAACATGTGACAATGTCCACTTAATTGTATTGTTTTCAGTAGCATATTTGATTGTGTTTTCCCGTGCTCTTTTTAATGTCACTGCGTGATCTTATAATCATCTTGTTGTGTGTGTCATTTTACAGGTAGAGGCTGAACTCCAGAATAAGGGAAGACGAATGATGGAAGGAACTGCGTGAAACGCTGATGTGAAGTCTGTGGACATGAAGCTGGGGAGAAGCCGAGGTATGAGTTTCGATCTGGAGGCATTGGGAACATTTAGTTCCATCAGATGAGGTAAGATTATGGAATGACATTTTCCCAAGGCCAGCGATAAATTCAGACGAGCATTTTTGCCCTTCCCCCAGCTCGCCCACTGGTAATGTTGAGAAGAATGTTTCCTGTCATTCCTACATGCGCTTCATTTTCTGTGTACGGTAGGTATGAAGTGGGTAAGGTGTATAACATGTGACAATGTCCACTTAATTGTATTGTTTTCAGTAGCATATTTGATTGTGTTTTCCCGTGCTCTTTTTAATGTCACTGCGTGATCTTATAATCATCTTGTTGTGTGTGTCATTTTACAGGTAGAGGCTGAACTCCAGAATAAGGGAAGACGAATGATGGAAGGAACTGCGTGAAACGCTGATGTGAAGTCTGTGGACATGAAGCTGGGGAGAAGCCGAGGTATCAGTTTCGATCTGGAGGCATTGGGAACATTTAGTTCCATCAGAGGAGGTAAGATGATGGAATGACATTTTCCCAAGGCCAGCGATAAATTCAGACGAGCATTTTTGCCCTTCCCCCAGCTCGCCCACTGGTAATGTTGAGAAGAATGTTTCCTGTCATTCCTACATGCGCTTCATTTTCTGTGTACGGTAGGTATGAAGTGGGTAAGGTGTATAATCATGTGACAATGTCCACTTAATTGTATTGTTTTCAGTAGCATATTTGATTGTTTTTTCCCGTGCTCTTTGTAATGTCACTGCGTGATCTTAAAATCATCTCGTTGTGTGTGCCATTTTACAGGTATTGGCTGAACTCCAGGAAAAGGGATGACGAATGATGGAAGGAACTGAGTGAAACGCTGATGTGAAGTCTGTGGACATGAAGGTGGACATGAAGCTGGGGAGAAGCCGAGGTATCAGTTTCGATCTGGAGGCATTGGGAACATTTAGTTCCATCAGATGAGGTAAGATGATGGAATGACATTTTCCCAAGGCCAGCGATAAATTCAGACGAGCATTTTTGCCCTTCCCCCAGCTCGCCCACTGGTAGTGTTGAGAAGAATGTTTCCTGTCATTCCTACATGCGCTTCATTTTCTGTGTACGGTAGGTATGAAGTGGGTAAGGTGTATAACATGTGACAATGTCGACTTAATTGTATTGTTTTCAGTAGCATATTTGATTGTGTTTTCCCATGCTCTTTTTAATGTCACTGCGTGATCTTAAAATCATCTCGTTGTGTGTGCCATTTTACAGGTAGAGGCTGAACTCCAGGAAAAGGGATGACGAATGATGGAAGGAACTGAGTGAAACGCTGATGTGAAGTCTGTGGACATGAAGGTGGACATGAAGCTGGGGAGATGCCGAGGTATGAGTTTCGATCTGGAGGCATTGGGAACATTTAGTTCCATCAGATGAGGTAAGATTATGGAATGACATTTTCCCAAGGCCAGCGATAAATTCAGACGAGCATTTTTGCCCTTCCCCCAGCTCGCCCACTGGTAATGTTGAGAAGAATGTTTCCTGTCATTCCTACATGCGCTTCATTTTCTGTGTACGGTAGGTATGAAGTGGGTAAGGTGTATAACATGTGACAATGTCGACTTAATTGTATTGTTTTCAGTAGCATATTTGATTGTGTTTTCCCATGCTCTTTTTAATGTCACTGCGTGATCTTAAAATCATCTCGTTGTGTGTGCCATTTTACAGGTAGAGGCTGAACTCCAGAATAAGGGAAGACGAATGATGGAAGGAACTGCGTGAAACGCTGATGTGAAGTCTGTGGACATGAAGGTGGACATGAAGCTGGGGAGAAGCCGAGGTATCAGTTTCGATCTGGAGGCATTGGGAACATTTAGTTCCATCAGAGGAGGTAAGATGATGGAATGACATTTTCCCAAGGCCAGCGATAAATTCAGACGAGCATTTTTGCCCTTCCCCCAGCTCGCCCACTGGTAATGTTGAGAAGAATGTTTCCTGTCATTCCTACATGCGCTTCATTTTCTGTGTACGGTAGGTATGAAGTGGGTAAGGTGTATAACATGTGACAATGTCCACTTAATTGTATTGTTTTCAGTAGCATATTTGATTGTGTTTTCCCGTGCTCTTTTTAATGTCACTGCGTGATCTTATAATCATCTTGTTGTGTGTGTCATTTTACAGGTAGAGGCTGAACTCCAGAATAAGGGAAGACGAATGATGGAAGGAACTGCGTGAAACGCTGATGTGAAGTCTGTGGACATGAAGGTGGACATGAAGCTGGGGAGAAGCCGAGGTATGAGTTTCGATCTGGAGGCATTGGGAACATTTAGTTCCATCAGATGAGGTAAGATTATGGAATGACATTTTCCCAAGGCCAGCGATAAATTCAGACGAGCATTTTTGCCCTTCCCCCAGCTCGCCCACTGGTAATGTTGAGAAGAATGTTTCCTGTCATTCCTACATGCGCTTCATTTTCTGTGTACGGTAGGTATGAAGTGGGTAAGGTGTATAACATGTGACAATGTCGACTTAATTGTATTGTTTTCAGTAGCATATTTGATTGTGTTTTCCCATGCTCTTTTTAATGTCACTGCGTGATCTTAAAATCATCTCGTTGTGTGTGCCATTTTACAGGTAGAGGCTGAACTCCAGGAAAAGGGATGACGAATGATGGAAGGAACTGAGTGAAACGCTGATGTGAAGTCTGTGGACATGAAGGTGGACATGAAGCTGGGGAGAAGCCGAGGTATGAGTTTCGATCTGGAGGCATTGGGAACATTTAGTTCCATCAGATGAGGTAAGATTATGGAATGACATTTTCCCAAGGCCAGCGATAAATTCAGACGAGCATTTTTGCCCTTCCCCCAGCTTGCCCACTGGTAATGTTGAGAAGAATGTTTCCTGTCATTCCTACATGCGCTTCATTTTCTGTGTACGGTAGGTATGAAGTGGGTAAGGTGTATAACATGTGACAATGTTGACTTAATTGTATTGTTTTCAGTAGCATATTTGATTGTGTTTTCCCATGCTCTTTTTAATGTCACTGTGTGATCTTATAATCATCTTGTTGTGTGTGTCATTTTACAGGTAGAGGCTGAACTCCAGAAAAAGGGAAGACTAATGATGGAAGGAACTGCGTGAAACGCTGATTTGAAGTCTGTGGACATGAAGGTGGACATGAAGCTGGGGAGAAGCCGAGGTATCAGTTTCGATCTGGAGGCATTGGGAACATTTAGTTCCATCAGATGAGGTAAGATGATGGAATGACATTTTCCCAAGGCCAGCGATAAATTCAGACGAGCATTTTTGCCCTTCCCCCAGCTCGCCCACTGGTAATGTTGAGAAGAATGTTTCCTGTCATTCCTACATGCGCTTCATTTTCTGTGTACGGTAGGTATGAAGTGGGTAAGGTGTATAACATGTGACAATGTCCACTTAATTGTATTGTTTTCAGTAGCATATTTGATTGTGTTTTCCCGTGCTCTTTTTAATGTCACTGCGTGATCTTATAATCATCTTGTTGTGTGTGTCATTTTACAGGTAGAGGCTGAACTCCAGAATAAGGGAAGACGAATGATGGAAGGAACTGAGTGAAACGCTGATGTGAAGTCTGTGGACATGAAGGTGGTCATGAAGCTGGGGAGAAGCCGAGGTATCAGTTCGGTCTGGAGGCATCGGGAACATTTCGCTCCATCAGAGGAGGTAAGGTGATGGAAGGACATTTTCCCAAGGCCAGCATCAGACGAGCATTTTTGCCCTTCCCCCAGCTCGCCCACTGGTAATGTTGAGAGAAGAATGTTTCCTGTCATTACTACATACGCTTCATTTTCTGTGCACGGTAGGTACGAAGTGGGTAAGGTGTATAATCATGTGACAATGTCCACTTAACTGTATTGTTTTCAGTAGCATATTTGATTGTGTTTTCCGGGGCTCTTTGTAATGTCACTGCGTGATCTTATAATCATCTCGTTGTGTGTGTGTCATTTTACAGGTAGAGGCTGAACTCCAGAAAAGGGGAAGACGAATGATGGAAGGAACTGAGTGAAACGCTGATGTGAAGTCTGTGGACATGAAGGTGGTCATGAAGCTGGGGAGAAGCCGAGGTATCAGTTCGGTCTGGAGGCATCGGGAACATTTCTCTCCATCAGAGGAGGTAAGGTGATGGAAGGACATTTTCCCAAGTTCAGCATCAGATGAGCATTTTTGCCCTTCCCCCAGCTCGCCCACTGGTAATGTTGAGAGAAGAATGTTTCCTGTCATTACTACATACGCTTCATTTTCTGTGCACGGTAGGTACGAAGTGGGTAAGGTGTATAATCATGTGACAATGTCCACTTAACTGTATTGTTTTCAGTAGCATATTTGATTGTGTTTTCCGGGGCTCTTTGTAATGTCACTGCGTGATCTTATAATCATCTCGTTGTGTGTGTGTCATTTTACAGGTAGAGGCTGAACTCCAGAAAAGGGGAAGACGAATGATGGAAGGAACTGAGTGAAACGCTGATGTGAAGTCTGTGGACATGAAGGTGGTCATGAAGCTGGGGAGAAGCCGAGGTATCAGTTCGGTCTGGAGGCATCGGGAACATTTCGCTCCATCAGAGGAGGTAAGGTGATGGAAGGACATTTTCCCAAGGCCAGCATCAGACGAGCATTTTTGCCCTTCTCCCAGCTCGCCCACTGGTAATGTTGAGAGAAGAATGTTTCCTGTCATTACTACATACGCTTCATTTTCTGTGCACGGTAGGTACGAAGTGGGTAAGGTGTATAATCATGTGACAATGTCCACTTAACTGTATTGTTTTCAGTAGCATATTTGATTGTGTTTTCCAGGGCTCTTTGTAATGTCACTGCGTGATCTTATAATCATCTCGTTGTGTGTGTGTCATTTTACAGGTAGAGGCTGAACTCCAGAAAAGGGGAAGACGAATGATGGAAGGAACTGAGTGAAACGCTGATGTGAAGTCTGTGGACATGAAGGTGGTCATGAAGCTGGGGAGAAGCCGAGGTATCAGTTCGGTCTGGAGGCATCGGGAACATTTCGCTCCATCAGAGGAGGTAAGGTGATGGAAGGACATTTTCCCAAGGCCAGCATCAGACGAGCATTTTTGCCCTTCCCCCAGCTCGCCCACTGGTAATGTTGAGAGAAGAATGTTTCCTGTCATTACTACATACGCTTCATTTTCTGTGCACGGTAGGTACGAAGTGGGTAAGGTGTATAATCACGTGACAATGTCCACTTAACTGTATTGTTTTCAGTAGCATATTTGATTGTGTTTTCCCGGGCTCTTTGTAATGTCACTGCGTGATCTTATAATCATCTCGTTGTGTGTGTGTCATTTTACAGGTAGAGGCTGAACTCCAGAAAAGGGGAAGACGAATGATGGAAGGAACTGAGTGAAACGCTGATGTGAAGTTTGTGGACATGAAGGTGGTCATGAAGCTGGGGAGAAGCCGAGGTATCAGTTCGGTCTGGAGGCATCGGGAACATTTCGCTCCATCAGAGGAGGTAAGGTGATGGAAGGACATTTTCCCAAGGCCAGCATCAGACGAGCATTTTTGCCCTTCCCCCAGCTCGCCCACTGGTAATGTTGAGAGAAGAATGTTTCCTGTCATTACTACATACGCTTCATTTTCTGTGCACGGTAGGTACGAAGTGGGTAAGGTGTATAATCACGTGACAATGTCCACTTAACTGTATTGTTTTCAGTAGCATATTTGATTGTGTTTTCCCGGGCTCTTTGTAATGTCACTGCGTGATCTTATAATCATCTCGTTGTGTGTGTGTCATTTTACAGGTAGAGGCTGAACTCCAGAAAAAGAGAAGACGAATGATGGAAGGAACTGAGTGAAACGCTGATGTGAAGTCTGTGGACATGAAGGTGGACATGAAGCTGGGGAGAAGCCGAGGTATCAATTCGGTCTGGAGGCATCGGGAACATTTCGCTCCATCAGAGGAGGTAAGGTGATGGAAGGACATTTTCCCAAGGCCAGCGTCAGACGAGCATTTTTACCCTTCCCCCAGCTCGCCCACTGGTAATGTTGAGAGAAGAATGTTTCCTGTCATTACTACATACGCTTCATTTTCTGTGCACGGTAGGTACGAAGTGGGTAAGGTGTATAATCATGTGACAATGTCCACTTAACTGTATTGTTTTCAGTAGCATATTTGTTTGTCTTTTCCCGGGTTCTTTGTAATGTCACTGCGTGATCTTATAATCATCTCGTTGTGTGTGTGTCATTTTACAGGTAGAGGCTGAACTCCAGAAAAGGGGAAGACGAATGATGGAAGGAACTGAGTGAAACGCTGATGTGAAGTCTGTGGACATGAAGGTGGACATGAAGCTGGGGAGAAGCAGAGGTATCAGTTCGGTCTGGAGGCATCGGGAACATTTCGCTCCATCAGAGGAGGTAAGGTGATGGAAGGACATTTTCCCAAGGCCAGTGACATTTTCCCCCAGCTCACCCACTGGTAATGTTGAGAGAAGAATGTTTCCTGTCATTACTACATACGCTTCATTTTCTGTGCACGGTAGGTACGAAGTGGGTAAGGTGTATAATCATGTGACAATGTCCACTTAACTGTATGTTTTTCAGTAGCATATTTGATTTTGTTTTCCCGGGCTCTTTGTAATGTCACTGCGTGATCTTATAATCATCTCGTTGTGTGTGTGTGTCATTTTACAGGTAGAGGCTGAACTCCAGAAAAGGGGAAGACGAATGATGGAAGGAACTGAGTGAAACGCTGATGTGAAGTCTGTGGACATGAAGGTGGACATGGAGCTGGGGAGAAGCCGAGGTATCAGTTTCGATCTGGAGGCATTGGGAACATTTCGTTCCATCAGAGGAGGTAAGATGATGGAATGACATTTTCCCAAGGCCAGCGTCAGACGACCATTTTTGCCCTTCCCCCAGCTCGCCCACTGTTACTGTTAACACCCCGTGTCTCATAGACGGAGGTCTCCGTCCTTTCAATTAGTAACGCCCGAAGCCCAGGACGGAGATTAATAGAAGGACAGAGATTTATTGATATCAAAACCAATCGCATCGCTCCACAGGCTGGGAGCGTCTGTTGCGCAACATCAATGTCAACATCCGGTTGGGACGTCATCCAAAATGATGATGAGATCGAAAATCTTCAAGTGTGAATAACTGATCTAAACCAATCCGTCCAATTCTAAGAAAAGATAATGTTTTTGACGGCCCATTGCGGTCCCGTCGCTAGTCGCGTTAATTAGTTAATCATACCTCCCTTTGTTGTCGATCGCCTCGGGAGTGTTTGGCTACTTCAAGCTACTTCCAAAATGGCGCGGAGCCACGTGGAAATAGGCCCTGAAGAAACAAATCGCTGTGCGCCCTGATTAAATGGCCCTATATACCCCCAGGCGCTTGGTGTGTTTTAAATAATATGCAATCACACCAGAATGCACACAGCTGTCTCATTTCTCATCAAAACCCTCGTGCTTCAATGTACGAGCCGTGAAGTCGGGAGATAAAAGAAAGAAAAGGAATAGACGAGGAGTGACAAAGTGTTACCATTGCAGTACGGTACAGTACAGTACAGTATGGAAAAACGCTCTGGCCAAAACATCACCCAAGGTGGCTCTGCTTTAGGAGCGGCGGAGGCAGGATCTAAACAGAGCGGGTGGGAACTGGCATGAGAATAACTGGGTCACGACTCTTCACCAGCACTTGGAACATGTAAACCTTTTTAGACCTTCTAGAAGTTGTCCTGCATGACTAACATTTATAACTGGTGTTATGAAGCCTTATACGTGGATTATAAATTTTGCAATTTTGATGCATTATAGACCTCACCTTTAAAAGTGTTAATCGGTCACATCAGGCTTCAGAAATTGCTTTTCAATTCACCTAGGAATGTGGTTCATATTTGATTAGCAAAAATCGTTTTCTGCTTTATTAAAAAAACAATTCTAATGACAATAGTGTTTTGGGCTTTTCAATAGTGTTTTGTCTGTTACTCTGTTCTAGACTACTATGAAGACCTACGTGCTGGCCAAGTATCTGATGGAGTTGACTACAAGATGCTTCACTACCGGCCCTCTGAGATCTCTGCTGCTTCCCTCTGCCTCTCCCAGAGTCTGCTGGATGGCCTGCCATGGGTGAGTTAAATAGACTGAACTGATGTGGGGACGTGTATTTTCGCTTATAATAGGCTACAGATGGCTAGAATGACTGTCTTAGTTCTAATTTGTTTTTGCTTCATGTGTTGCAGACTCCTACAGAAAAGTACTACACCACAACCACATACGACGAGGCTCACCTAAAGCCGATCATGCACCAGATGGTAAAGAATGTGGTTGTCGCCAACGAGGGGAGAACAGAGTTCCAGGTGAGTTGGCAAAGTATTTGGAAGTTAATGGAGCACCATGGGGATGATTAAATTCTGTAGATCAAGGGGGACTGCCAAATATTTGTGGGATAGGAACTTTCAACATTTAAAAAAAGGGGGCGTTGGTAGCTTGTGGATCGGCTTTTTTTGGCAAAGGCTTTGTGTAGAGGGAAAACTTGACATTGGCTCTGAACTTTATCAAGTGGTCAAATCCACAAGTAAACGTGAAGATGACAATCCAAGTATTTACAACACTGATGGTGTTGTCAAACAAGTCTGACATCTATGAAAGTTTAATCTGCTACTGAAATTTTTTGGAAGACCCCTGCTGTAGATGTATAGTAATGCAAATGTACCCTCTCCACCTAGGCTGTCAGGAGCAAGTACTTGCAGAGCCTGCAGATGGAGATCGCCCTCCTCCCCGAGCTGCAGTCGCCTGTACTGAAGAGCCTGGCTGCTCCTCTACTCAGTCTACTGGACACAGTCTATGAAGTGGATTGCTACAACTTCATGGGAGTGGAAGATCTGCCCATGGTCAAAGTTTACAAAGAAACGACCCGTCCTTCTTGGTTAGAGTACTTTATGAGCGGCTGCAGGAGCTGAGCTAAAACAAAATCCTGTGGTTCGGCCTCATGTCGCCCCTCCATCCTCCTGCAGCTTCTAATGATTGGAGCCTGTCGTGTCAGCGCAGAAGAGGATGCTCTGTTCGTCTCTCCCGCCTCTGCTCTTGCACTCTTGAACTGTACAAGCCTGAAGTGAAGAGCCTGGCTGCTCATCTACTGGACATCTTCCATGATCGCCCCTTTATAATGGCATATATCAAAATGACGGAGCCGTTGCGCAAAGACCTGCACTGTTTAATGCAATTTATTTGTGTGAGTTATACCTATTTGTTTTTATTAATTGTAAAAGTCAACAGTATGTATGTCCATAAAATAAGCAAGCAGCACGTGCAGACAATATAGACGGTATAGTTTCAAACTAGGGTATTTAAGAAATAAATCGTAACAAAATGATTGAAACAAAGAACTAGTGAATTGTTTGCTAGTGTGCTGCTTGTTTATGTTATGGAAATGCATAGCCTACTGTTGACTTTTTTTGTCATGAGTAATTCAACAAAAAATACTTAAAAAAAATAACTTGCACAAATAAATTGCATTAAACTGCTGCCAGGTCGGTCTATGCGCAACCGCTCCGTCATTTAGATATATGCTTTATAATGTGACCACATTTTGTAAATATCCATTTAACCCATTTAGGCCGAACGGTTTTCTGAAAAACCTATGTCAGTCGTTCTCAACCTTTTCCATGTCAAGGACCCCTGGAATTATCTGTATTTGGCTGCGGACCCCCATCTGAACATATGTTGTTCCAGGCCCCCCAGATGCAAAGATATGAGTTAAAAACATTTACTGTGAGAATATATATTCAAAGATTTGTGCCATATATTCATGATATATATATATTTTAATGGCTAAAGTAGGTCTAACATAATGCTTAAATTTAATCTATTAAAATGTTTTGTTTCAATTTTATTTCCTGTTAACGTGTGTGTGTGTGTGTGTGTGTGTGTAAAAAAATCATTGTTTTAGATTCCCATTAAAATTGTGTTTGTTATTGTATTTGCAGCCTTTTAATGTTTGACCAGGGGTTTCAGCAGTTCTTGCACTTCTCTCTAAATATGGCTTAATGTCTCAAGTACCGGTATAAGTAATCTAAAACCATAAACTTTCGTACGTCTGAGATTGAAGGGCAAATGATACAAATATTTGTATCTTTTTATTACTAGGTTTCTGCTCCTTTGTTTAAAGGCATTTTGCTCAGAGGTCAAAGCTAGTGTAAAGTTTTTGAATTGGGGTAGACAACCAGAGATAATTGCCAGGTGCTAAGACAATGTAAGCAGAAAGCTAGCAAAGGTCTCATTACGGAAATATGATTTTTGCAGTCACTCTTCCAGAGTGACTTAAAAAGTGACACATTGTGAGCTTGTGATCAAATCAATCTTAATGAGTAATCTGAATCTGCAAAGTAACCTGTCAATTGTAGTACAATATTTTCCTCTGAGCATGTAGTGGAGCAGGAATATAAATTAATCCAGTCATCGCTGGCAGGTGTTGTAAACTAATTGATCTGTCAGCACATGTTAGTTCAGTAATGGGGAGACTTCTCTCCAGGTCTTTAGTAAAAGGAAAGGGCATTTTCAGGCTGGGGATACCAAGTTTATCCAATCAGCAGAGAACTGACAGGACAAAAGATAGCATGATGCCATATTTAGATGCTGTTTTAGAAGATCAGTGGTTCTCAAATGTAACTCTTGAGTGTACAAATGGAACCATAAGTTTGAAAACCACTTTCTGAGAATCCTGGAAAATGCCAACTGTACATTTAGGCAAATCCTTATCTGCTCTCAGCCAGTAGATGGCACCAAAACAACACGCTACTGAAAACAATTTGGGGTTTTTAGGAATAGTTTCTGATTTTCGAACTGTCCTGACTGTGACTGCCCTTTAATTTGTAATATCTTAGAGGTTTTGATTGTGGTATTGATAGCCAGGCTGACTGTACCAACACCAGTAACACATAACACAAAACCTCTACTGTATTATGATCTAAACTAAAGAGATGTACAAATTAGGGGCTGTCAACATCTGGACCTATAGACCGATTCACAGAGGGTTTCCTGGGTGCGGCCATTACTGAGGTGTACCATTGAGTGCAGCAGCACTGATTAGCTACACCTGGCCTACGGAGCACCTGCTCCATGGATTACACCTCAGTAATGGCCGCGCCCAGGGCACCCCTCTGTGAATCGGTCTATAGTGGGTTGCAATGGTTGCAACTATAACCAATGACATGAGACTACCAGAAGAATGCTCTGACCTTGAATACTACAAATGGACATTTTTCAGGATAAACCAACTGAAGAACTTTGAAGCTTCAAATACTGACCCAGTCTTTCATAGGATCCAAAATCCTGCAACATACGTGTTAGCTGGGAGCAACTATTATCAATAGTGCTAATATAATCAAATCATAATAATTGTTACGCTATTACAGTAGCCTAGTTGAACAACATTGTCTCCTTTGACAAATTATGCATATTCGATCACAGGGTTTTCTACAGTCTATGGTTTGAACTAATTAACTGATCCTATTCTATAGCCCCATGTATGGCGACAACAGCGGATTGATTGATTGAAATATGTATTAACAGTTTGCAGAATTACAGTACAATTCAAGCACAACTCAATACAAAGACTGTTAACTGTGAGTGGACGACCCAATAAAGCATTACACTTGTTTACAAGAGGGTCCACCTTGTTCAATCCATCAAACAACCGCAACAGCGATATCCAGCGCTGACATCAGACTAATGTAGAAACCCCAAATATGGATACACGGGTGACAGCATGACACGCATCTAATTAACCATATAAAAGAAGGATCATCATAAATGCATATATGTATAAATGGGCTAGAGTCAGTTTCAGTTCGATAAGATTCGGCCTTTCAACTGGCATTGTATTAGATTAAGCTTCGGCATTGCGTTAGTATTTGCTGGGTGGGCCAAGGCAAGGGGGACATTGGTTTCAAGAACAGTACGCTGCGGAACGGTATTTCCTACCCCGTTTCAGGTCGGTTTGTAAACAGTGATGCACCAACTTGAACATGGCGCCGTGCAGAAAGATGAACTCAATATTCAAGTACTGAGGATCATTTAACTGCTTTAGGCTATTTACAACAACAGATATGAAACTTTATAATGCGCTCTGCAATACGGGGGCATTTAGAACCGTGTTTGCTTTCGGTGAACGTGAAGTGGCGCATTGGTTTCCTGGACATATGGCAAAAGGTGGGACATACATTTGTTTTTAGAAACTGTGATTATTTGCGGAATTACTTGGTTCATTTGATAAGCTGAGGAACACCTCGCCTCACCAGGCTTTCCACCTCGGAGGACTTCTTGTTTTGTCTCGTTCCGAATCTGAAAGATGATCGCTATATGTATTTGTTTTTCATTTATGTTCGAAATAAACCCATTCATTCAAATGGGAAAGGTGTAATGCAATTGTGACTGAACACACACTACCGATACTGTAACGTCGTACACGTACATACATTAACGTTACATCATGTCCATCGTGTGTTTAACAAATATATCTTTGCACAGAATATATGACTTGATACCGGTATTGGTAATATTATTCTGACACATGTACAGTATCAACAGTGATACATGGATTAATATAGACGTCTGAGTCTATTAACAACTCTTATGAATGCATGATTGTGTACAGTGTCAATACTGTATGAATGAATGCATAGAACAGACCTTCAGTGAATGTCTGGATAAATAACACACACACACACACACACACACACACACACACACACACACACACACACACACACACACACACACACACACACACACACACACTGTACAGGTAATGGTAGCCCTGGTCCAGTGCTTACAGCAAGTGGCGGTAATGTTAAGCTATGTTTCTTAATAATAAAAATCTAGAAAGTAACAAAAGTTTTCAGATAGTTGTAGTGGAGTAGAAGTAAAATTTGTGAACATTGGAAATACAGAAAATAAACCACCCGCTCTTCATTTACCGGCATATCAATTGGGTGTCTGTCTGTAGATTTTGTCCTAATGCATATCAAACTTGGGTTCTTTGACATTAAAAGGTGGAGAATCACAGATGTAGCCTTGCCATTGATAGTAACCGTACTCTTCTGTGATCCACTGCAGGTCTCAAGCAGATGCAGTACAACCTGAAGAATGTGGACTGCATTATAGAGATCCACGATGCCAGAATATCCTTTCAATATCAATAGAATGATTTAACCACTTGACAATTCTTTAAAGCCTCAGTGCAAGTCTGTAACGTATTTTAACGAATATGTTATTTTAACCTGTGTGGCCTAAGAGTGTGTTAATACAATATATCTACAGTAGCACATCTGCAGTGGTTGGAGGTCTCCACCAAGATATTTAGACTCTAAAATATTAAAAAAAGATGTTTAGAGTGACTATGATGTTAGGTTGGACAGTCACCTACTGGTTGGCAGTGGCACGTAGTACTGCCTGAAGCTCATATGCACAATATCTCCCCTGGCCAAGCAGGGATTCTCCATCAATCTATCCATCCATCTTCAACCGCTTATCCATAGTCGCGTCGCGGGGGCAACAGCTCCACCAGAGTGCTCAAGACTTCCCTCTCCAGAGCAACATTAGTGACTTCCTCCTGGGGGATCCCGAGATGTTCCAAGGCCAGTGAGTCGATGTCTTTCCTCCAACTGCGCCTTGGTCTGCCCCGGGGTCTCCTCTCAGTGGGACGGGCCTCGAGGACCTCCCTAGGGAGACGCCCTTGAGGCATCCTAACCAGATGGCCGAACCACCTAAGCTGGCTTCTTTTCCAGCAGAGAGTCTCTCTTGCGTGACTGAACTTGCAACCTTATTCTTTTGGTCATGACCCACACTTCATGACCATAGGTGAGAGTAGGAACGGAGATTGCTCGGTAGACAGAGAGCTTTGCCTTCTGGCTCAACTCTCCTTTCGTCACAAAAGGCGTACAGTGACAGCAATACCGCCCCCGTGACCAGTGTCCACCCTGAGGTCGGGGTTCGATCATATCAAAAACTGTAAAAATGGGACCCAATGCCTCCCTCTTGGCATTCACCATCAATGGGTTGGATTGTGGGTCAAATCATCTAATGATTCCCGAGCGCGGCACACGCTGCGGCTCACTGCTCCAAGAGATGGGTCAAATGAGGACAAATGTCACTGCGGTAACGTGTGTGACTAATCGTACGACTTTGACTTTGCCCCTGCCGCTCCGACTCTCCGGCTGATCTCCATCACCGTCCTCCCCTCACTCGTGAACAAGACCCGGAGATACTTCACCTGGGGTAATGCCTCATTGGGGTAATGCCTCATTTCCCTACCTGGACTGCACAACCCACCGGTTTCCTTCTGAGAACCATGAATTCTGAGTTCAAGCAGGGATTCTGACTGGTAGAACTGTGGTCTCACTTGGGAGACCAAGGTTTGAATCCCAGGTAGTACACAAACGTTACGGATCACTGGTATAAAGCTAGATTCCAGAATCCATCGCTCGGTTCAGTCAACTGGAGGTAGAAAATTGTAGCGACTATTGTCCTTGAGGAGGACATTTACTATCACTAACTTTATAACATGCTTTTCTTTAACTGTAGCACATTCCCTTCTCTGGGAGAAACCCTGCGTTTCAGGAGAGTTTAGATGTCAGACCTCATGTGCTTGTTCTGAACAAGATGGACCTGGCTGATCTGTCTGGAAAACAGGTGCTAAAAGTGTATTGGTAATCTTTTCTCCTTTGGGGCAGTGGTTCCCAAAGTGGGGTCCTTAAGGGAGTTCCAGGGGGTCCCCAGCTAAAGTTTGGAACCAAATGTACCCTTATGGGTCTGTAACTCTCAAGAGTTAAATGGACATTGATTTTACAATATAAATTGGTGGTCCCAGAGATAGAAATGACATTAAATGGGGGGTCCGTAGACTAATGCATGTCAAACTCTGGGTCCTTGAAATTAAACGGGTTGAGAATCACTGCTAGAGCCGTACAAATTTGGCATATCTCTTCAAATGAGGGTCCGTGGGCTAATTAGTGTCAATTTGGGGGTTGTTGACATGAAAAATTTTGGGAACCACTGCTTTGGGGGCTTGCCATGATAATTGAGTTTGTAGTATACATACGTTCTTTTTATGTATACTTTTTAATAATATACATTACAATTATTAAGCCGATCTACAAACTCAAAATGTTTTTGTTAAATTAATTGTTATAGGCCCGGACCTTTGCTGCATGTCATGTCCCATCTCTCTCCCCATGTCCTGTCAGACTACTGTATCTATCAGTAAAGGCAGAAATAATCCCCAACATATCTTAAAAAAGGGGGAAAAAAATGAGTTCTCTCTCCTGATTGACTAAAATTGGTATCCTAACTTGAACATCTTATTTTCAGTTTAATAAAGAGCTGGAGAAATGGGAAGACCCTTGTTTTTGAACAATATACTTTAGCAATGATGATTACTATTGGCATATACAACCTTTAAAATGTTTCTTTCTTCTTTTTTTAAAATAAACAAAGACATCTTATACCCCCTTTAAAAACAATTATAATAACCTTTCTCTGCAGCGAATCCTGACGAAACTTGAGAGGAGCGGGGTAAGGAATGTTCTCTTTACAGACTGTCTCCGCCAGCATGATAAATCCATCCAAAAGGTAAGAGCCATCTTCTTCAGCAACAAAGATTTCCAGCAACTGCGTAAATGTCTGTTGATTGATACGTGTGGAAATATGTCATGTCTCGCCTGGATGAGTCCTGGAAGTAAGTGTGTGTGTGTGTGTGTGTGTGTGTGTGTGTGTGTGTGTGTGTGTGTGTGTGTGTGTGTGTGTGTGTGTGTGTGTGTGTGTGTGTGTGTGTGTGTGTGTGTGTGTGTGTGTGTGTGTGTGTGTGTGTGTGTGTGTGTGTGTGTGTGTGTGTGTGTGTGTGTCGCTCAATTTGGAGGAGGCCTTGTTTCCTTTATCCATGATTTATGTCTGCAGCTCTGATTTCTGTACTTCTCATTATGTGGACATAAATAAACATTTCAAGTGTGTGTGTGTGTGTGTGTGTGTGTGTGTGTGTGCATGTGCGCGCACACACACACACATACACACGTAAATCCCGGGAATCGCTGTCTCCGGTACTCGTCTAGGCTACGTAAACACTAAGGAGTCAGCTTCTATTTATGATTTCATGTTTTTATTTTTGTATTTGTCTTGTTATGTGTGATGCCCTTGATTTGCATGTACTCTATGGATAAAGATGGAATTGATTAACCCATTTTGGGCGGGAACCCCTTTTGGTGTTAGCACTATGTTATGCTTTAGCTATTGATAAATAGCAGATCTACAAGCTCATAGCGCGCCACCGAGTGTCGCGCTACGAGCTTGTAGGTCTGCTATTTTTGAAAAATCAAAAAAAAAAATAATCTGATCTCTGGTCAGATGCAAAAGTAAATTTTAGCATGCTGTTATGGTCTCTCCTGTAGCTGATTCCCATGGTGACCGAGCTGATTGAGGGACATCCCCGTTTCAACAGAGATGAGGTGCACTACCAACACACTATAATATGGTTTAGTCATTTCATTTTTAAATTTGTACCTGGGGGAAAAAAAGTTTGTGTTTTATAGGTAAGGGATAATATCTGGCTAGTTGATCATTGTCGGGAGATAATTCACCGACAGAGTTAATTAATCACCCTTATTACATGGTTTATTACATGGCTACCCGACATAAATTAATAAATTGACCCAAAACACAACAAAAAAAGTATTCCATAAGTTCGTGCTGGCTGCGTCTGCCCAGCTGCAGGGCTGGAGCACTGTCGACAAATCATTGTTTGTGGCATTACTAGACTGGTGTTGTTGGTAACCATGGCCGTTTCCTGTGGGCATACAATATTTATTCAAGGAGTTGAGCCAGAATATAGATCTCCGAAACAAAAGCACATAGGAGCGGCATGTCACAGGGACCACTCTTGGTGTGTTAATTAAAGTAAAAGAACATATTTCTATAAGCTTTAGAGGTATGTTATCAGGAACTCCATTTTGAGGGTGACATGTGGAATGATTGAAATCTAACTCAGTTTGATGTAACAGGGTCATACTAATTTCATCACGATTTTATCTTGGACCAATTATCTATGTGATCGTCAACTTTTCAGAACACACATTTTTGCCTGATGGCGATTGGTGTACCCAACGTGGGGAAATCATCTCTTATTAACTCGATGAGAAGAACATATTTAAAGAAAGGTATACACACAATCATGCACATCAGAATAACGTTCATCAACATTCAACATTCATACCGTATCATGCATGTGTTCTCTAGCAAGTATAATCTTTTGTCATTTTTCAGGTGGTGGATCCAAAGTGGGTGGGGAACCAGGTATAACCCGAGCTGTCCTGACCAGAATCCAGGCAGGTGTTTCTTGAGTTAATTTGCCTCTGTGGGTTTGGGTATGTCTGAGTATTAGGAGCAGTTAATCAAACTAATGGATTCAATTATAAAACATCATTGATTTGAATATACTTGTATATTGAATTATTTATATAAAAATAGGACTGCTGGGGAAATTAAATGTATCCGTTGCTTGTCACTTCAGCTCTGTGGAAGTCAGTCATTAACCTGGGGACTTTATTTTTAGGATTTAGTATTTGCTGATATCTACAGATAACGTTCAGTTGAATATACAGTATAGACACAATTCACAGACCTAAAAGACTATGTAGTTACAGTCTTTGAATAGCATAAACCGTAAAGTCCAATATCGCTACAACACAACAATTGAAATCAATATTAATTGAAAAAGCAATTGATAGAAATGATTTATTCTATAGCTAAAGGAAAGAAAATCAATATTGCTGTGTGTTCATTTCTCTCAGGTATGTCAGAGACCTGTCGTGCACCTCTTGGACACACCAGGTGTCCTGCCTCCTAAAATTGAGAGTGTTGAGACTGGCATGAAGCTAGCTTTATGTGGTGAGTTTTTAAATTTGTTTAACAAAGAGAGGCTGAACTAGCTAATTCTAATGTTCTTCTTTTTCCCAATTTAGAGTAGCAATTATCTTTTAGACCCTTTTTTCCTCCCTAATTTAGTCGTTATGCCAGGGACTTTACCACTGACTGCGCCACCCGAGCGCCTGATGAATTCTGTGAATTCAAATTTCTTATTTGAAATGTGTGTTGTAGTATGTTGTATTTCAAATACTTTTTCCACAGTTTGATTTGTTTGTTTGTTTCTCTCATGTTTTTCTTGTTCAGGAACTATACTGGACCATTTAGTTGGTGAAGACATTATCGCTGACTACTTATTGTTTTCTCTGAACAAACTAGAGCAGTTCAGGTGAGAATTTCCTCAGCTTTACATCAAGGGGTAGTACACTTTAATACTGTCAGTGAATTTACTGTCTTTGTATACTTGCGCAGTTATGTTCAGAAATATGACCTTGGAGAACCTTGTGATGACATCCAGAATGTTCTCAAACGAATTGCTGTCAAGCTACGCAAGACACAGCAGGTCACAGCTATCACTGGAGTAGGTAAGAAACCAAACATGATTTCGGCTACAAATAGTTCCAACTGGTAATTTTTTTTTTTTAATCCGTCGTGGCGTTCTACTCCCTCTTTTAGAGACATGTTTAATTAAGTATTTGAACAACTTTTGATCCCTATTATTTTTTAAAGAGAGTGGCTCAGAGCCTCTGCCTGAAGACCAAAAGCCTGACATATAAAGTCAATATCGAGGCTAAAACTGTGTGGAAACAATTTGAGAATAAAAAAAAAAAAATGTTTTAGGTGGTACTTCATATTGGTATAGTGATACGATTGGTTTCCAAAGTAGCAGGCGTTTTGCAGAAACCAAAATTTGGAAGATTGGCTCTTCCACTTTTTGGTTTGTGGAAAACCAGTGCTTGGGGCCAGAACGGTCTGCAGAACACACATGATAATGGGAATGAATGTGACCGGTCCGGAATGGTTTACCAGTATTCTAGTATTCCACCATAATGCTCTTAGTGCAGATGTTACACTGTGAACATTCAGTAACCCAGAGGACAACATGATTATTAAGGCATTCACCATTCACTGTAATAAATGTTGGTCTATCCTAAATTGGAATAAAACCTGGTTTCTCCTCTCCCTCAGGAAACATATCAATCACAGTTCCAAACTACTCGGCAGCAGCGTATGATTTCATCAGAGCCTTCAGGAAAGGAGAGCTGGGAAAGGTCATGCTGGACTGAGCCATGTTTAACTGACATGATTAAACACTGGGTATAGCAGTTTGTCCATAAGATGGAAGCTCATAGATAAAACATAGGGGGATGTCTCCTGAAATGGATGAAGCAAACATTGGACACAGTGTACTGTACACAATGGGTTTTGTGTTTGTTTATTAGCATAAATACATTGGTAATAAAATCTATATTTATTATGTAGTGTCTTGTTGTCACTACAGTGTTGTCTAGCAGAACGTACATAAGGAGAAGAAACAGTCTGTAGCTCCTGAGTGTCTGATGGTGGACTGACTCAGAGTCCCTACACCAGTGATTCTCATACATTTTCATGTCAGGGAGCACTGATTTTAGTGTTCTATATGAACTCATTTCGCAGGGGAACCCCCATCAAGGACCCCTGGGTGCCCCCGGCCCCCTCTTTGAGAACCACTTCCGACATGAATCTCCTTTGGACCAGATATGCTTAAATTATGACCACAAAGCAGAGATACAGTAGGTGTTTCTATTAAATGTACATGTGATGTGGTGATGTTACCACAGTGCTTAATACTTGTCTTTTCAAATGTGTCAGAAAAGCGGCAGCATCGTACTACTGGGGATAAATTAGGCTTTACAAGTTTGTGTATTTCAGAGACCCAGTACTACTACTAGTGTTGCTGACTTGTTATGATACCAGACTGGTGTTACAAATGCCTTATAAAGTCTTATCAAAACTATGGAGATAAATAGTCAGCTGTGGAAATGATTTTACATTTGTATATAGTGTATAAGACATGACACGACACCCTCTCTGCTTCTAGACCGAAGCATTAAAATGTCAAACTATGTACAAGTTAGAAATTTACATCAGTAACAGTGAGTAGTGATGCTAGCAGTACAAATGTTTTTTCTATATTATGAAAATAAAGCTTTTTTTTTTTAAATAACAGAAGATTGAAAGCCAGAGGTTTTGGTACTTAAATGTAAATATGGACTGCTGTGTGGGATAACTTACAGTATTAATGCCAGATTTATACTTCTGATAAATCTGGTTATAGCCTATTAATCTCAGATGGTTTCGTCAGGCAGAAATGCCCTGCAGGTACCAACATCTGCCTGTTGTGAAATCTGATAGCTAGCTGATTAATCTCGATCAGCTGGGTCCGTGATTTAAATCTTACAGCAACACGTTTGATCACGTATAATTATGGTTCCAACTTCTATTCTAAAGAATTAAGGTTTCCTGATTAATTTGAAACAAAAATTAATCTGTTGATAATGCACATTTCGCAGTAGTCATACATGAAGTGTTCTATATATGTGGGCAAACCTACATGGAAGTGTTTTAAGTTGTGTCACTGTGAAAATAATCTCTTGCCTTTACTAGAAGACCATTCACCATTGATTTTTAACCTTAGGACCTTTTTAGCATTAGGACCTCAATTTTATATGAATATTTGGGCCCTATTTTTGCCAGTACCTTACACCTTATCCCTAACCTTATCCCTTAAACAATGTGTTGATGTAGATTGGCTAGTTGAAACATTTCAAAAGGTTTTTCAAAATGGTAAAAAAAAAAAAAACGACTTAAAAAGAAGTTTAGGGATAAGGGGTAAGGCACTGGAAATAGGGACCTTACCCCTTAATCTCTAGTACCCCAATCAAATATAACATTTGTAACATGATTTGGTCAGACATGGTCTGTCATCTGGCCCAGAATTATTTTACAGTATGCATTGCATGTATAGAGTGAGGTGAAACGCTAGCCATTCTTGTACTCTATTCGTATTGTACATATTATATTGGTAATGTTGAAGATTAACTATCAATAATGGCTGAGGAGTGGGGTCTTCGGGCCCCTCCTTGACAACCACCGTTGCACACAGTCCTGCGGATTATAATCCCAAATGCAGAACAGTACACCTTCCATCCCAGATAGAATTAATGAGAGCTTTTCTGCATGTTATTGTTACAGTAGACCACGGTTTCTCAGCATTGGGTCAGGGGACCACCAAGGGGTCCTAATGGACTCTTAAGGGTCCGTAACCCTTAACTACAAATTTGTAGTTATGTACACCAGATTGTTGTCCCAATTAAAGATGAACAAATGTTTCCATTTTGCACGCTCAGAGTCACAGACCCATAAGGGTCCATTTGGGCCCCTAGCGGGTCCCCCTAAAAACATTGAGAAACAGTGTGTGCCATATGTCTACTAGGCCTAAAATATACTGTCCAACAAGTATCCAATTTTTGGCGAGAAGGTCGCAACAATGATGGAGATGATCTGAGTGAGTGAAGGCAGGTCCTGAGCAGAGCCTGACATCAGGGACTCATAGTAACTGGTCCTGTTGTAGTAATCCATGTCGTCATCCGAGCTGTCCGCGCTGCTGCGCCGGTACGCGGACGCGTACCAGCCGTCCGCCGCTAGCGCCACTACGGCGCCCGCCGCGGCCGCGCCGGCCACGCGCGTCGCGGACGAGCGCCCCGGCCCCCTGGAGCGCGAGCGTGTCGTCCCACCGTGGCCTCCCCTTTGACTCCCCGTCGAGCCGCGGGAGGAGGAGGACGACGTGCCCCGGGAGGAGCCGCGCGCCCCCCCGCGGCCCCCGCCCTTGGACAGCACCGGTTCACACAGCAGGAACGCCGAAAGGAGGAGACACGTCCAGCACGTCGCCACAGTCTGGCTCATCGCCGCCATCTGGTGGAAGTGTGTGGGAACGACACGAGGACAAATGGGATTAATTAACCCGATAAATGGATATGCTCTTTGATTGATTGATTGAAATATTTATTAACAGTTTGTAGAATTTACAGTACATTTTAAGCACAAACTCAATACAAAGACTGTTAACTGTGAGTGGACGACCCAATTAAGCATTACACTTGTTTACAACAGCTGGGTCCACATTGTTCAATTCATCAAATTGATGACGCGACGCGCTTGACTAAAAGACTCAAGCGAATGGAGTGAAAATACTAGACGTTTTTGTTTGAGTCACAACAGAACACATTAAAATGTTAACTTATAAACGGGTATATGCCTATGTGATAAATATTTAATGGTCATTGGTCAATATTTCAAAACAAAATATTGTTTACAGAAAGTGTATGACTATATATGACATAATAGAGAGACGCTCTTAATCACTGCCTGTGTAGTAGCTATAAAGGAACATTATGACCCAGACCCACTCAAGTGTTTGATTCTTTGGTAGCATATGGCCTCTTCATAAAGATGATGGAATGATGTTGTAGCATGTTGCTGCTCTATCAAAGTAGGTCAGTTAAAAATAAAGACCTCGCTCAAATCAAATGCCGAGGTTTTTCCCTCACCTCCTTTGCACATGAAACAAAATATATGGATTATTAGTATTATTATTGTGATCAAATGTGATGATCGTTTCGTTTGACTCCCAGTATATAAACGGAATGAAATCATCTCGAAAAAATGCGTTTTATTATTGATTAATTTATGCACTTGAGTTTAGCCGATGTAGAGGATGTGAACAGAGGAGGTGCATTGAACAGTAGCCTACCCTATAGATATTGTTTATTTTCACTGATCCGTGCACATCAATTCCACATAGCTAAGCTGTTCACACTGGTATTTATTTGCCATGGAAATTCAACGGTTAGCCTACTGTGTAGGGCTATACCCTACGAGAAAAAAACAAACAAACAGAAAGGAGCATATATTATGTCCTGTTCTTTTACAGTAGAATCATAAGGAATCATCAAACGCTACAGCAAAACTAGCCTCATTTATACATATCTCTAACCACAGCATTCATCAAGAAGAGAGTAGACATGCCTACCTTAAAGCACCACGCAATGTCTGTATAGCCTATTTGTGGTGTTTTCCCCACCTCACTGTAATTGGATTTATATGTTTTGTCATTCGTGCGGCAGTAATAGTAGGATGATGGAGGAGGATATGAAATATAAATCACGGAAGACCAGGGCTCGCGCGCACAGCTGTCTTGAGCGCGCCGCGCGTCCCTGATGCGATTATTTTATCATCATTATGTGGAATTATCAAATTGAAATACTATAGGGCTATATGACACTATATTTTATGATACAATAAAGTGAACAATAATAGGGTATTTGACTATTGTTTTCCTTTAAACCTTTATTTATTGGGCCCGGGCTGAGTCTGAGTGGCTCACCCGCCTTTTCCCTCGACCTGTACACCAAATAGCCACTGGATATAGACGATCTGCAAGCTCTTTGTGACGTGGTGTGACCGTGTGAGTGAGCTTGTAGATCTGCAATTAATTTGCAATCAACAGTGCATGATGAAGACATGGCTAGATGACGTCCATACGAGCATTATCTCGTCTGCCTTCCGAATGCAATACCAAAAAGGTTTAGGCTTATTTGGATAGGCAAAATAAGGCACTGGCCCAAACCTTTTTTGTCTTAGTGCAATGAAAGTTATGATCAAATGAAATGAAAGCATTCAATTTTGTCCATTAAATAAACTGAAACTGAACTGAACTGAACATTAGGTGGCGATATTGCGTTTTTATTAACCTAAAAAAAAAAGCACAAGAAGAAGAAAGAAAAGTCCACATTTCACAAGAAGAAGAAGAAGAGGACGAAGAAGCAAGTTCATTGACAACAAGATGTCTCTGTTGTGCAGAACCGCTGCTGTGCTCCTGCAGTCCGCTACCAGAACACTGCCTGTCAGCGCCTCTGTTGCTGCACGGCACTACACTACAGGTATGTGTTCTTTACACATGCAGGACACCATCATGAAACATGATGGTTCATCATCTTTTATGTACAATAAGTCACAATGTCACAAAAGTAGCGTCATTCATGTGCGACGCATATGGGCAACAAGCAGCATTCTGCAAAGCATAGCTGCAAAGTCTGACTCTTACCTTGTGTTAAAACTACAGTATGCAAATACAAAACATGTCACTGATGCCATTTTGTCCACAAACCTTATTGTGAACAATAGCTGACACCTGTGCTGTAGCCTGGGTTCCGCATCAGTTTAGTCAGTCACATATAGGCTTTTCACTCACTGGCTCTGTGACTTTGTGTCAACTCGGACCTCGATACTGATTAATCTGCACTACCACTATAATGACATACCATAATATTCACCTGCACTTTTAAAGCTGCAGGCCAGTCCACTCCAGACCATAACCATTATATCCTTAATCCTGCACAACAGACATGATTTATGCTGCTCATTCAAGTCCCTTTTATGAGCTTAAGGCAGTACTAGTACAAACCAACCAGGGTCTAAATGTCTCAAACAATGGACGAGCACCTCCAACTACTGCAAATATTCTAGTTGAATTAACTACCATACAGATTGGTTAAAATAAATTCTAGCTTTGCTGGTTTATGTTAATAACAGTAGTTGTGGTGGCCTTTGATCCACTAGACTAGGCCTATCAGTGGCACATGGTCTTTAACAGGCCTTGACATAAGGGTCCTACAACTTGAATGATTAACCAAGAAGACTTAAATTCATTCTTCTTGTGATTATGTCTTGTTTATTACCTGGGTTATTTTAGGGATAGATCATAGGTCGGATCAGCTCGGACCACTTTGGGTCCACTCAGGAGTGTGTGACAGGAATTAATGTTTATTTTCTTTTTTTTTGTTGCACAACAGGTGCCTTACTCTAGAAACATGACATCCAGTGTGTCACAACCTTGAAATCCTCTGTGAATAAGGACAGTATGAGACTGGTTGTACTGGTCAGCTCCCAGGTTTTAATGTGTGTCTACATGTGCAGGGAGTTGCTGGAAATGAGCACTTGTGCTCAGCTACTACCCTGGGAAAATAAAGATCAATCATTTAAAATTATATTTTAATGCCCAAGTTGGAAAAGACAAATAATAGAATAGAACAGCTAGAACAGTCGGGTATGTTCAGAAAAATACACTCCCTTTAATGTACTGCAGCCTTTAAAATAAGGAAGAAAACGTGTGTGCCATATTACAATGTCCCAAATAAATCCTAGACATCTAGTCACACGATATTGACATAGTAACGATATATTGCCCAGTCCTACTGTGAAGCACTGAGGACCCACAAAACATTCATAATGACCTTTTTATAATGCATTTTCCTCAGTGACTACTCATTTTACTGTCATTGTGGATGTGGAGCCAGATAATAGACAGGGGGCTGATTGTTCTGTGTGTGTACCTAGGTAGTCCATATGAGTACATCATTGTGGAAAAGCGTGGGGAGAAGCAGAATGTGGGTTTCATCCAACTGAACCGGCCCAAAGCTCTCAACGCCCTTTGTGACGGCTTGATGCTGGAGGTGGGTCGGGCTCTCGATGACTTTGAAGCCGACGGAAGCATCGGAGCCATCGTTCTCACCGGCAGTGAGAGGGCCTTTGCTGGTAAGCTGGTTTGGTATCATTATTTTGCACAATCTTGTGTTATATCATCTTATCGTTGCCGGTCAGAAACCTCTTATCTCCATATTTAACCCATTCTGACCTGAGATCAGATACTATAAATGTCTTTTAGATCCTGACAGTTTTCTGAAAAAGCTAAGTTTCTATGTCAGTCGTTCTTCGATTAAAAAAGAATAGCAGACCTACAAGCTATGAGCTTGTAGATCTGCTATTTTTCAATAGCTAAAGCATAACATAATGCTAACACCAAAAGGGTTTCCCGCCCCATGGGTTAAACTTTTTGTGTTGTTTCCTAAATGAATGCTTATTCAAAAGTAGCACGTCTACAAGCTTGACCTTATTCGTCTGCTACTTTTGCTGTTTTGGAAGTTATCGACATATGAGGTTCCCACCCGACAGAGACGTTGTCATCTTATATCTACTGTAAGAAGAATGTTCACAAAGGGGACACATCCAAATGATAAAATCCCAGGTGCTGGACAAGAACACATTTTAAAATTGAAATATAGAGTTTACACACTCTTGGTAACACACTCTTCCCGAGACAGGGAGACTACACAATGGACACACTTTCAAATACCCCATATGTTATCAAATTATCATATGTCTTAAATGGTAAATGGTAAATGGTGCATTTATATAGCGCCTTTATCCAAGGCGCTTTACAGAGATTGTGCATTACATTCACCCATTCACACACACATTCATACACCGATGGCAGCGGAAACCATGCAAGGCACCAACTAGCACATCGGGAGCAATTAGGGGTTCAGTGTCTTGCTCAAGGACACTTCGACAGTAACTCTGGGGGAGCCCGGGTTCGAACTGGCAACCTTACGGTTACCATCCAGGCACTCTACCCCTGAGCGGCGGACATATCTTAGACTTATTATCTAATCCATTAAGTTTGTAAATATGGTGACAATTTAACTACTTAAAGAAGCAGTTCAACCAAAAAAGCTAATTATTTTCTATCAATTACACACCCCATGAAGCCTTGAATTCATGGACATTGTTTTGTTTTTGTCTCATTCCTAAGCCATTAATTTGATGACCGTGTCATCGGTTAGTAGGAGACCCAGGAGACTCTGCCGGTCATCAAATTGATGGATTAGGAATGCGACAAAATAGCCAAACAACTTTTAAATAAATCTCCATAAATTCAAGGCTACATTGGGTGTGTAATTGATAGAAAATAAGTAAATCTTTAAGCCCTATTTTGACACTAACCTAGCCGATCAAGTTTGCAGATCACATATTTTTGTAAAACATTGCAAGATTTTTGCCTTTTAAGGATAATGAACAGGAATGTCATGGTTAATGTGTTTTAATTTCTGTATTGATCAGCGGGTGCCGACATAAAAGAAATGCAGAACATAACCTTCCAGGAGTGTTATGGTCGGAACTTCCTGGCTCACTGGAACAGAGTGTCTACCTCCAGGAAGCCAGTGATAGCTGCTGTAAATGGATTTGCTGTGAGTCTCCCAAATCACAAGTGTTGGCTTTTTGTGGTTTTTCTTTTTTTAACTGCCAATAAAATATTATAATCTATAGTCTCCCAAATCATGGCACAATCAACTCTAAAGGACTTTAGAGTAGACTTCATAGGAACACTATTGTTTCATAATTATCTCTATTATATTTGTTGTAGAGGTGATTTTCTGTTAGGAGCCTAACTGAAAAGTCACCTCTGAAATGCTGCTGATGTTTTGCTGAAAAGTTAGCTGGACTAAAATCTGTGAATGTGAAAGGTACAACACTGTTTTTAAGCCACTATACACTCGGTGTCCAACATGTCCTTGTTAGCTGTGTTTATGGCAAAATGGAGATCTTGAACATATGAATGGCAGTCTGATGCTTTCCTACAAAATGCATCATTGGAATAGTCGGAATGCAGAGAAAGGCTTTATGGATAGTATACATATATTATTTGATTATAGTGATTCTCAACCTTTTGGGGGGTTCCCACTCCCCAGGCAAGAAAAGAAAAAGGAGCATTACTGCATCAAAAGTAATCAACAAGCTACTGTTCAAACTTTGGCCAAATTGTCAAATGTGAAAATAGACTATCTACTGTACAAGCTTGTAGATCTGCTCTTTTCACAAAATGTATCTGTGGAACCGCATCAAACAATCCCAAGCCCAAAATAATCCAAATATGATTATTTTGGAGGGTCAGGGGCCACAGCCTGAAAATGTTGAGAACCACTGATATAGACTACGCTAACCATAAACAATGAACAGGAGCTTGATAATCTTTAATAATCTTTCACACCTGGCAGAAAATCAATTGGAAGGATTCTCTCAAATTCTCTAATTGTTTTTGTGCTTTTAGCTGGGTGGTGGATGTGAGCTGGCCATGATGTGTGATATAATTTATGCTGGAGAGAAGGCTCAGTTTGGACAACCAGAAATTCTGTTGGGTACCATTCCTGGTAAGAAATGTTGCTGTCTTTCATCCTTCGTGTTAAAACCTGCAATCCGGAACTTATTTCAACCACGCACTTTAATGCTGTTGTCCCTTTTTTGGGCATATCATTACAAGCAAACGTTATGAAAGATTATCAGAATTTTCTAAAATGGCAAGCTCACAACATGTCGCCATATGACGTGTTGTGTTGCCATAAGCAATCTGTATGGTAGTATACTGTATGTCAATACAATATTACTAGTAGTACATCTGCAGCCACAGTGGTTGGAAGTACCCCCCCTCAAAATCTTATTATTCAAATGTTCAGTAGCAGGCAATCATTATGACACAAAAGTAAAATAACAGAATCATTAAAGCAGATATAAGAAGATCTGAGCTGTGACATTTGCATATAAAAGGTACAAAGACCCCAAAAAAAAGTCTATGCTGGCCTCCTTACCAGTGTTGTTTTCGTCGACTAAAACTAAGATGAAAAATGTTCGTCGACTACCTATTTCCACTGAAGAAAACTAAATGGAAACTATGCTATGGTGACTAAAACTAAGACTAAATATACTGACAATTTCGTCAACAAATAAAAACTAGACTAAAATGTTAGGAAGGGACTAGTGGACAACAGATCCAGTATAAGTCATTTTACACTTGGTTGCATGCTGAAAATAGTATATTTGTAAAATAAGTAATTATGACGGCAACAAGGCCCGCCAAAATACATTTTAGTCGACTAAATCACCTGTAGATTTAGTCGACTAAAATCTTATGACGTTTAGTCGACTAAAACTAGACTAACACTAATACATTCCAGGTGACTAAAATGTGACTAAAACTAAGTGAAAACTATTCAAGAGACTATGACTAAAACTAAAATAGAAATTTGCTGCCAAAAACAACACTACTCCTTGCACATTTAGACCCTTGTGTCGGGTAACCCTTGACAGGTTTTGTGCTTTTGTGTGACTGCAGGAGCTGGTGGTACTCAGCGACTCACCCGCGCTGTGGGTAAATCACTGGCTATGGAGATGGTGCTGACGGGAGATAAGATCAATGCACAGGACGCCAAGCAGGCGGGTAAACTCGACCTCATTTCATCATTACTTTTCTGACCTGTACCTGTCTAAATACTTCCTTAATGTTAACGAAGTCCACACCCACAACACCAGAGAGAGTGCAACAAGTCACGTACAACCCAGATTCGGCACAAGCGAGGGACTAAATTATTTTCGCTCCTACGCTACCAAAATGTGGAACGCCCTACCAACAGTCATTAAGACATGTGAATCCCTTGACTCCTTCAAAACCGCTCTCAAAGGGCACCTACGGACAGCCCCCCATTTCCCCTCACTGTATATGCTACTTTTCCCTTTTTGCTTCCTTTATGATTAATTCCTGTTCTGTTCTTTGACTATATGGAAGTGTCTATTTGTACGTCTCTACATGTTTTGATGAATTGAACATGGTGGACCCTCTTGTAAACAAGTGTAATGCTTAATTGGGTCGTCCACTCACAGTTTGTATTGAGTTTCAATACAATCAATCAAAGACCATGGTAGTCCATAGTCTCATACTGACTGAGAGGCATGGGGGATTCAATTACTTGTTCAACTAATGGAACTTGTCAGCCGTTATAATTTGCTTAGCTTTGTGTTGTCAAATCCAAGCTAGAAGGCTGAATGAGGCCTGTTCACCCATACCTGCACAGTGCACACACGGATTAAAACATTTCTGTTCTTCAGGTCTGGTGAGTAAAGTGGTTCCAGTAGACCAGCTGGTGTCAGAAGCCATAAAATGTGGGGAGAAAATTGCAGGCAACTCCAAGCTAGTTTCAGCGATGGCAAAGGAGGCTGTCAATGCAGGTATGTGGACTTTTACTGAACATGGCGATCTCAAAGCCAAACAACTTTTAACCCATTAATACTTTCATCGCTCCCTAGCGTTCATGTGAAATTACCGCAGGCAGCCAGGCAATATCTGTGAATTTTGCGCCAACTACTTCCGGGGCACACGGCTCAATACAGCGAGAGGAGGAGGAGGAGCAAAAAGTTGTACGAGCAGCAGCTAACATGTCTTAGTTTTCACCGCGGTAATATGGCGGGCGCGATGCCGCGATGGGATAAAAAATCACTATTTACATCGGAACGTCGGGCACAAAAACAACAACTTTGGAGTATCTTTCTGAGAAAAGAAACGACAGAGTGGATCCTTATGGGGTGGGCGCGCATTGATCCTCATGATGGGAAGAACGTAGGTGCTGTCTAGCAGCCTGCACAGCACGAAAGGTTAGTGTTGAGCTTTGGCTGCTTGGAATTGATGTAAACCTCACAACCCGCCATATGACGGGTATGGCGACCTCGGGGTAAATCTTAACCCGTCATCTCACGGGTTATGAAGCGTTTTGGCGTAATTGTCAGTAATTGTCAAATCTTTCCGTGCCAAGGACCTGCAAAATTATATGTATTTGGCGTTTGTGGTCCCCCATCTGAATATGGTTAGTGCCCCAGAAAAGAAGATTTGTGTAAAAGAAATAAATGTAATTTATTCAACATTATTTCAACAGTTTTCTGAAAAACATATATAGTTCAATCTAAAACGACACAGATGCGTTAAGTCGCTAACTGACCATGTTGTGTAGATGTATTCGTTTCACTAATCGATCGGTGTCTGGTTGCAGCTTATGAGCTGACGTTGGCTGAGGGGAATCGGCTGGAGAAGCGGTTGTTCCATTCGACCTTCGCCACGGTTAGTAGACATGTGACTTCTGACTTTGCACGAACGGCACAGACCGGAGCAGGTTTAAGTTTGACCTTTGTGTTTACCCCCACCAGGACGATCGTAAGGAAGGCATGACTGCCTTCGTGGAGAAGAGAAAGGCCATTTTCCAGGACAAGTAGATTCATGCTTGATCTCTTGAATGAAATCTCTTCTGTCTCATCTGAACTTTAATGCTGCTAAAATCATAAAACTAAATTAGGCTAGAATTTCTATCAATTACACACCCCATGAAGCCTTGAATTCATGTTCTTTTTTTGTTTGTTTGTCACATTCCTAAGCCAATAATTTGATGCCCCGTCGAGTCTCCTATTGACCGAACACCCGGTCATCAAACTATTGGTGGTATAGGAACGAGACAAAAACAAAAATCTCCATGAATTCAAGGCTTCATGGGGTGTGTAATTGATAGAAAGTACGCCATTTTTGCCGTGAACCACTCCTTAAGAGACTACCCGCATTTGTACCCTAAAAGATCAGTTGCCGTCTGCATACAGTGTGTTTCTACTTAACAAACTGTTTGCAATATTTGTCACAGCTGGTGGTAGAACTGGAGCTACTGGCTCATGATGCCTTTTGTTTTCACTGTCATATTGATGCCTACATTGTAGGCAAATACCTTTTCCTACAGTATGTACATTTTTTGCTAATAAATCTTGTCGTGGTTTTGAGTAACTGAGTGGACAATTAATTGAAGTTATATGAAGGAATGTCTAATCCCTGAGGGGTAATGCAGTGGTCTTTTAACGTGTGGCTTTGTTGGAGGCTAGCTGTTTGTCTGCAAGAGGGTCTGTTCATTTGTGTTTGTATGTGGATCATCCGGAGATATAATCTTGCAAACTGCTAGACCTAGAGCAGCATATTTCGCACAAGACCAGTGGTGGAAAAAGTGCAAGCATGTTTTACTTAAATAAAAGTATCAATACTGCAATAACTACTCTGTTGAAAGTAAACTTTTGACATCAAAATGTACTTAAAGTACCAAGTACCTATTGTGCAGAATGCCCCGTTTCAAGTTTTCAAAGGTATAAAGAAATCTTTTGAAAATAACAGATCTACAAGTTCACAATGCTATTGTGATGGGCTATTTTACACCACAGCACAAGACTAATGTACAGGTCCACAATAAGATGTTCCTAGTTCCTATACCCATGTAATATGGCTTCAGTAGGTGATGAGGCTTGGTGGTTCTGCATTGGATGTACAATACGTGATGCTATGTCTGTCATTAACTGGTTTAACCCATTTAGGCCTGCCGTCGATATGTTTTTTTTAGTATTCTGAAAAAATATATATTCAAAGATTTGTGCCGCATTTTCACAATTTTTGAAAAATAGACCTACAAGCTCGTAGCGCACCACTCGGTGTCGCGCTATGAGCTTGTAGATCTGCTATTTTTCAATAGCTAAATGTTTAAAACACAAAGGGGTTCCCGCCCCAAAATGGGTTAAGATGAGTTCTGGAATAGCTTGATTCTCGGTGATATTTGTTCCCTGCAAATTGGGTTTTCAAATTCAGTTTATATTGAACAGTATCATACAACTTGAACTATATCCAGTGTGCATTCAGAAATCCTGTCACATGGATATATTTTTTGTTTTGCCATCAGTCAACACCACTAGATGGCAGTGCACTGCTATATAGAAAGTAGACACTAGTCGGGGGTAGAGTGGCCAGATGGCAACCGCAAGGTTGCCAGTTCGAAACCCGGGCTCCCCCAGAGTTGGTGTCAAAGTGTCCTTGAGCAAAGACTGAAATCACGGATTACAAGGGCCAGCGGTAGTGCTGAGTGGTGCAAACAACAATCAGACCGTTTGTCAGAGCCCTGAATGAAGAGAACAAAACAAACAAAAACAAAACAACAACAAAAAACATCATCCAAAAAGTGTGCTGCTTCAGAGTGCAGATCCCCGCCAGGCTGGGTTGCCTACCCGATGCTGTGCTGTGACCTGTTATAACGCCTCCATGGGGCCAATATGAAACATTTGGGGTTGGCCTACTTGAATTGTGTTCATTATGTTCATGATTTTTGGCACTTTGTGCAATACGTTCCTTCCACAAACCTTGAAAAGAAATCATAGTCAATTAGAATGGCGTCTGAAAATTCTGACAGATAGGCCTACTTCTTGATCACATTACTACAGAGATATGGGGAACCATTTTGGGTGAGTTTAGGACAAAACATTTTTTCAGGTGGCCTATATTGGGAGCTGCGGACCATGTGGCCCATTTAAAAAATGTAGGGCGCCAGTGAAAACATAACCCCACATCTTCAGCTGTTCCGATAACAAACTTAATATTTAAATAATGCTTGTTTTGCTCAGTGTTTCTTAAATAAGTTGACTAATATAACTGATGTAGCCTACAGAAGTTTCTTATCTTATCTTAATGCACATTCTATAAATCTGATACTATGTTCTGTTATTCTGAATATATATATTTCTATGGTTAGTGTGTGTCTTACCTGTATACTCATTTGATCTTACTGTTATTGTTTTTATTTCATTACGATCCATCGTTACCTCTATTATCTTAAGACTTGTATTGCTGTTGTTAATTCGCACAGTCTTGCGGAACACGCCACACCAACATGTCGTTGGTTTATGAGTGACACATAAACCTTCTTGATAAACCCTCTTAATTCCACTTCAGGGGTAAACTCAAAGTTTTCAAAAAAACGTCTAGTCTTGTACCATGCGTGTCTGTTTGTCCATGGCTAATCTCACAAACACCACTGGAACAACTATCACCAACTATTATCTAGTGACTAGATCTAGTCTCATGACTACTCCATAAATAAAGTGTGGTTCACTTTTGGACAAAAGCTGTAGGAGTAGCATAACTGGTTTGAAGAAAATGCTAAATAACAGATCATCTACTTATAATGGACATGGCTTTTATGGGGCGGGGTTGCATCATGATCCAAGGAATCAAGAGTGTTGAGAGTTATTGGCTAAAATGTAACTAGGCACCAACCGTTTGATGCTGATCGGCCCAGCACAACACACACACGCACACACTGGCAACCAGGTATTGCACTGAACCAGTTTGAATCCTACCTCCCCATCATGTCAAAAAAGTTTTTCTGCTTAACATTTTGCTGTTTTATAATCCTGCCCTTATTGTGACTCTCCATTTCTTACATTTGTCTCCCCTATCCCCCATTTCTGATCCCATTATATTGTATGTAACAAAAATGATTCCACCTCACAAACTTTACCCTTTGGAAGACCCTTCTACCTCCCCCCACATTAACCATTAATACAGGCAATAAAATAAAAACCCAGAAATAATCTAATTAATAATAATAAAAAAACATAATCTAATTTAATCAATCCAAGCTGGTTTGATCCTGGACTTGGGACTGATAGTAGCGTCACCTGAGGAATAAGCTGCATATGTGTTGTAGCTGAAAACATTACTTGGACAAACCTTGCTGGAGGATTGTTTTTTTGTGTTGGATCTATTGATGGAGAGTGGGTAACTACCTTGTCGTTTGAAGTCTTCAAGCTGCTCTGATCGCCTCACGGACTGTGTGGGCTTAACAGAGTCCAACCTCTTCAAGAAAGCCACATTATCCCAGTGGATACGCTGCTGCTCCACAAGTCGGTTTTTTGCACTGTGGCAATTGACCCTTTTTTTTTGTGAATGAATTGCTTTACTGGTCTTCCCCCCACCCCCCGAGACATCTTGTCTGGGCTTGCGTGCCAACTCTTTAAGCATCCGCATGTTTTCACGTTCCATAATACGGACTTCATCTGGTCTAAAGGAGAAGTTCTTCCTCAACCCAGTTCCAACGTGACATGACTTCACTTGACTCTCCAATTCTAAACAAGTATTCATATCCGAGGGTTCATCTTCAACTTCCTCAGAATTGCTTAAGTCACTGTCTGGCGAAACCGCTGGCTCCTGTTCCTCCTGCTCTCGGTTTGATCCCTGGTTCATATCGGAGGCTTGATCCTCATCTTCCTCAGGTCTGCGTCTGCTAATGACCCTGTATGTCAAATGCTGTAGTTTATGTTTCTCTATCGGACCTTCCTTATGTTCCTCCTTGGCTTTTGATCCCTGGGTCATGGGCTTCTCGTCATGCTCGGGTCTACTAATGGCACTTGGTGGTACATGCTCTGGCTCTTGCTTCTGTTGCTTTTGGAAACCTCTGTTCTCCGCCTCCTTGACTTGTGATCCCTGGGTCTTATCCAAGGCTCCTTCAGCTTCCTTAGGTCTGCTAGTAGTGGCACGTAATGGCACGTGTTGTGGTTGCTGCCTCTGCTGTTTTGGAAGACCTTTTTTCTCAGATTCCTTGACTTTTTTCGATCCATTTTTCGAGACTTTATTTTCCTGATGTTTGTCTTCCTGAGGTCTTCTGATTACACTGGACGATACCTCTGCCTCCGCCTCCTTAATTTTTAATTCCAGGGTCAAATCCGAGATGAGAGATGAGAGTTCTGAGAGTGACTGTGCGTCACTCTCTGACTGCTGCTGACTTCCATAGTCTAGCTTCCCGAGTGTTCTACTCTTTAGCCGCCTTAGAAACCTAAACATTTCAAACTTCAATGCTTTCAATTTCCGTCTTAAAGCGGCAGTATAGCCAGTGTCATGCCAATCTGTTGTTGAATAATACTGTGTTTTAGCGCCATTTGGATAATACTGATAAGGACTCATGGACATCTGATTCTACCTATGGTGAACCTCATTATATATGCTACTTCCTCTGCTGAATGCCATTATATATGCCTATGGGGGTGACGTAACGCACGTTTATCGTGAAGAGTTGCCTAAATGCGGATTTCTGGACAGACTTCTCTGTGGAGATGAGATGGGCCATTGTATATTGTCTGCATGCGCTTCGCAAACAAAATGATTGGCTGGATCCAAACAATGTGTTTTAAGGGTTTATTAAAGCAACATAAACAACTTAGTTAAAGGGCGCTAAACGGTTTTGTCTGTTTGGAAAATGTACACACTACACAGTTTAATAACAAGACAGGGAAGTCTGATTAGTTGGAAGTGTCGTGTCTGTTACGACATGCCCAACACGATAAGCCCACGGCTATATAAGCACATCGAGCAGCAGGCAGAATCATTTTTCACACACTATTTTTAATAGTGCTCTACTGTACTTTGGTATCTTGTCGGTATAGGACGCTAGTTTGTAAGCGTGAACAACGCAATACAAATACCAGAGCTTCAGATATGACTGAGGAAGAGGAGGCAGGTCTTCATGAGGAACAGAATCCACAGTTAGAAGACGATGTGTCATCCACTGTCACCAGAAAAACTGTGGATAGTGAAGATTTAGCCTCATATTATCTAGGTGTGGAGAGTAAGCCGCGGGATACATTCTTCAAATGTCCTGGTTGGAGGAGCAGGAAAAACTTCTCCTTTCCTAATGATCACGTCTCTACTATAGACCGTGAAAACCAACGGCTACTTGGACAGTTGTGGCGCGCTTGTGGGTCGAACAATGCAGGTAAACCACCCCGAGTGCTCAGTTTGTACCACAGTGGGCTTAACAGACACCGGGCGAACCAGCGCATTGAGACGGAGAACCTTAGAACCTTGAAGAGATTGGAGTCTGTTAAGTCCTCACGCTTCGTAAAGTGCATAGACCAGCTTGAGGACTACCAACGTCTAGCTGCTTACCCAGGAACTCCTTCACTCGTTAAATACAAGCTCCCCGAGAGCAGCAGAAACACCAGGAGGGTAGCATCCCTTGCCAGCAGGGATCCTTCTGAACGCAAGTCATTGGCTCGCTGGCTTATTGAAGCCAAGGAGGCAGAGAATAAACGTCTCCACGAGAAGCTATTCGCTAAGCGGCGGGGGCAGAAGATCGGCGGACCTGAGGATGGAACATTTACGGAGGAAGATGGAACTGCCGATGACGAAAATCCAGGTGGATTTATTGAATATGTGAAGCAGAAGTTTCACGAAATGGTGGATTGGTTTAAAGGAGGTTCAGAAGACACACTTACAGGAGACACGGTTAGCTCCACAGACGTGACCGAGGGATCAAATGTCCAGGGGGAAGATGATCTCCAAAAGCAGCAGCCAGAGTTTGATCAATCATCTGATATGACCCAGAGGTCTATGGTCAAGGGAGGGGATGTGTCATACAGTGCACTTGGCACACCTGATGATGAATATGGAGAATATGAAGAAGATCAACAATCAGTTCTTGATATATATACTTTAGGCCTGAAGAATAGGAAAAACTACTCTTTTCCTAACGATGACGTCTGTCGTATAAACCAAGAAAACATGCGGCTGCTTCGAGAGATCTCACGCACAAATTGTATGCCCAGACCAGGCCCATCAGTGTATAGGAACGCTACTTACGATATTAAAACAAAGCCAATACTCAGGCCCTACCACAGCGGTCGCAACCGAAAGTGGGCACATCAGCGCATCGACACAGAGAACCTTCATGTCCTGAAGAGGGTGGAGTCTGTTAAGTCCACACCCGACATAAGACGCTCACAGCAGCTTAAAAACTACCACCGCCTGGCATCCTACCCAGGAACTCAGTCACTCTGCCGGTATGACGACAGCATGGTAGATTCTCCCCCGAGTCCCTCTTCCAAGTCCAGCAAAGTCAGAGTGCCCCGGCCAGATTGGATTGATTAATTTCAATCTATGACACTATGGTATTGGGCTTGATTTACCAACGATACCGCTGCAGTCTACATAGGTGCAGGTGGTGGCGCTGCTCAGTGTGAGAATTGATACTGAACTTCAGGAAAAGCGGTGCATAGGCCCATTATTACATCAACAACAGGGCTGCTATTGAACAAGTCAACAGCTTCAGATTTGTCCCCTCTGATGACCTGGAGTTGTCTGTACAACTGTATATGACCAATAAAACCTTAAACCCTTGGATTATTATTTTAGTTTTTAGTTTAGTTTTTTTTTATTGGCAGTTTGTGTGGTAGATTGGTCCATTTGGCTGTTTTTTTTCCTCCTGAAAGGTAAAGTTTAGAAGATAGCAAAGCTTGAATAATTCTTGGTATGTTACATATAATGGGATCAGAAATCCCATTTCTGAAGGAAGGAGAGAAAGAGGTGAGGACAAGACTCAGGACCTGCAGCAAATTGGAAGCCAAGCCGGACCACTGTTCTGAAACTGGAAAGTCACAGAATAACTTATTATACAACACAGCAAAACATTTAGCTAGATAGATCTTTTTATGCCTTTTTTTGTGCTGACCAGAGCGATGGTCACAGAGATATGGCCTCAAATGGCCATATCTCACTGCTGTAAAAGATGTAGTGCCCCATACTGTATGTGTGCAAATTTAGTTTTTTGTTGGTGGGACTATTCTCATGACAGACCCCTGAACAGTGTTTTTGCCAGGTTTGGTACAGATTGGAGCCACAGTGCCCATGGCCCTACGGCCCCTTGACGGTATTGTATGACTATTCTCAAGGACTCGGAACACTGTGTGGACCACGTTCGGTGCGGATTGGAGAAATCCTGAACTTCAGGCAAAGTGATGGATATGCCCATCACCATCAACAGCTAAACCAGCTCACGGTGGCCTTGTGGTTAAGAGACTTGAGAGTGCGAGGTTGGGGTTCGATCCCCGGCCAGGTCATACCAAAGACCACAAACCTGGGACCCAATGACTCCCTGCATCAAGGGTTTGAAGTCCCATGTGATGTACTAGCCTCGTGTCCAGGACCAGGGGGTGTACATCAAAATGTCTCGCGCTACAGAAACAGGAGATAGATGCCCGCTCCTATGGGCCACATGGCTTGTCAGGCTTACATCAACAACAGGGATATTGAATAAGTCAGCAGCTTCAGATTCCTCTAATAATCTCTGATTATTATTCCATTTCATCGGATGGAATGGGACTATAGTCTGGTTGCCCTAAGGGCAAGCGGACTATAGTAATTGCCTAGCTTTATTATTTATAAAGGAGCAAAAAGTTTTGGTTTTATTATTCCACCCCCTGTGATGTCATGTGGGTCAGATCGAGGCAACCACAGTTGCCATTTCCCAGAATTGCAATACTTTCTAGTATTGTTACTGCATGGTGGGGGCCCTGGGACTATTCTCATGGCAGACCCCTGGACAGTGTTTCTGCCAGGTTTGATGCGGATTGGAGTAACGGTGCTCCTCGGATATGCGGTTATGTCCACCATCAACCCATTAGGACTTTTTGATTGAGTGGTGCTGCTAACCGCTCCAACATGTGACTTTTGTGTGTTTGGGTGTCTATTTGTCCGTAGCGGTTTGATGTACAAAGGCACCACTCACTTCACATGGGTGTGATTTTTGTGGTGTCATGTGGCAGCCAAGTCTATTGCCATTTTACGTTTTATTGAAGTATGCCCCCTGTGACCTCATGTGGCAGCCAAGTCTATGGATTTTGCTTTTGTGCATGCCCCCCTGTGACATCATGTTTGTGCGCTGCCCCCAAAGGCGCCCGTCACTTCATACAAGTGTGATTTGTAATATAGGACAGAGTGTAGAGACAGGAAACAGGAGGTCAGAAAGAACGGATAGATATGAGAGCTGACGAGAGTAGCATTCAAACTCGTATCCTCACCACTCACAACTAGATGTGTTTCAGTGCAATACCTGGCTGTGTTGGTACAATTACCATGCTGTCAGTTAACTATGAACTCGTGCATTTCCCGTCAGTTGGTCACACCCCATATATGGTCATAACTTGTGACATCACGTGATGTCATTAATATTAAGCCTACTAGACCTGTACGTGCCCATTGCAGTCTTGGTAACCTAATGATATCGTTGTCATAGCACCCGTTTTAACTGTCAGCCGGTGTCCCACATGGAGATCTGTGTATGTGTGTGAAGACTGCAAACTGAAAAGTGTACTTGGCAATCAATTCAGCCCACTGGCAGAGCCTGATTGGTTGAGCCTCAATTGGCTGAGGCAGAGGCTGGGAATTGCACAGGTGAAAGGAGTTGGCCTCATTAGGCCAACTGGCAGAGCCTGACCAGAGCCTTTTGTGGTGGTTCTGGAGAACCGTGGGTCCGACCGACTCGATACCTGGCACTGCACACCCTGTGGGGGTGTGGAACACGGGTGTCGAATGTGAAGTCGGTGGGTCAAACGGTTCTCGAGTTACGTGTACAACCGTACACACACTTACACACGCAGAGACGTGGCACATTTATTGTAGGATATGGAGATCCCTGATGTCATCAATATTGGCCAGCAACTCTACATCTCACCTAAAACCCTTAGATCTCCATATATGGAGCTGACCTGTTCTGCCGTTTGTCAGAACATTGTCCACATTGACGTGGTCAATGTTGTTTAGCTATTTTGAGTGGTCAACCCGCATCGGCCACACCTCCAGGTCTTAAGTTAAGTCGTAAGACCTGGTACTTAAGACACGCAAAATAGGGCCCTGCAGTCTCTTATAATTTCATCCACTGAGGATTGAAAATACAAATTAACATTTTATATAGTACATGTGTTTTTATACTTTTTATTAAGGCACAGTGAGGAAATGTTTTTCAACTTCTGTTAATCTGTTATGTCATTAACGGTAAACAAAGCGTTCATGCATTCTGCCTTCAGTCTCCATCATCATCACTGCAGTCATCATAAGAAAATAATAAGCAGTTCTTCACTCTGCTTCATATGCTGGGTCCCATGGGAAAGAATAATCAATAAGAAATTCCCTCTCTGTTAATAAATACTGACTGTCTCTTTGCTAAAATGTATGACTCACATGTATGGCGTCTGAAAAGCAGAATCAAAAGATACTCGACAGAAAGAAATTCAACCTCCCACACCCAGCACAGGTTAAACTGAGTCTTTGTGTAACACATGCGTTTCTCTCTCTTACACACACACACACACACACACACACACACACACACACACACACACACACACACACACAGAGTATATAAAGAATGACATCCTGAAACTGTTTCTGCTACTGTTGTACCGTTATAAAACCAGTATATAGGCTTCACTTAAACTTCTCTTCTCAGGCATGGTATTTGATTCCACATGCCCGGATATAAATTCCGGAGCTCTGGGCTCATTTTTACACTCAAGATTTTACACTCTGGGATGTTACTTAGAGTGTAAGTAAATATCACTCATATCCCTCAAAGATAGAGCTTATTTTTCCCCCCATAGTCTGTATAGGTCAAGCATAATGCTATATGGTGCTGCTAGCACAGCATAGTTCTAGCTCACTACGTTCCGGCATTCACAGCAGTGTAGGTGTCTTGCTAGGCCTGCCCACAGCGGGTGGTGATTTGCTCCTCATTTCCTTGCTCTTCAGATTGATAGGTTGAGCCACCATCAGGGCCGGGGCAGAGAGGTGGTGGGCGGCGGCCTTCTGCTGATGGCCACTGTTGATGTAACTGGAGATGAGGAGGGTTATCTCCCTGATCTGTCAATCAAACAAAAGTGTCTTTTTACTAGTGTCTGAATTATGTCTGTATACTGCACGTGTACGTTTTAGGTCTACTACCCTTTCAAAACGTATATAAAAAATGCTTTTTTTTATTTGAAGTGATAGAAAGAGAATAATGAACTAATTGTCAGTTTCATAATTATCTTAACTGTCAATGGAGTGCCAGAAAAGTGTGTTTACTGCATCAGTAAAACACACTGTCCGGGTGATCCGACATTTGCTAATTAACATTTTAATCTATAATTTGATAAATGTCTGGCACACTCTCACCAACCTTTGAGGCGGCCATGGCAAAAAGATGCTTCTCAGTCGGCTTGTCTTTGGCAGCGTTTGAGCCAATGCTCTGACCCACCACCAGCATGAAGTCCTGCTTGCAGCCACCAAACGTCATCAGGTTCTTATAGGGGTGCGACACCAGCGGCTTCTGAACAGACAACATAACTTATGAAAATGTAACGGCACAATCAATACACAGTCATCTGTAATTTTCAAGGCAGACTGCTTCCATGACTTATAAACACAGCATGTCCAGTGTTCATTAGTTTTAGTCCTTATTTAGTCACCTGAAATTGTTTAGTTTTAGTCGATTAAATAGTCAACGGAATTAACACCGGCAGGACACCTGAACATGGACACTGATGTTTAATTTATTCTTCCTATACAAAAAAAAAAGCTCACAACACTACAAGCAACTACGTCTCAGCAACAGCTTGTAGATCTTCTATTTTTGACATGTGCACTGGTATACAATTAAGTATGAATCAAGCTTGAGACAGGAGGAGTCTATGAGGAGGCATGCAGAGACTGAGGTAAAGATAGTACTCACAATAGAATTGTGCTCCAGGACGCTTATACCGTTTTCATGGACTGCCAGCCACAGATGTACACCCTGCTCTGGAGAGGGTGTGATGGACTAACCAACCACACACACATACATAGAGAGAGAGAGAGAGAGAATGAGAACAAGAGAGAGAAATAGTTTACTATGATATGAAATTGATGTTACTAGCAATATATATTGGCATTCTATTCTATATTAGCTGTTTGGTTTAACTCATGTTGACCTGAGATCAGATTCTAAAAATGTCTTCTACATCCTGACAGTTTTCTGAAAAAGCTATGTTTCTATGTCAGTCGTTCTTCGATTTTTCAAAAATAGCAGACCTACAAGCTCGTAGCGTGCCACTCGGTGGCGTGCTACGAGCTTGTAGATCTGCTATTTTTCAATAGCTAAAGCATAACATAATGCTAACACCAAAATGGGTTAAGGAGGCATACATACAGTATATGTAAACGACTGTATTAAACTACTATCATTTGTAGTTATTAATTTGGCAAAGCAGGTATACACATAACACCCCCTTGTGAATTTGATCAATTAAACAGCTCTTAGAAAGCCCCCCCCCCTCTCTCTCTCTCGCACAGACGCACACAAATGGACACAAACATACATGGTACACACATGCACATACTCACCTCAGCTTCGAATAATTTGGCACCAAAGAAGGGCCACTTCCTGGCTACAGTCAGATAGATCCTGACACACTCTGATGAACTCCGACCCCTAAGGGAGGCCCAACGTGCAGACAGACGCTGGAGCAGTTGCCTGGGGTGTGTGTGCGTGCGTGCGTGAAAGTGAAAGAAAAGAGCAGCGTTATTAAAAACATCAACTTCAAAGTGCTCTATTTTCCTTTCTGCACTTATTCTGTGCAGTGGTTAAACGATATAACACATACAACATACACAAAAACCTATTATGGGATTCATGGCCATATTTCTTAAAATAAAACCAAACGGACTTCCGGTATGCAGACGTAGAGGGAGGACGTGCCTCGTAGCTCGCTGCATTATTATTCCCATTGAACGTATATTTTCTTGTTTTTAATCGCTCTTTCTGATGTGAGTCAGCCGTGTTATGTCCTTGGAGCAGTTTTGGCCAGCCTCGTTTGAAAAGATGAGTACTATAACAACTAGATTGCAAGACAAGTCGAGATCAGGGCGAGTGGCTAAATATGGCGAACAGGAGGAGGAAGCTACTGAAGCTAATGCTAGCAAGGAGCTCGATAGCCTCGACCCAGCTACAGCTAAGGCTTTTCACGCAATGACCGAGCATATTACAAAAGCAATCTATGATAAATTGAGCCCGCTTGTGCAGACAATTGAGACTCTTGTGTCTGGGATACAAAAAGCTGAAACACGACTGGATGAGGTCGAGGAACGTGTGGAGGCGGTCGAAACCGCAACCGTTTCCAATGAGAGCCTATAGCCCTCCAAGCAGAACCCAATGGTACTGAAGTTTCTGACTTTCTGACGACACAGACCATTGGGTCCTGTTCCAGCAGTATCCTGCCACCTGGTACGCGGACATACATAAAACATAAACAACGTGGATAACGCCTGTCTGCGCTCTTTGACGAATTTTTTTCGTGTGAGGGCTTCTGAATATGTGAAGTATAAGTACCCATACATGCCGCTGCGAATATCTCCTGTGGCGCGGAAGCCGTTAAGTATTTTTAATCTTTGTTTGACCGATTTGGTCGCTTTGATTCTTCTCTTCCTTCCTTGTTTATTGACACCTCATTGTACCGCCTATCTGGCTAGCTAGTGGCGCTATAGCTATGACACAGCAGATCAGAGGCAGGGACGTAGCCGCACAAGCCAACCGCACACCGGGAGGCGGTACAATAAACGGTAAACAAACAAGAAGAAATAAAGCGACCAAATCGGTCAAACAAAGTAAAAAAATACTTAACGGCTTCCGCACCACAGGAGATATTCGCAGCGGTTTGTATAGGTACTTATAGTTCACGAATTCAGAATAACTAAAAAAAGCCGTCAAACGCCGCAGATACGATCTTAGAGAGAATATTTATGTCCGCGTTCCAGAATTCCCATACGAAAATATAGTTATGAGCAGGGACCCTACATAAAACTCATCCAAATTTCAGAAAAGCTTTATGGAGGGTCCCGAAAGGGGCTAATGAGAGCCGTGTGCTGAAGCTCGAGAAACAACTACAGGACACGATGGAACGTTTGGACTCGATGGAGGACAGAAGCCGTCGCGACAATGTCCGTATATACGGGGTAGGTGAGGGGGTGGAGGGGGGCAACCCAGTAAAGTTCTTTGAGACCTGGATACCCCAGATATTGAAGCTGGACACGGGACACCAAAGCAGGGTCCATTAAACTGGATCGATGTCATCGCCTTGGTCCTAAAATCAACCCAAACCCCATACAACGCGGCCGACCTGCGCCTCCCCGTGGTGTTATACTCAAACTACATCACTCTGGGGACAAGAAGAAGGTGATGGATGCGGCGAGACAAGCCATGGAGAAAGGAGAGCAGCCGAAGTTCCAGGGAGAAGTCATCTCTTTCTACCATGATTTCTCACAAGGGACCCTCAAGAAGCGCAAATCCTTTGACGACATCAGAAAGCAGTTAAGAGCAAAGAAGGTGGAATACTCTACACTACACAATGGCAAGGTAACATTATGTAACACCCCAGAGAAGGCGACTGAGTTTCTCCGCTCCATGTAGTCTAGAGCTCTAGTCCAATGCACACTATTTTATTTAATTTTGTATTTTTTGTATTGGGGACAGATGCCTCTAAGCTAAAACAAGATATCTTATGAGGCAACAGAGCCTTATTTTTCTTTTATTATGATAAATGGGAAATGTATTTTTATATGTGAATATTGAAGCGAGCTACAGCTCGGGATAACAAACTGGTGCTTTTTGCCCTGTGGGGTTTTATTTTCTCTCTGCTTCTCACTAAGGAAGCTCTGCATCAGGTTTATTTTTTCTGGTGGATGGTTAGTTTTTCTAGACCCATTTTTATATGGGTAGCAGCTAGCGTTAAGAGCACTTTTACTTTTTTCTCAGCTGTTTTAGATTATAGCTTTGTGTGTTTGTGTTTTTGTGTGTTGCTCACTCAGCATGTGGATGGATTGGACACGTTTTTGTTTCACTTTTGGCCAACCCGTACGCCTACTATTTGGACACTCAAAGAGACTGTGGTGCCATGTTAATGTTTATATTGTTTCATTGCCAAGGGGACCTTTTTCCTTTATTTTTCATTATTTATTTTGCCATGACGGATGTCATTAAATAATCTTAAAATATGTTCTTGGAATGTCAGGGGCTTGCATAAACCGGTTAAGCGGAGAACAGTGCTGTCCTTTCTCAAAAAAGAAAATGTTCATGTTGCTTTTTTACAAGAGACATATTTGGAGGAAAGCAAGGATTTGCTTAAACTTAAACATACCCGGATTGGCGATGTCTTTATGACATCCTATGCCTTTAATACTAGAGGGGTTGCTATTTTAGTTAATAAGAATATTTCCTTCAGATAGATATGTTATTGTAAGGGGTATTTTGTTTGGTAAATCTGTGACTTTTATGAATATTTATTGCCCCCCTGGATATCCCACAAATTTTCTAACTACCAATACATCGGGGGGGATTTTAACGTGATTATGAGCCCTCTTTTGGATAAATGCCCCCCCTCTGTAGGTCCACCTAGTAGCCGGGCTAAAACACTTGAGTCGATATGCAATGATATTGACTTTGCTGATGTTTGGAGGATATTTAACACTTCTTCTAAAGCATATACATTCTTCAGCAATCCCCACAAGTGTCATTCAAGTCTCGATTATTTTTTTGCACCCAAACGCCTGCTTAACTCGGTAACATCATGCAAAATTGGCAGTATAGTTGTGAGTGACCATGCAACGATTTATTTAGAAATCTCCTTCCGTGAGATAAATAGATTTTCCAGATCCTGGAGACTCAATTCCACACTCTTGAACAATGATGTTTTTACTTCTCATTTTATTTCTCAATTTAAGGTTTTTTATGAGGTAAATGCTGGGTCTGCATCTAACCCAACCATTTTATGGGAAACATGCAAAGCCTTCTCTAGGGGTTTAATCATATCTTTTACGGCCAGCAGGCGGCGGCAGAGGATAGCACAACAAACACAGTTGGAAGACAGGCTATTAGAGGCAGAGCACAGCTATCTGACAGACCACACTGCTGACAAGCTAAAGGAAGTGACCGCTGCTCGTGTTGCTCTTGAATCCATGCTGTCCTTGCAATCAGATAAGAGTCTTAAATTTGCCAAACAACGCATCTATGAATCGGGGGATAAACCTGGTAAATATTTGGCCCATTTGGCTAAAAAGAGGGAGAATTCACAGACTATTGTTTCAATTAAGGATTCTAGTGGCAATATTACCTATGAGACTCAAGTTATTAATGATGTGTTTGCTGCCTTTTATAAAAAATTATACACTACAGAACAGAGTGATGACGCCCCCCAAAAAATGCAAGATTTCTTCTCCAGCATTGACCTGCCGGTGATCTCAGATGAGCAGAGGACTATTCTAAATGCCCCCATCACGAAAGAGGAGATCCGTAATGCCCTCACAAAACTTCAATCTGGTAAATCCCCAGGCCCTGATGGCTTTGGAAGTGAATTTTTAAAGACATTTCAAGATCTATTTACTGATCCCTATTTAGCCATGATAAACCACTCATTTGAAACAGGGTCCCTTCCCCAATCTCTGAGGGAGGCCAATATCACACTAATCCTTAAAAAGGGGAAATGCTCTGAAGATTGTGCCTCTTATAGGCCGATTGCATTACTGAATTCCGATTTAAAGTTGCTTTCCAAAATATTGGCATTACGTCTCGAACGGTTTCTTCCTGATATCATAAATTTCGCCCAGACAGGTTTCATTAAGGGCCGAAACTCCTCTGACAATGTACGGAGGCTTCTTAATATTATCCAGTACATGCATAGTCGTAAGGGGTCTGGTGCTCTCCCTCGACAGTGAAAAAGCCTTTGATAGAATAGAATGGCCATATCTCTTTCATACGATGAGTATTCTCGGTATGGGTGACACATTTATTAAATGGGTTAAAGTTATGTATAATGGCCCCCAGGCAGCGGTTCTTACAAATGGTCTTAGGTCTAAAAACTTCTCTTTGCAACGCTCTAACAGGCAGGGTTGCCCATTGAGTCCTTTGCTATTTGCCGTCGCCATAGAGCCGTTTGCCCAGTTCATACGTCAATCACCTGCTATTTCTGGGGTTATGGTTGAGGAGAGGGAGCATAAGATAAATGTATATGCTGATGATGTCCTTTTGTTCCTAACTAAACCAGATACCTCTGTTCCCCGGTGTCATGGACGCTATTACTAAATTTGGATCCTTCTCAGGATTTAAGATAAACTACTCCAAATCAGAGGCCATGCCACTGGGTATCCTCCAAACTGTTCCGAGCGCCCCTGATCCGTTCCCATTTCGCTGGTCCCCCACTGGCTTTGTTTATTTGGGTGTACATATAACTCCCCTATTTTAACAAATGTACACTGCCAACTTTACTCCACTGCTAGATGTCATAAAGTCTGACCTTGATCGATGGGCTTCACTGCCACTGTCTTGGTTGGGTAGAGTGGCACTTATTAAAATGAACATACTACCAAGGTTATTATATCCACTCCAGATGGTCCCTATTTTCCTCTCATGTAAGGTGGTCAAGGTTATTGAGGGCTGGTTAAGCTCGTTTATCTGGAGCAAGAGAAGGCCCAGGTTGAAGCTAGCAAAGTTACAACTGTCTGTCTCTGAAGGAGGGCTGGACCTCCCCAATATAAAATGGTATCAGACAGCTGCACAACTACGATTTGTAGCAGCATGGTTAGAGGAAGATCAACCTTCAATTTGGCTAGATATTGAAACTGCACAGTGTGATTGTCCTCTCCGGAATCTCTTGTTTCTCAGAGATCCTACAACAGCAAAGAAATATTGTAAAAACCCAATTGTTTCCAACACACTAAAGGCATGGAAGGTGGCAAGGCTTTTGGAGGGTCGAGCCAAAGTAACATCACCTCTTACCTCAATTCAGGGGAACCCAGACTTTCCTCCTGGCCTTACTGACCTTGGGTTTAATTATTGGAGAGATAGCGGTATAACAACGTTAGAAAACCTTTTTACCGGTCCTATACTCATGTCATTTGATCAAATACAACAAAAATATGACCTACATCGCAGTCATTTTTTCAGATTTTTACAGGTGAGGGATTTCATTCTCAGACGCACAACACTATCAACTAATTCAACTACCTCTCCAATTGAGAGAGTGCTGACAATGGGTTTTACAAGAGGGTTTATAAGTATTCTGTATGGCATGTTAAGATCCAAAACAACTGTTGACACACAAGATGCTAAGAGGAAATGGGAAAGTGATCTTGAGGTTGAAATTTCAGACAAGGTTTGGTGGGAAATATTTGAAAATGCCAAAAAACTTTCTGTGTGTAATAGAGCTTGGTCGATTCAGCTAAGAACCATACACCGATTACAGATCTCACCTAGCCTTCGCCATAAAATGAATCCTACTCTATCTCCTCTCTGTCTTAAGTGTAAAACTGAAGAGGGAAATTATATTCACTGTACATGGTCATGTCATAAGATTAAACGATACTGGTTGGGTATCGTGCAGCAGTTGAATGAGATCTTTAATATGGAGTTTGAACCTGACCCTATGTGTTTGATTCTTGGGCTGCCTGATGACAGGATTGTTGACAAGTTCCATACACGTCTGTTTAATCTCTTAATTTATGCTGCTAGGAAAAATATTCTGTTGGATTAATGAGAAACCACCAACAAAAAAAGACTGGCACAAAATAATCATGCAGTGCATGCCGTTGGAATTCCTAACCTGCATGCTACGCTCCACCACAAATACCTTCTATAAAATATGGGACCCATATTTGAGATTTGTTGGCCCTCAGTTAGCTACCACCTTGACCATAGGGTTCCTGGACAGAAGCGATGCCACTAACCTTGATTGATAAAGTTATGGATATTGTTATGTATGTATGTATGTATGTATGTATAATGCATATCTTTTATTTTATTTTCTCTGGAGTTAACCCATCTAAACTTTCAAGCACCAAACTGCAAATGTGTCCATATTTGTATATTATTTTTGCACTTTTTTTTTTGTTGGTATAAGTGTATAATTGTGTCCTTTGTTCCACAACGCGCCTGAGTTGAGCTGTCTGTTTTTGTTTGTTTGTTTAGTTTTTCCTGTCTTGTCTTTGTCATAAAATGTAAAAATCAATAAAAATATTATTGAAAAAAAACAAAAACAAAAAACATACCTGAGTTGATCCTCTGATGCAGACTTGCGGTAGTGTCTGGGATAGAACCTCTCCAGAACCTGTTTAAGGGTCTGGCTGGACTTGGTCTGGGCCAATCCAGGAGCAGAGAACGGCCGCTCGAAATCTCCAAACTCTACCTGAACGCAGAGATAAAAAGGACTTTTATTCCTGCCAGCGGATCCTGTTTTTTTAATATTTTTTATATATATTCATGATACAATTCATAGGAGAGCAGTACAGAATTATCAGGATTGCACAAAAAGTCAGAGGACTTATTTCCATTGTGATCCAAATAAATAAATAAATAGTTACAGCATATGATAAGAACATGTGTACTGTTGGGTTCCAAGACAGCGATGTCATTACTCTTTTGGTTATTCAAAGTACAGTATTAGCCTACAAGTGACACCCTTTAGTTGCATGATCAATGATGATTCAACATAATCAAAAAAATGAATAAGAAAACACAGCATGTGTCGCAAATGATTGTGGTCCAATATCATATTTTATTGTATCATAGACATGCTAAATAATTACTCTTATAGAGAAGTGCCCTTTGAGCTACTCGGGGGGAAAAGGAAACCCTACCCTGCGCATGCACCATAATGTCACACAGAGAAACAAATCCTTAAAAAGCAAACGTTTCAGTCCTAAGACCTTCGTCAGTGCTAGGACGGTCTTAGGACCGAAACGTTTGCTTTTTAATTGCACTTTGAGCACAGAGCACTTTATGAGCATGATAAAATAAAATAAATATTTTCTTAAGTCTCAGTCTAAGGAGTTTTACTTCTAGTTTCTATACGGTGAGCAAGTAAGTCTTTTTCTGTCAAAGTTTCCCTTATGTTTCTGAGACCGCCGCTACCGTAGTCAAGTTTGGGGAAAAAAAGGACGAGGAAAGGCGCAACGGTTTTCTCAGTGCTTCAGTGCCTGAGAGTGAGAGAACACCACACTCTCTCCACCCAGTGGTCAGAGCAGAACGTAGACGAGTCTTGTTCATGGTGGGACAGACCTGTGCCAGCAGGGCTGCCATCTCCAGTGCCAGCTCTTTGTTCACTGGGAAATGACCCGCCACGATGGCCTCGTTGGTCTGGTAGCCTAGCAACAGCCTCTCCCTCTCTGACTCCCCCCTCACCTGGAGAGAGAAGTACAGCCTGGGCACAGAAAGATGGAGGATGGAAGAATTACGTAACTGATGAGAGGAGGGGGGGGGGGGGTGAACAAGTAATGAAAATACCATTGATGTGGCGTGTGTCCCTCTACACCCACTTCCATTATTTTTGAAATATGCTGGCAGCATCCGTTGTGTTAAATGGGCTTGATAAGTAACTACTAGTTGACATGGCTCAATAACACTCCAATCCGCTACCCTCTACCTGTTCTGGTAGGTCAGTCGGACGGTCCTCGTATGCTCAGACTTGCCCGTCTGTTGTTCCTTAGAAGCTTGCTCCCACTTGGAAATGATGTCACAGATCTGTGTGGATGACACACGCAGAAACAAAACAAGGAAGTGGTGTTCAGCGTTCACTGCTGCTGGGAATTCATAAAACAGAGAAAGCTTGATGTACGTAAGTGTAAAAGGACAGTTAATATAATGTTAATATAATGAAATTGACCCGTAATGGTCCATTTGGTTACATCGGTACGCTACCTCCGCCCCTCCCTAACTCCCCACAGTGCCGCAAACCTGGTTCACTCTCTTGTCACTTCCCGCCTGGACTACTGTAATTCCCTTCTCTTTGGTCTCCCCCACAAACTCCTCCATAAACTCCAACTAGTCCAGAACGCTGCTGCCCGTATCGTCACCAGAACCCCTGCCATCAGTCACATCACCCCTGTTTTACACCAACTCCACTGGCTCCCCATCAAATACCATATCGACTTCAAGATCCTCCTCCACACATTCAAGGCCATTCATAACCTCACCCCCCCATACCTGTCTGACCTTGTCCACGTCAACATCCAAGATTCAAGATTCAATAATTTATTTGCCATGTCAACAAGTTGATAGGAATATGTCTTGGTTCGTACTCAACATATACAGACAACCATAGATACACAAACAAGAAGGACAAGTACTAAAAACAAAAACCAGCAGCATAGGAAATTACATCCAGTTTTTTTAAAGTGCTATATGCATGTACTATGAGTTCAGATGTCCATGCATATAGCACTTTAAAAAAACTGGATGTAATTTCCCCACCCGGTCTCTCAGGTCTGTCCCTCACCCTGAAAGTCCTCCCAGCCCGTCTCTCCACCATGGGCTCAAGAGCCTTCAGCCGCTCTGCCCCTCACCTCTGGAACTCCCTCCCCCCTGACATCAGAAACTTGGACTCTATCACCATATTTCAAACTCACCTCAAAACCCACCTGTTTAGGCAGGCCTATGACTCTATGTGACCTCTGTGTCTTCTGCTGCAAGCTGTGCCCTAGTTTTGTTCTGCTTATAACTGTGTTCTTGTACTGTGTTTTTAACCTGTACGGCGACCTTGAGTGCCCTGAAAGGCGCCTTATAAATAAAATGTATTATTATTATTATTATTACTGTATCAGGGTTACAAATGGACGCATCGTCAGTGGAGCCGCAGTACCTTGATGCGTCCCTGCAGGCAGTGTTCCAGGTCGCGTCCAGTGGGGTCGTCTGTGTACAAACTGAATCCTGATTGGCCGGTTTTCCTGATGCCGGTGTCCTGGTTGAGACGACACTGGAACTCCTCCACCGTGGTGGAGGCGTCGAAGCTCACCACCTGTGGAAAGACAATCAATAATTAAGGGGGGAATCACTGACATAGAAACATAGGGTTTTTCAGAAAACTGTCCGTATTTTTAGAAGACATTTGTTGAATCGTCGTCAGCTCTAAATGGGTTAATGACCTGGTAGGTGTTGTTGAGGAAGTGCACAGGCACACTGAAGGGCAGAGAGTGGTGGCAGGGGTTCCTCAGCAGAATGGACAGGATCTCCATGCGGGACGTCCTGGCCTGGCGCTCCCCTTTCTGCTGGGTCCTCTCCAGCGAGCGCTGGCAGTAGATGGCATACTTCCCCACCTCTGTCCTGAATGGCAGCGAGGAGAGCACACAGGTCATGTCACGTCACGTCATCTTTTCCCAAACATACTGTACATACACTCTCCAGACCAGCATACCTCTCCTCCCCCCCGTCCCCATTCCTCAGGGCATTATCTCATCAGGGGTGCTATAAATGTCTATCTACGTCAGGGGTGACCACACTTTTTGGACTTACTTGGAAAGAATGACCAGCTCAACAAGATCCACCAAAAACGTATTATCGTGAAAGTTGTTTAAAAATGTACCTCTTTTGAGGCATAAACGGGAGGAAATGGAATTGGTAGGTTTTTTTTTAATATATAACTTTATAACTATTACATTGTGGGTTTGAGCTGACAGGCCCTTTGTGCTGCATGTCAATCAATCAAGTGGCACCTTAATTCAAGTGGCAGCTAGATGCCAAAACATATATTTATTTTATTGTTATTTTATTTTTAGGGTCATGTGATCTACCTCCACAGCCTTTGTGATCTACTGGTAGATCATATGATCTACCTTTTGGGCACCCCTGAATTCTACATCCTCTAAGTAGACTTAAAGACGTAGTAGTAGTAGACGTAAATCTAGTGTTGACTAATCATAAGTTGCTCTTATTTTGAAGAGGAAGAGGAAGTCCATTTTGGTTGTAGCCAAGCTGCCATGACAACTTGTTATCATGCTGGCAAGTCTAACCAAGTAGTAAACACGAACCCACGTGGATTAAACACAAGCTTATAGCCAATGTTCATATATTTACGATATGAAAACCATGCATCTACTTAAACAATGTACACACTTTGGAAGTACATGGATCCTCCGCGGCATTAGGTGAGTAGTTAATTGTATACATCTCATGCTGGCTCAACACTGGTAAAATCATCAACGACAAGCTGCCCCAAAAAAACACTAACAGGTAGGTAGGCTACAGTAGAGTACTGTTACTGTCACTGCCTGCAAGAATGTGATGTTATCATGCCCTTAAATAGTGCTTGTGCTTGTAACTGTCAATTCTTATAAACATTTTAGTTCGTTGAAGTGGGCCAGCCGTGCAATGTGGTGCTGATCACTCTCAAATGGTTTCAATTTCCGTGAGAGAAAACTGCAGTAGCCGAGCCTTGTAAGACCCGGGGATGTGTTTTAAAGCGATGTAAGGTCAAGGTCTTTGATCGGTTATTATATTGCACCATAATGGGGGGGGGGGGGGGGGGGGGATTGGTTCGGGTGGCCTGATCGTGTGCTGCACATGGACAGAAGTGACATTATGGCATCCACATTATGAGGGCTTCAAAGGCATACATAATATCATTATACTGTATCAAATAATAGTATGAGTGACTAAATAAAAATGAAAGAAACAATATGCTGATATTACAATATAATAATAAAACAATGCAAAGTTGCTGTTAATGCTCACCTGGAGTCTCCGTGCCTTTTGAGGTGTCCCTGCAGCAGCCATAGGAAGGGGTGCTGGGGGAGGAACAGCCCCACACACAAGGCCAGGAACTGCCAGCCCTGTACAGGTGAAAACAGAAACACACCGCTGATTCACTTAGGCAGCCATACCTCTATAGAAAATAAATGTGAATTAGTCTATACAGTTAAATGTCAAAGTAATTTTAGTGTGCAATGACTACTACTAGCTGTAACTCATTGATGTCCATGTTTCTATATGAGAGTTCAGCTGTGCGTTTAATGTTTTATTTCTATAGGGCCGTAACAAGACTGCTAATATACCCATTTAGGCCTGACGTCAAAATGTATAAAATGTCTTCTAAATCCTCACCGTATTCTGTCAGGATTTGCGCCACATTTTCACGATTTCTTTTTTCAAAAATATAGCAGATCTACAAGCTCATAGCACGCCACCGAGTGTCGCACTACGAGCTTGTAGGTCTGCTATTTTTCAACAGCTAAATTATAACATAATGTTTAAAACACCAAAAGGGGTTCCCGCCCCAAAATGGGTTAAATAAACTACTCATGCTCAAATGACAGAGAATATGCTCCATATAACGCTGCCACGCCATAATAACACATAGTAGTCCGTCTGTGCCACCTAGGGGCGGGAGTGTGTACCTGCAGGGGCCCAGGCTGCCCTTGGGGCTGCCTCTTGCGGGTCTGTTTGATGAGCTGGCAGAAGAACTCGTTCTGGAGCTCGGGGTGGGTCAGGCACACCTGCAAGGCGCTCTGGGCCAGGGACACGTGGTAGTCGATGGCCGGGGCGTCGATGGCCACGTTTATGAAGAGCTGACACGTCTGCGGAGAGAGAGAGTGACAGGCGGAGCGGGACAGAGATTAATACAGAGGGAGGTAAACGTGCAGCTAAAGAGACAGGCTAACGGGGTAGCTCTTTAACCCATTTTGGTCTGAGGTCGATTAAAAAAGGCTTCAAAATCTGAAAGACCCATGTTTCTATGTCAGTGGTGCTCAACCTTTTTTTATGTCAAGGACCCCCAGAATTATCTCTTATTGGGCCACGGACCCCCATCTCAAAATATGTAGTTCCAGGGACCCCCCCGAAGCCAAATTTTAGTTAAAAATGTTCGCTCTGAAATACATATTCAAAGTTTTGTGCCACATTTTCACGACTTAAAAAAAATAGCAGACCTACAAGCTCATAGCGCGCAGCTTGTAGATCTGCTATTTTTCAATAGATAAAGCGTGACATAATGCTTAAACGCCAACAGGGGTTCCCGCCCCGAGAATGGGTTAATGTCTCAATTAGGACTAATTTAAGACACCTTGAAGAGTTTAACGGCCTCTGTCTGCAGGGCCTGTGAGGGCAGTGTGGTGAGAGGGGAGGACAGGGCGTCTTTACTGAAGCACAGCACTGGATGCCTCCAGATCTGAGAGTCTGTGAGAGAGAGAGGGAGAGAACAATGTTTAAATCTAATCATTCTGACCTGAGATCAAAAATGTCTGTTTGAAAATGACAGTTTTCTGAAAAAGCTATGTTTCTATGTCAGTCGTTCTTTGATTTTTCAAAAATAGCAGACCTACAAGCTCGTACAAGCTTGTATATCTGCTATTTTTCAATAGCTAAAGCATAACATAATGCTAACACCAAAAGGGGTTCCCGCCCAAAATGAGTTAAGAATCAGCATAAAATACATATTTAGTCCCCCGTTAGAATGCCCCCGCCCCCCTGTCCAAAAATCACGAAAATCGCTAAAACTAAAGACAGCAGTAAATGAACAAAAAAAAAACAACACTCAACTTTTATTTTCTCTAATAAGAACATGAACATGAACAAAAAAGTTGTCCTTTTAGGCAACTATATTTGTGTTTCATTGAAATGATTTTTAGTATTACTGTAAGACAGGCGGACAGACGGAGAGAGAGGGGGTGTCAGCATCATGTTATGCTTTAGCTATTGAAAAATAGCAGATCTACAAGCTCATATCGCGCCACCGAGTGGCGCGATACGAGCTTGTAGGTCTGCTATTTTTGAAAAATCGAAGAGCGACTGACATTTCTAGAATCTGATCTCAGGTCAGAATGGGTTCATCAGACCAGTGTGTGTCCGGCGGAAACCTCGTATGAATCTGATCTCAGGTCAGAATGGGTTAATTCTCTTTCCATGGATACTCACTTGGCTCCCCGTCCAGTTGAAACAGCTTTCCCACCAGTCGTTCAAACTCTGTACCAACTTTTCCCACCGTGGTGCCCGCCGCCACGGCTAGATGGTACAGCCAGGACTCCTACAGACCCGTCGGGATGGGAGGGGAGGGGAAATGAAAAGCTCACACAATTAGTAACTTGTGGGTCCATTTGGTTACATTTCTGGTGATTATTTTTGTAAATCTAGCTATATGTACAAGTGTGCATCGTGTCATAATTGACAGTAGGTTGAAATGGTCAAATGTTTTAGTTATTAACCCATTTTGGGGCGGGAACCCCTTTTGGTGTTTTAAACATCATGTTATAATTTAGCTATTGAAAAATAGCAGATCTACAAGCTCATAGCGCGCCACCGAGTGGCGCGCTACGAGCTTGTAGGTCTGCTATTTTTTTTTAAACGTGAAAATGTGGCACAAATCTTTGAATATAATGGGGTCGGTGGCCAATCAGATGAGGGCCGGTGGCCAATTACATATCATTTTTGGGGTCCTTGACATGAAATATTGAGCACCACTGATACAGAAACATGAGGTAGGCTATTTCAGAAAACTGTCAGAATTAAAAATGTCGACGTCAGGCCTAAATGGGTTACTAGACGTGTGCTGTTGGGGTCTTATGATGCCCGCTGACTGACCTTCTCGTGCCGTGACTCGATGAGCAGGTAGGTGGGGCCTTGCTCCTGCGGGTGGATGGCGATGGTGAAGGACGTGGACTGTAGGCCTTGCTGCCCACATGCTTTCAGGTCCTCGTCGGAGTCACGCGACCTGTCCACCTCCTCCACCCGGGCCTCCCACAGCTTGATCTGACCGAGCGGGAACTGCACAGTAAAAAAAAAACACTCAGTGTCAGCCTGTAGATCAGGGGTACTCAACTGGCGGACCGCGGTCCGCGACCGGACCGCGGACCACCTCTTTGCGGACCACCCAATTTAAGTTAATAATATAAATAACATCAGATGATACATTTCTCATGTGAAATTGCTGCAAAGGCCCCCAAAATGTCCCCCAAGGGCCCCCAAAATTCTGGCGCGCGCTATGCGCGCGCACAGTGTGGCCTGCCAGGGCGTATAACTCCCGGCCTGATTTGGAGTTCCACTCCGGGCCTGCACTCTGCACCCCATTATTGGTTGGGTGGAAGGCGATCTGATTTGTATAAGCTTGGCTTGACCATACTAAACGGGCATAGAGCCCCGCTCTCCGATGGACGCCGCGCATGGGACCGGACCTCGGTCTTATTAAAAAAAAAAATTGTGGACCTTCATCATTTCTAGTTGAGGACCCCTGCTGTAGATCAATACCATTTTCGGTTGTCTATAATCTGGTCTGGAGAGAGAGCGGAATTTACTCTAGTCATCATCAGGCGGCCCGGAAACCTCCAAAACGATTTGTCTAGTTTAAAATTTGTTCTGTGGTGGTAAGCCACAGTGGTAAGCCTTTTATCTTTTTAACCCTGTATCTGTTATGTTTTAGCTTTGATCTTTTTTTCTTAATAAAGTCTGTTCCTGGTGTTCCCTTGTAAAGCGCTTTGGGTATTTAGAAAAGCGCTATATAAATCTGAGCTATTATTATTATTATTAAGCCTGGTGACGCAAGGTTACTCAAGGTTACTGTATGGTCAGACATTAAGCGTCAGAATAGCACATCTAAAAGCAAGTCGGTCCATTTACTTCCATTTCTCGTGTTATCTTCCAGGGCTGTGGGCAGTGCCTTCAAGTTACAAATGGATAAATGAACACGCATATTGTCCCGTATATGTTTTATGAGTTTTACAGTTAAAAAGAGATTTTACACGATGAGTGAAGGTAAAAAAAAAAAAAGTCTATTGTGATTATTGGTCTTTATTGGTGTGATGTTTTAATCCACGTGTCACTACAGGTTTATAGGAAATGTGTAATTATGTCACGGTAAATTAGAGTCTTCCCTTCGGTGGTTAATTGGTGTATCAGACCAGGTCATGTGAGCTACCTGGGATGCATGACTGACATCATGGGAAAGTGCAAATAAAGGGCTATGAGGGCTAATAAAGGGAATTGAAGGCAGCTGGTGGACCGGTTAGTGGGCAAACGAAACCACAGGATGTGTTTGAGGCTGCTGGATTGAGGATTGCATACAGAGTCAGACCCTTTTCCTGTTCTATGGAATTAAGGCGCGTGTGACTATAGACGTCCCAGCTTGTCTGGACTGTCCCGGTTGGGTGTCCCCAAGTAACAAAGAATATCTGTGAAACAGTAAAATAAGTTTTCACCACAATAATAATAGTTGTTTTCAGCGCTTACCGCTTACATAAACGTTTATCATGATGTTCTGTTCTTTTGGAAGGTGTAGTCATTAGGTGTGCTGAAAGCGAGAATAATTGTCTCCAACCCTGATGAAAATGGCTGTGCGTGCATTTGGCACATTCATTTAATGATCCCGGTTTGGGTGTTTGGAAATATGGTAAAATAAGGGTGACGGACGCCTGAGAGGTATCTTGCCTATGTATAATTAACTGTATCTGATGTGCTTCACCGCTGAGTGCAATATTTAGCCAAAAGCCTAGAAAAGACTGATAATGATTCACTGTCCGTGAATTTGTCCGTGACAAATGGCAAATCACATTAAATGAATGACGTTATATGAAGCCCAGAGATATTTGGTGTGCTGGTTTATATTACCTTGTCCTCTTGGCTGCGGAAGTAGTACAGCGTTTTACCGATTAGGGCACACCACACTCGCTTAGAGTAGCCATGCTTCACCTGGTAAAGAAACAAAATACATTTGAAATTAATTAAGCTCACAGCATGTCATGCAACATATTGTGAACAAAGCATGTACAGTTGAAGCTATTTTCAGTGCACGACACTGGTGTACAACTAAATATAAACCAGTATGTTTAAAATGTGTTGAATACCGAATACTGGTACAGTATTGAATTCAAATGAGGGACACCCGGCTGAGAGTGTCTTATTTACACAACAATGTAATACAACCTGTATTATAGTATTAATCTGTTTAAACTTGTAAGATGTGTGTCATTCATTGATCCCCATGTTTCCCTTATCAGTTCAATAAGGGACACGTCTTTTAGTTTACTAATAATGTGGACGGTTATGTATTTCAAGGGACGGTTGGCAGTCCAAGTTCCAGAACCTTGATGAGCAGTCCCTTCATGGCTGGACGGATGTCCGGCTGGGTGAAGAGAGGACTGGCGGCCTTGACCCTCAGAACGCTCTGTAGGACCCTCAGCCACTCCTCCAGCAGGTTGGGAGAGTCTGCCTTCAGGTAGTACACCCGCTTCCCTGTCACTATCTACACACGCACACGCACACACACGCACACGCACACACACGCACACACACGCACACGCACGCGGGTTTGTTCAGACAATACAAACATTAACGCTGTATATAGAAGGGGCTAGCGCCCCTCAAAATTAAATAAGATTAACCCATTCTGAACGGGAACCCATTTTGGTGTTGGCATCATGTTATGCTTTAGCCATTGAAAAATAGCAGATCTACAAGCTCATACGAGCTTGTAGGTCTGCTATTTTTGAAAAATCGAAGAACGACTGACATTTTTTTAGAATCTGATCTCAGGTCAGAATGGGTTCATCAGACCAGTGTGTGTCCAGTGGAAACCTCATATGAATCTGATCTCAGGTCAGAATGGGTTAAATAAAATTAAGGTCCATATATGGGCATTCCCAGACCTGTTCTTGGGGTGAGGTCGCTTGTATAATATAATATAATATAATATAATATAATATAATATAATATAATATAATATAATATAATATAATATAATATATATTATATAATGAGAGCTATAGTGTTGCTCTCTAGTCTCTACCCTCATTTTTGTGCATTTGTAGGTCTCTCCACATGACATATGAAGACATATGTATTTTATATCCATCTGGCGCCTATAGGTGAGGGTACATTTAGCTGGAAATGTTTTCAAATTCCACCTCCAGCCATTCCATGGGTAACTATTGCATTTCACAATGTTATCTATTCAAAATGTTATCTATTCAAATGTCAGGATGTAGAAGACATTTTTAGAATCTGATCTCAGGTCAGAATGGAGCTTACTCAATTGAGGAGCTTCTCTCAAGCAGGAAACAATACCTGGAGAACTTGTTTGCCGTCTCCACGGGTGATGCTGCTAGTGGCGTTGACCTCAATCTGCCCCTGAGGTCTTCTGATGACATCACTCTAGGGAGACCAGATCAAAGAGATAGTGTTACTTTTTAGTTTCAGAGGGCAGGCAAAGACATACCAGCAGTAAAAAGCATACATACTCTCAAAGTAATCCTTTTATTTATTTGCAGTGCATCAATCACGATAGCCCTATAAGCCTACAAGGCTTCACTACATGAATTCACCATTTGTCAGCCTTCTGATTGGTCCCTGACTGGGTCTGACTGTTCTGCCCTGGTTCTGCCTTGTTTATGTTGAATTCGCTAACATCATCGCTAAAAAAATCACTAAAACATCATGACTGGGCATGATATGCCCAGTCACCATGCTGCACCTGTGATGTTCCTTTTTACTGACACCAAGTTTTTTTAAAGCAAGGCTTTTGCACACCTACAGGCGACAGGTGCGTAGGAGAGGGTACGGTGCCCCAAAAATGAAAAAGGAACAAACACCCGCACACTGTCTTCAAATGCAGTGACCAACTTTTATTCAGGGAAACAGCAATGTTTCAGCCTATGCAGCCTTCATCAGGCTATCTTTATCTTTACCATAAAGATAGCCTGATGAAGTACAGAATATCAATACAAAGCAACTGAAAAACACCTCATTTCAACGAAACGGCAGCCAATGGGTGCGAAGAGGGGCACAACCACGGGCGGGACTTGACAGAGGGTGAATTCTGAAGAGAACATTCTGCAAAAATAGACAATCTACTGTACAAGCTCATCTTGTGAATTTTGTATAGTCAAAATTGTTCTTTTGACTATACACAATTTTATTGTGTCAATTTTAAACAATATGATAAAGATAAAATTATGATACATAGTAGGCTACAACAGAAATGGGAAAACAATGAAATAAACACACTGGTGACTTATAGTAGAGCAGCTCTCCATCTTTAAGGACAAACCAGCGTCTCTTCCAGGTTTTCTTCCAGGTCTTCACCATCTTCAGCAAGTAGCCAGACTTTTCCATTGGTTCCTACATCATGCGATAGGTATGTCAGGTGAATAGTGAATACGTAGCCATTTAAGCCTGATTTATACAGCTACAGCTGTACTGTACATGTTTTTAACATGACAGTTCTGGTGAAAACTCAAACTCAAAGCTAAAATAAGATTTGCTTTCTCACTCAACAAAGTGCATAAGACCTTAATCTAAGGGGACGTTCTGGGGGTCCATTTTCTTTCTAACCCACTCATGCATCAATAATGTACCATCTTAGTTTAGTTGTCAAGTTGTGTACTGAGTGAAGCCATCCTTACACTCTTGCCGTTGTCGCTGTTTAAGGAGCAGGTCTTGGGGAGTTTCTGTTCAGGTTCAGAACACTCTGTGTCGGTGGAGTAGGCGTCAGGAGGAATGGCGTAGTCACTCTCTGATGTCATTGAAGACATGGACACAGCTGCCAGCGAGAGGGTTGCAAACGAGTGGTTAGGATTGGAGTCATTGCACATAATTATGTGCAATGACTTGCAATCATGTGAAAATAAACAGACTTTTGGTTAGATTACAGAAGCTTAATAAGCTAAAATGTTTTTTTCCATGGAGGGGTTTCGAAATCAATCTTTCACAGCATCATTATGAAATCTGTCTTCAGCGGAATCTAAAAGCCAAATACTAATTTCTAATCTTTGTAAATGACTGTTTAGTTTAATGTTTCTCACCCTCTTGCTGCTTTAATTAGTGACATATGTTGCCTTCTATTCTTTTGAAGATACACACAGACCAACACATCCCACACACACGAGCGCACACACACACACACACACACGCACACACGCACGTGCACACACACACACACACACACACACACACACACGCACACACACACACACACACGCACACGCACACGCACACGCACACGCACATGCACACACTGTGTCGGGGGATTGCGCCAACCTACGGCCAAGGTTGGTATGCATGAACCCTAAGGGCCGATTCATACTCCTATTTTACAGCTGTTTCGGCGCTGTAGCACCGAAGAGCCGACTTTAGGACGGGGCCCGTCCCCCCGAACCTCAAATGACGTCACATTGTAGGCTTAACAGAGTCGAACCGACTTTTATTCGGCTCTAAAATAGGAGTATGAATCGGCCCTAAGGGTACCTCTCTTCAGGGAGCGGGGGCTGCCAGGGGTGCTGTCCTTGCGGCAGCTGGAGCCAGAGGTGTTGGAGCTGCAGAAGGAGCCCTCCTCCTCCCCTGAACTGGAGGACTCCTCTGAGCTGGAGGACTCCTCTGAGAACGGACTGCTGCTCAGCAGCGTGGCTTTCTGCAGGCGGGGGTCAAATTGGAGCACACGTGCGTCGGACACACACACACACACACACACACACACACACACACACACACACACACACACACACACACACACACACACAATGACACATTTAATTGCACAGTGAAATCCTCTGTTTATTTAACTCTCATCAACGAGGAGTTTTTTTGGACCCGGACCGCCTGCCCTATAGCCGTCCGGGCGCCTATATAGGCTGCTGTTGCAGATTTTCCGATCCCGACAACCTTTGCTGCGTTGTCATTCCCCATCGCTCTCTCCCCCTATCAGTCTACTACACTATCGATAAAGGCAGAAAAAGTAATAAAAACAAAATTTTAAAATCTTTTTTTATAAAGATTTATTTTTTCATCTTTATTTCAGTGGCGAGAGAGGCGGGGATATGGATATATGTGACTCTTAAAGCTAGAACTCTATAACACCAACACAGCCGTCCCCACTCTCCCCCGCTACTTCAATTGCCTCTCTGTTTATTTATGTTTTTAGTCAGTTTTGGCTTTATTTTGATAGTGTGTAGAGTGTAGAGAGAAACAGGAAACTGAGCACAGAGCGAGGGAAGGACATGCAACATGCACAGTATGTAAACTGTATGTAACCCAAGAGGGTCACATTGAGGTATGAGACCAAGATGGAGCCATAGCAATGCAACAAATTACAAAAACCATAAGAGTGCAACAAATTCAACTAAATAACGATGAAATACAACACAAAACATCTACCATGGCACTCTAAATTTAAAAACACGCGCAGGACATAGACAGCATATCGTCGCTGTCGTGTGGAAACCTTGTTTTTCTTTTCAGTAAATGGAAAAAAAATACCGGAATTGAACCCTGGGGCGTTTACTGTATCACAACACGGACACACCATCCAGTCAGCTACTGGCTCACCCCCTCTGTTTATCTTTGTGTGTGTACTAGCCCAGGAAATAATTCCCTATGCATTTTTCCCATAGACACTTCAAAAGGTATTTATTTAAAGACCTTTTAAACGCCAACTCAAGTCGTGACAAATCAATGAAATCATGACAATAAACACAATATTTTGGACCCAACAAGTAATTACAAAGAAGAAAAACAAGAAAAAGAAGTATTGTAACCAGCCGTTTTCTTCTTCTTTCGAATTATTTGTTCGGCCCGAAAAATTTTGTTTGTTGTCATGATTTCTCACAACTCGAGTTGGCTTTGTACGAGGCTTAAAATAAATACTTGTTGAAATGACTATGAGTAAAATGAACGGGGAATCATTTCCTGGGCCCTGGTAGGGGGCGGGACTGCGACGCTCTATTGGCCTCAAAATATACTTACAACAACACTAAACACTAAAGTAGTGCTTATACAGAAAGGCAATTCTCAGTCAGATTTTTGGGTTGTAATTTTATTAAAACCGGGAGGAAGTGTGTCATTTCAGACTTTAGCGTTGGCTATTCAAAAATAGCAGATTTAGAATGCATTTGTATAGTCGGCCTCGGGTCTTGATGGGTTAAATGTGTTCATCACTTAAATGTTGCCGCTGGTGAAGTTTTAAATACTGTAAGTGTAGACCTGTGTTCTGCTAGGTAGCTTAACCTATAAAATCAGTCTATATGTGTGTGTGTGTGTGTGTGTGTGTGTGTGTGTGTGTGTGTGTGTGTGTGTGTGTGTGCGTGTGTGTGTGTGCATACTCACCCCCTTGAGAGTAGTGTAAACAGGTGTGGTCATATTCTTATAGATGAGGGATGTATAGAGAACAAAGGCGGGGTAGGAGGACTGAAGGGAGGAGTCTGCAACATAAACAACAGATCTGTTATCCAACCCAACGTTCCTGTAGCTGTTATTGTCACATCACCGGTTTACAGTCAGTACATTACAGGTGTAAAACAGCGGGTGGAATTTGTTTCTGTGCACGCTTCGTTTTACATATTTACACATAGCACATCCATCTGAACATTATGTACATGAGGTATTAGAAAGAAGATGAATGAGCATAGCAGCTGGTATATACTGTTCATAACTTAGACATTGGTGCAAGAAGAGTATCAGTGCGTACAGTACATGAGACTATAGTGCAGAAACGCAGGCAATAGGACCAACAACTAGTCCTTAAAGGTCCTTGGCTATACCTTTGCTAGCAGGGTCTGTGCAGGACGTCTCCGACAGTCTGATCCCTGACTTAGCCACAGCATAGATACGACTTTCCTGTGAAGTACATTTGAGATAATCAAGGCCGTGATAAACATAAACAAAAGTGCAAATTAGCATCTCATTGATCTCTTTTCCGTGGCATTTTATTGATGTGTATTCAGTATTCACACTGACTTTTCTTTTATCATTGTCTGAAACTAAACTAAAGCTAAAAGGTAAAAAATAGGCTTCAGTGTCCTCACTCACCCAGGAGGGGAATCTGTGTAGAGGAGGAGTAGGGGGCTTGCTGCCTGGTGGTGCTGAGCTGGCAGAGTCTTCCGGGGTCTCCTCGGGGCTGGCCCCGGCCGCCGAGCCTGGCGAAAACGACATGGCGGTCGACGCTTGCAAGGCGGGGAGCCGCAGGGCGGCCATGTTCCTGCCCGTCTCCATGCCGATGTCCTGCTCCTGGTCCAGGTCGGTCTCCTGGGGCCGGAGGGGCCGCAGCATGCTGAGGGCGTTGCGCGTGCGTCCGTGTATCACCTCCGTGCTGACGGGAGGCTGGCTCAGGTGCTTCTTGGCCAGGGCCACGCTCATGACTCCGAACCCGGCCGGAGGAGTCCTCAGCCGGGGCTGCTTGGGGGACGCGGGGGTGTCCCCCCGGGGGTCCTGAGGAGGAGCGTTGGGCCGCTTGGGGGTGAGGGCCGGGCTGGGCTCGCTGGAGGAAGAGGACGAGTCCAGCCTCTGAGACTGGAAGCGTTTGTTGAGCTCCTCCGAGGAGCGGTCCTCCGACTCCTTGGTCCCCCCCTGGGCCTCGGCGGCCTTCATGTCCCCGCTCGGCCCGTCGTCTTCGTTGGACCCGGCCAGGCTGAAGCGCGGGCGCTCCGTGCGCTGCAGGTCGTCGTCGAACAGGGAGCTGCTGTCGTCGGAGGCCGTCAGGTAGGTCTCGCTGCCGGGACGGCTGTACTGGAGCGCGCCGCCGCCGTCGCACGACCCGGCTCCGCCTCCCTCTCCCTCTGACGCGGCGCTGGACAGGACGGAGGACACGCAGCGAGACTCGGGTCCACACGCGTTCTCGCCGATGCCTTCGGACGCACTGTCGTCCTCCAGGGACGACGACTCAGGAGGTCGCTGGACGACGATGTCTGGTCCCGAGGTCACGTCCGGCTGCTTACTGCACCTCTCTGTGGACAGTGAGCACCATTTTACTGCTCACACACTTGGGCTCCTTTGGGGACACATGGCATTCAGCAATAACAATGCAACTTTAAGATGAATGGGTAACATTTCGTACTATGAAAAGTATCAATGATTGCAACTCCAACTGTGAAGTTATGATATTCCTTACACTTAAGTACTTTGCTCAGAGTTAAAGGAAAACTTTAGTTTTTTTTCAACCAAGGTTCATGTTTTAGGTTGTTATTAGAGAAACTAAAAGATGAGTGTAAGTTTTTTTTCATTTGCTGCTATCTTTTGTTTTAGGGATTTTAGCTGTTTTTGACAGGGGGGCGGGGGCATTCGAGCATGGGGCTAAATATGTATTTCTTTACAAAATGTTATAGCGATTTATTTTTTTATTATTTACTATAGTCCTACTAGACCCCAATAAATTACATCTGGCCACAAAAGATCACGGAATCTACTGAATGTGTCAAACTGACATATTGAGCCTATTACAGTGTGGCTTCCCCCCAGTATAGGCTACCTTCATATTCAGTAGATCCTGTGAACTTTTGTGGCCAGATGTAATTTCTTGGGGTCTAGTAGGACTATAGTAAATAATAAAATAATAAATCGCTATATCATTATGTAAAATAATACATATTTAGCCCCATGCTCGAATGCCCCCGCCCCCCTGTCAAAAACAGCTAAAATCCTTAAAACGAAAGAAAGCAGCAAATGAAAAAAATGTAACACGCATCTTTTACTTTCTCTAATAACAACCTAAAACATGAACCTTGGTTGAAAAAAAACTGAAGTTGTCCTTTAAAGGACCACTTCACCACTTTTCAACCTATCTTCATATAATAGGTCCTCACTAATAAATCATGATAAAATGGCCCGATCTTTTTCTACTCAGTCTGTGTCTCATAGGAGGGCTGTGGGTAGTTTAGAAACCGTCTTCCAGTGACATCATCGATGGGGAATACAAGCTAATAGAAACTGCAGTCTTTCTAGTCCTGAAAAGTTGCAATGCGAAAATGGAAGCCATCGTTCTCACGATAATGAAAATCTAAATATCTTTGTAAAACAATCTTGTTTAAAAAACAATCTGCCTAATGATGATGTCACTGGAAGACGGTTTCTAAACTGCCCATAGCCCTCCTATGAGACACAGACTGAGTAGAAAAAGATCGTGCCATTTTATCATGATTATTAGTGAGGACCTATTATATGAAGATAGGTTGAAAAGTGGTGAAGTGGTCCTTTAAATGAACACTTAGGTCTGGTTCATCCATGGGTGCCTTCCGAGGGGATCTTTCTTACCAGTTTTGTCTCCATCCTCTGTGTCTCCCTCGGGCTGGGTGCTGAGGGTCCTCTGGGAGGGCTCCGGTCCTGTCAGGACCTGGGGACTCTTCCCCCTCACCTGGAAACAGCCAAAGGTGAGGCTGCTGAGGCGCTGGGCCTCGCCTGGCCTGGCTGGGGGTCCCGCTACACCCCCACGCTTCTGCTCCAATGCTGGGGAGGGACAACATAATAGCGTTGGTGTCAGGTGGAAACCTTGTATGTCCAAAACCTTAACCCATTTTGACCTGGGAACGATTCTATAAATGTCTTCTAAATCCTAACAGTTTTCTGAAAAAGCTATGTTTCTATATCAGTCTTTCTTCGATTTTTCAAAAATAGCAGACCTACAAGCTCGTAGCGCGCCACTCGGTGGCGCGCTATGTGCTTGTAGATCTGCTATTTTTCAATAGCTAAAGCATAACAACATGCTAACACCAAAAGGGGTTCCCGCCCAAAATGGGTTTTAACCGCGCTCCTAATTGGGCCAGTTAACTCAAACGCGTCTTCCTCGGATCATAATGTTGTTACGTATTGTTATTGTCAGCACGGTCTGTGGCACACCAACGTTTCGTTGCTTGTTCCCGTATGAGTGAATGACAAATATTGTGCTTTGAATCTCATCTATCCGCCACCAACAATATTCAGAAAAACCTCCTTCCGAATATTTCGTTGACTGAACATTTCCTCCATAATTTCTGATCTGATCCAATGTCCACTGGAGATGAATGCAGATAGATAACAGGACTGGAATGGCTCTTACCCTGCACTTGTTTCTGCAGTTCCACAATCTCCGCTTCCTGTTTTCTGTTGGTTTCTCTCAAGGACGCATTCTCCACCTCAAACTGAGGGAACGACATCAAATGAACAGATGGGTGGTGAGTTGATCCCTTTACTTATTCTAAGACAATTATGAAAGCAATGTTTACTCTTTTTTAAAGAGTGATGCGGGTCATTTTGTTTGCCTGTAAAGTACCAGGGCCATAATGTGTATGATATAGGCATGACGGAAGGAAGGAAGGAAGGAAGGAAGGAAGGAAGGAAGGAAAGAAGGAAAGAAGGAAGGAAGGAAGGAAGGAAGGAAGGAAGGAAGGAAGGAAGGAAGGAAGGAAGGAAGGAAGGAAGGAAGGAAGGAAGGAAGGGGTACCCTGTACGTATCTAACCTCAGAGAGTTTGAGTATCACCCATTCCTTGATCTTAGCAGCCTTCTCCTCCACTGTCTTGGCATCCTGGATTCGGATCAGTTTCTGAGAAACCACATGGTAATGAAAAGTCACACTCGTGTGAACTGAAGTGGTGCAACACCCCCCCCCCCCCCCCCCCCCCCTCTCTCTCATTATCAGGGAACAGTGCAGCACTCTCTCTCTCTGTTTCTGGCACAACAGCGCCCCTACTGGTACTAATAGTCATACTCGTGCTCACAGTCACATAGGTGCATGGGTGGGTGGGTGGGTTAACGTCACATAGTTAGGCGGACACGGACATTGCTGTTCCTTGGAGTGGTTGCACCACTCAAAAATGATATGTCTCACTCGTACAATGAATCAATGGTTCGCATGCATTCACATTCATTCGAGGTGTGTTCGATTAGTGGTTCTCAAAGTGGGGTCTGGGTTCTCCCAGGGGTCCCTTTTGAGAGGGCCCCCATCTAAACGACTGTAGACCCTTACGCTGTCCGACAGTGTACAAAATGGAACCAAATGAACCCTTGCAGGTCAGATCATGGAGGTGTATATACCTGCTCCTCTAGCTGCTGTTCTAGCAGGGAGATGGCTTCGTCCTTCTCCTGGACCAGCGTCTGCAGGTCCTGACAGCGGCGAAACAAACCCACCTCGTTCTCTCCAGACGCACCGTCTGGAGCCTTCAGCTTCTCCTCCATCCACTGCACCTGCAAACAATCACACCTGATTCATCACCCACTGATTCCCTCACCGACAAGCTCATTCAGGCCCCGCTTTTCTACCAAAAGAACTGTGGTTCTATATAACTAGTTCCGTTCTAGATCCTTGGTTGCTTTCACGGAACCGGCAGCCATTTTTTGGTTCCAGTTCCGAACCAACTTTTATGGTTCTGAACCAATTCATTTTCAGTGGAAACACTGAACTGGTTTAATATTAGGCGGGGAAAAAAGAACCGAACAGGTTCAACCCCAGTGGAAACACACACACACACACACACACACACACACACGCGCGCGCGCGATGTAATGTATCAGTGATATGTATCCTACCTGCTGGTGAGCTGTAAAGGCTCGTTTCTCTGCATCGATGACCTGAGCCTCCAGCTGCTGAATCTGGGAAAGAACACAGTTCAATAATTACTAATATGACATCCAATATGACATGACGTGTGTGTAACATACATCATGTGCACACGGCCAGTCTACAGTACATGTGCGCACACACGTCCAAAATCATGTGAATAGCCTGTAGATCGGCTATTTTCACTGGTCTAGCCCAGACTATCATTAAACTAGAAAAGTCGCATTTTTGAAAAATTGCAAAGTGTGGTTGCCGCAGTCGCTTACATAGGCCCCTCCCACTAATATTGTCAGCCAATTACAATGTCACGTTACCCCTGTGATCATGCGTAAGTATATGCGCTTGAATAGTTTGGTCTTCTGCCCCTGCAAGGGATTTTTTACAAATGAGGAGCAATTGTAAAACATAGATTGGTTACGTAACCAACAACAGCCAATTAGCTACTAGCTAGCCGCTAGCCAATCACAGCGGAAGTTAGGTAGGTTACTCCAGAAGAAAAAAGTGTGACAATAACTATAGTGTGGTTGCCATTTGGGCAACCACTAATTATATATGTTCATTAATTAGTCTGGTTGCAACCACACTAATTATATATGTTCGTTAATTTATTATTTAGTTGTTTATATCATAATTAAGAAACAGTTTTATATATTTGGGACTAGACCCAAATATCTCTCCTGTCAAGTTTATACCCCCTTGTGTTTTTTAAGGTAGTACGAAAAGAAAAACAAATGAAACTAGACAGTGTTGGGTAACTAACACTACGTAACTTAATATATTACGTAATATATTACCAGAATACGGTAACTTGTAATATAATACATTACTTAACAAAACATTTGTAATATATTATAAAAATCTTTCTGTATTACTGCATCGCCTTATTGTAGATACGTCACTGGTATACGCAATATATAATTTATAATTATACAAAAAAATTGTTCGATTTGAGCATTTAAAAAAAGTAATATGTAATAGTACTAATATTAATATATTTCTCTTGCTCAGACAGTAATATGTATTACTTTAAAATTAAGGTGATAAGTAATAAGAAATATTTTCCAAATATATAGTAATATACCTAACACTGAAACTAGATAAAGTGCCCCTCTGGGCACAGGTCTCTAGGGCAGGTCAGGTTGTGGCCTCCTGGTGGCGCTATAATAAGCCAATGTGAAATGAGTGCCATTTCTTCTTACGCCTTGGATGGCAATTGGATTATTTGAGGCATTTTGTTCCAAAAATGTGTTTTGCAAAAATCCACCTGTTGGTCCAGTCCAATGTGAAAAGGGTGTGATATATTCCTCAGCCTAGTAGGGCCAATCCTGCAAACTTTGAAAGCCAATGTTAGCCAATTAGGATGAAATGTGAAATATTGGATAGATACAGCTTGAACACATGACTATAGAGATAGTGTGTATGTGTAACGATTTGCAGAATCTTTGGACAGAATATGGAGGAGTAATAACAAAAAAATTGTTTTTCAAAAGTCGGTCTCCTGGTGGCGCTATAACAGGCCGTTCTGGAAAATGTGGGGTTCATCGTTGGCATCCAGGGAGCTGGTAACAGACGGACGGACACACGGACGGACGGACACACACACACACACACGGACGGAGTGCAAAACATATACTCTCTCCCCATGCCTTCGGCCTGGTGGATCTGAAATATGGAGATATGAGGTTTCTGCTTGATAGCAACACTATATTAGGCTATGCACAAAAACAAATTTCACCCACATTTTTGAGTGGTGGAAGAGCAATGTCCATGTTCACCTATGTGTCCGCCTATGTATGTGTTAATGAGCACCAGTATGACTATTAGTACCAGTAGGGGCGCTGTTGTGCCAGAAACAGAGAGAGAGATAGTGCTGCACGTGCTGCACTGTTGCCTGCTAATGAGAGAGAGAGAGGAGGGGGGGGGGGGGGGAGTTGCACCACTCAGTTCACACGGGTGTGATTTTTTTACTAAGTACTATGTACTACATTTTTACTATGTACTATGACTATGACAATAAAGCTGATTCTGATAGGCCAATCCCCCCTCTCCTCTGACCTGAAAGGAACCATTTATTTCCCTAGATAGAATGTTGACAGAGCCTCTGTGGTGACGTATATCAACCCCATTTCAACCCAAATCCACATCCAACACAAACAAATATGTCTTTGAGAATGATGCTGCACGCTCTACAGACTAGCGTAGTGGAAGACAATCACACAACTTTGGTTTATTTATCTGGTTTGTTTTTATTTCTTTTCCTGTAAAAAAACAAACATCCACAGAGCTCGTTTGAGTTATCCACTTGCAACAAATTGACCCTTTTTTTGTCCCATATTTTGAAAGATTTTTAAAAGCTTTCGCCTAATATGACCGAAATAGGGACACCAGTTTGGAAGTGGTTAAATTATTAAAGAGAGAGAGGAGAGAGGAGAGAGGAGTTGCACCACTCAGTTCACACGGGTGTGATTTTTTTTAAATTCACAGATGTTGTGGCACACCCACATAAATGTGTGAAGAAATGTATTTCCTGTCCTGGTATGAGTATAGTATTGAAAGAAAACAACATAACAAGGGAATATATTGGTTAAAATACGGTTGAATATTTCCCCCCGAAATGTAGTATACGGGAAATATGTTTTGTTTTGTGTAGTTCATCCATGGGCATTCATTTTCTGTTGGCAAGGTTTGACCATGGGGGGAGCTGTGGGGAAAAAGCATGTTAGCAATAGTTCCAGGAAGTGAGGTACCAGGAACATCTATACAAATACAGGAAGTGAGACAGCCAGGGGTTCCATTTTAAGTATCAATAAGAGTGTTTGGTGGTGGTTTGTGAGTGACAGGAAGAAAGAAGAGTTTGATCAAGGAACATTTTGAATTTGGTTTAGCTCTGTATCCCTTCAGAGCTTTTGGACAAATAAGAGGAATATACTTTACCCCCTGTTTTAAGCAATGCATTGCCTTTTTTTATTTGATGGCTTTATGGATGACTTGGTTTTCGTAAAATAGAAGATCTATTTTTGGTTCGATTACCTTTGGATTTGGATTAGAAAAAACCCGAGTTTGAACATTTTCATTTGAAATCTAATTGATTGTTCAATTGAAGCCTTCAATTGTTGTCTTTGTTTGATTCGGTTCAAGTCAGGTAAAGATAATGCAATTTAATTTCAAAAGCAACAGTTTTGTGCTTTTCTTTTGGTACAATACAGTTTGTTTACAGTATAAATAATTACTGACGCGGGTACAGGACCTTTATTTCTTTTAGTTCTTTAATATAACTCAGACATACACGTTGTCGTTTATGGTTCTGAATGTTATAATGTAACAGCCCAAAATACACCACTGTCCAAATTATACCCAGTGGGCTAGCCTGTTTTATAGCCTGTTTTTCATTAAATATGTTGTTCATAATTATTTTAAGCACAACAATGGACACAACTGTGTGTGTGTGTGTGTGTGTGTGTGTGTGTGTGTGTGTGTGTGTGTGTGTGTGTGTGTGTGTGTGTGTGTGTGTGTGTGTGTGTGTGTGTGTGTGTGTGTGTGTGTGTGTGTGTGTGTGCTGTTCTGAGGTCAGTGTTGGGGCATCACATATACTGTACAAGGCCTCTGTGTGTCTGATCTGAGGACTGTTGGGAAACTGTTAAGAATGTGCTAGAATGGCACACAGGCTGACAGATCTGAGGTACCAGAACAGTGAGAGAACACACACACACACACACACTCTTGTGATACTAGCGCACACATACACGTGTGCGCACACACACATACACAAGTGTGCGCCTACTGTATGTGTCTGTATACATGCATTTTGTGCGTGATTGTGTCATGCATACACAGATGGTCAAGTGTGTATGTACCACTGACAAAGACTAGAAAGCTATAGTCACCCTAAAGAGATCATAGATTGATGGATGTATAGACACACACACACACACACACACACACGCACGCACACACAGAGAGAGAGAGAGATGCACATGCATGCAGAAAGTCCCAGTGGGAACAGACTATGCAGTAGAGATGACTTAATGAGCAACATTCCTCTTGACATTCCTGGGTTCAAAGTGCAGGAAGCGGCAGGCAGACCACTGTCTTTCTGAGGGAGATCTCTAAAACCCCGTTCATACTTTGTCGCATGACGGTGTCGCGCGGCGGAAATAGCCGACCCGCAAGCTCACAGTCACAGAGCGCCGCGCGCCAGGCGCGGCCATGCAACGGAGCGTACATTTGGCTAAAAACCACATGCAGCCTCTTCTGGATGAGAGACGGGAAGGATCCAGAGTGTTCATTTAACTTCCATTTGTATTTTGTACACTCTCTGAGCTACAAATGGATAAATTAACACAGTGTTATATTTAAATTCCTGAAATGATGCCTATATAACATCAGGTCCTGACAGAGGACTTTAGTGGAGCGGCTCGCAGACCTAAAGCTCAACGATGTGTTGGACTATAGCAGACCTCTAGCTCCCCCTCCATTTTCCTTCAGTTCCAGAACGTAGTTTGAAAGCGGACCCAGCCCTGTCCAGAGACTGTTATATAGAACCACACCCTAACAGAACCACTCACTGTTTCCACTGGAAGGCCTTCCCTGGACCCAACTGCAAGCAGACACATTTTTTATGACGTGTGTGTGTGTGTGTGTGTGTGTGTGTGTGTGTGTGTGTGTGTGTGTGTGTGTGTGTGTGTGTGTGTTCATAACTCGGTGTATAGTTTTATTTTTGAGTGGTGCAACCACTCATACAACCAGCAATGTCCGTGCGTATCTGTGTAGCCGTGGTCATGAGCACGAGTATATGACTTATTAGTTCCATTAGGGGGCGCCAGAAACAGAGATAGTGCTGTGCCTGCTGCCTGGTAATGAGAGAGAGAGAGAGGTGGTGGGGGGGGGGGGGGGATTGCACCACTCAGTTCACACGTTTTTTAAGATTATTTTGTGGCTTTTGTGCTTTGCCTTTTATTGATAGTTATTATAGTTACAGTGAAGATGGAGAGAGAGAAGGGGAGAGACATGAAGCAAAGGTCGTCATGAACGGGACTCGAACACGCAACGTGCTGTACGGCCAGAGCCTATATGTGGCAGCATGCGCCTGGACCACTAGGCCAGCAGGCGCCCTGTATAGTTACGCTTTTAACTTTTTAAGCATATTTGACTCAGGTTTACAGGTGTAAAACAGTGGGTGAAATTATTTGTCGTACAAATAATATAATATATAAAACAAGCAATGCAGAGGTGGATATTTAAAGATGACACTAAATGAGGCAGTTATTGTTGTATGTTTCCATACACCGTAAAATCCTCAGTGTCAATTTCATTCTGACAGTGTCAAAGGGTGCGGATGTAGGAAGTTCACATTTTTTAACTTTTACTTCTACGTTTACCCCACTACATTTATTTGAAAACTTGAGTTACTAGTAACCTTGAAGATTGTAGTATTTTACAAAACATACAATAGCCCCAATAGTCTTCAGCCCCATATTCTGTATACTTTGGCTTTTTGAGAATAAAAGGTATTTTATTTTTACTCAAGTACATTTTGAATACTGGACTTTTAATCTGCATTGTGGTATTAAGTAGTAGTACTAAGTAGTAGTATTAAGTAGAAAATGGGAGTACCTTTTCTGCCACTGGAAGTAAGGTAGAGTTGTGGTACATTCAGAGGACCCTACAGACCTGCAGTGTATTTATAAATGGGCAGGAGTGATCCTGTTTGAGCCAGTTCGCTCCACTCTGTCTAATATTGTAGGACACGCGAGAGGACAAGGAGAGTGGACACACACACACACACACACACACACACACACACACACACACACACACACACACACACACGCAGAAAGATGGCAGAGGCAGTGGTGTGCAGATGTGCCATCTTTGCGTCCATTTCTGTAGGTCCTGTACTGTGCCACAGACACCAAACCACACGTCCCTCTCGCAATACACATATATAGCACCAGGCACAGAATAGTACACTAATTACAGGCCGTGTATACCGTAAGTTACAGCTGGAAAGGACATAAACACACACACACGCGCGCGCGCACACACACACACACACACACAATCTTTTACTGTCTATACGGCACTGGGGACATTTTGTATTAAAAAGTATTTTCCTCATGTGGCCCAGAAAAAGGCCGGTTTTTATTGTCCTTGGGGGCTCAGATTAGCACAAGTAGGAGTAAACATAGGATGACGATGAATGTGTTTTTCCACCATATGGCCAGCACTCTGCCTGGGCTCAGACACCATTAATAAACAGTATCTGAACTATACTATCAAAGTCATGTACAATGTGGATTAACACTTTTCTCTGGGATTTAGTGGAAACCAGAATCAGAACCTACAGAACCTACAAAGTAAAACGGTGTTAATTTAACCATTTGAAACTTTTAGAGAGTACAAATATAACCATTATTTGTATTAAACTAAACTAAGGCAGCAGTTTAGTAGGCAGAGGCTTTCTGGTAATCAGAAGGTCGCCAGTCCCGGCTATAAACTAAAACTCTCCAAAAGCCTACTTTTCCCAGTTAATAATCCAGCCAAACTAGATAGCTACAACCAGTTCCCATTCAAATTAGAACGTGAATCCTTTACATATTTGGGCGTAAAGATCACTAGCTCATACAAAGCACTCTACAGTCAGAACTTCAACCCCCTTTTGGACAACACAAAGAGTGACTTGGAACGCTGGTCAAAACTTTCATTCTTCCTTGTAGGCCGTATTAATTCAATAAAAATGAATATACTGTTTCAAATGATCCCTGTGTATCTTCCAAAATCTTTTTTTTCTCCAGCTCGATCGTATAATATCTACTTTCATCTGAACAAAGCTCCATCTCGGATAAAAAAGGCCAGCCTTGAAATACCCAAGGATGAGGGTGGGTTAGGCCTCCCTAATTTTATGTTCTATTACTGGTCAGCCAACATTGTGAAATTGGTACACTGGACGGAGGCCTTTGCTACAAATAGAGGACCACTTTGGTCAAACATGGAACTGCAATCTAGCCTTCCAGTCTCTCCAATCTCTCTACTGGCGGCTCCACTGTCCATTAAACTGCAAACCTTTAATCTAAATCCAGTGATTCAAAGCTCAATAAAAATTTGGACCCAATTTAGGAAATATTTCAAATTACAAAAAATTTGTGGTCTCTTACCTTTGACGACCAATCCAAGTGTGCCCTCACACTTGGATCTAGCTTTTAAGGCATGGCATAGTTGTGGAGTGATATTTTGTGTGGACCTTTTTGATGGAGAAACATTCAAATCCTTCGGCTCACTGACTCAGGAATACAACATCCCAAGAAACCATTATTTCAGTCTTTGTATTTGCCTTGTATGTATATGTGCATGTATGTATGTACGGGCGTATATATATATGCATTTATATAATTTTTTTCTTTTTATATAGTTTCTCAGTTTTTGTCCCTTTTTTCTTTTTGTTCTGTCTTTCTATTATCTATTATCTATTTTATGGGAAGTTGTATTTATACAACGTAGTTTCGGGAGAAGAGGCCTCCTTCCGCTCGACCTTAACCACTCCCCCCTCCTTATCAATCACTCCCCTCCTTATCAAACTCACCTGCCTGTCATTATCACCTGGCCAATCCTGCCACAATCACCACAGTATAAATACACCTGTGCGCCAACATCTACCTGTTCTCACTACGTGATCCAGAACCCGACATGCCAGAAGTGTCTTCTTGCTGTCCCCGCCGACCTGAACATACAACGAAACGTAAGCGTAAAACTGCTTGACAACCCGTCAATCAGCCGTTAGTTTCATTTTCTGTACTGCTCTCAAATCTAAGATAAATCACTTGTCACTCCGTGCATTTACTTGTATAGTGTAGTGATTTAAACAACACCCGTGTTCGTGTCCTAAACCGAACATTAAAGTGCTGCTTAGCAGCGGCGCTTTTCGCTGGTTTTCTCTCTTTTTTCTTCTCCACTCAAAAGAGAAGAGAGAGGAAGCCGCAGCCCCGCGGCAGCGAAACAATCCACCAAAAAATCTAAGATAAATCACTTGTCACTCCGTACATTTACTTGTATACTGTCGTGATTTAAACATATAAAATACCCTTGTTCGTGTCCTACACCGAACATTAAAGTGCTGCTTAGCAGCGGCGCTTTTCGCTGGTTTTCCTTCTCTTTTTCTTTTCTCACTCAAAAGGAGAAGAGAGAGGAAGCCGCAGCCCCGCTGCAGCGAAACAATCCACCAAATGGATTCTCACAATCAGCGCGAGCTGGAGCTTCACGCTTCAGATAGCGAAGACGTCCTATTTTCGTCAGGAAGCTCTAGCCGCGTGTCTGCTATTCCCGACACCGGCATGTCAAGCTCGCGCTCGGTCCCGCCGGCACAGCCAAGGCCAGCGGAACCGAGCAGCAGCAGCAGCAGCAGAAGCAGCCGCGCCACGTACTCGCGATCCTCCTCCTCTGTCGCCCCAGTCATAGCCAGCTTCGGCCAATTAAATCTGTCCGTCGCCGACTGGACGGTGTCCGGTCTCCAGCGCCTGCTCACGGCCAGAGGGATTCCTTTTCAGAGGACGGATAGAAAGGCGACATTGTTCGCCCTATGGCTGGCAAAACCATCAAGCCAACCTGGACGTGGCGCGGCCCCGCCCCCTCCTGCCTCCCGGCAGCTACAACAGGCACGTGCCCGGCCCACTTCCCCCCCCCTCCCCCCCTCACACACACGCCGGCCGGCGCACGCACAGCCTGCTACAAACCACCCTTCCTCCCCCTCCTCCCTCTCTCCTCCCCCCCCCACAAGCACGCTGGCTCGTGTGTCAATGCGCCCCGCAGGCGGGCGCGTAATACGCCCCGCAGGCGGCGGTCGCGGCGACACACCTCGCCCACTTCCAACCTCCTTCCCCTCCCCCTCCTCCCCCCCCCTGAGCACGCTGGCACGTGTGTCAATGCGCCCCGCAGGCGGGCGCGTAATACGCCCCGCAGGCGGCGGTGGCGGCGACGCACCTCGCCCACTTCCAACCTCCTTCCCCTCCCCCTCCTCCCCCCCCCTGAGCACGCTGGCACGTGCGTCAATGCGCCCCGCAGGCGGGCGCGTGATACGCCCCGCAGGCGGCGGTGGCGGCGACGCACCTCGCCCACTTCCAACCTCCTTCCCCTCCCCCCCCCCCCTCCCGTTCTCTCCCCTCAGGCCAGCAAGTGCCTCCTCCCTTCCCCCCTCAAGTCCACCGCCGAGCACTTCAGGACCACACCGTCTCCCCCTCCCCCCCCGTGTCTCTCTGCCGTGGTCGATCCCAACAACAAACCCGCAAGAGATCCCCTTCCTCCTCCCCACCCTCGTCCTCAGCAACACAAAGCGGGCACTCGACCCCCACCTCCCCCTCCTCCCCCCCCGCCCGCCAGCCTCGCAGAGACCGCCACCCCCCCCTCCCCCCCCCCCCACCCATCCAGGCTCTCCGTTACTCGCCACCACCCCCCCCGGAGCCCACCCAGCGCCAAACTCGACGCCAGTCTAGCCACCGCTCACCACCTCCCCCCCCGGAGCCCACCCAGCGCCAAACTCGACGCCAGTCCAGCACCGCTCACCACCTCCCCCCCCGGAGCCCACCCAGCGCCAAACTCGACGCCAGTCTCGCCACCGCTCGCCACCTCCCCCCCCGGAGCCCACCCAGCGCCAAACTCGACGCCAGTCCCGCCACCGCTCGCCACCTCCCCCCCCGGAGCCCACCCAGCGCCAAGCCCGCCACCAGGCCCACCCGGAACCCACCCAACGCCAGGCTCGACGCCAGCCTCACCGCCGCCCACCACCCCCCGCCAGTCCGGAGCCCACCAGGCGCCAGTCACGACGCCGCCCGGCCCCCTCCCCCCCTCCTACCCACCTGGAGCCCCCACAGCGCCAGGCTCGCTACCACTCGCCCCCCCCCACCCCTCCTGCCCACCCCGAGCGCACCCAGCGCCACAGGACTCGTTCCTCTCACCACCCAGCACGCCACGGTGCTCAGGGCACCCCCCAGCCACCCCAGCATCCCCCCGCCGCACTCGGCCAGGCTCCGCCCCCCCCTGCATTCTCCGCCACCACGGCAACCACCCAGGCCACGCCTCCTCCCGACCCAGCCCAGGTCTTCTCGATGCTCTCCTCCATGCTCCTCGGAACCTCCCAGACACCTCTCCCCTCCCTCCCCCCCGCCTTCCAGATGCCCTCCGCCCAGCTCCCGGCCCCCACCTTCACTCTGGCATCAGCCACCCTGGCTGCCCCCCCGCAGGCCGCCGTCCCCAGGCCGTCACCAGTCCCGCCTCACCTCCGCACCCTCATTCTGAATGGTACGTACGTAGACCTGGCAGAACTCATACAACCATCACTCACAGACCCCCTCAGGAACAGAGAACTCATCACCCCCCTCGGCTGCCTCGCACAACTCCGCCAACCCCTCCCCACACGGTCACGGGACCTCACCTCCACAGAGTTCGCCTTCGCATTCTCTCTGTATAGAGACGTGGTGTGTTCCGCGTACCCTAGCCGCCGAGCCGAATTGGACCAGTACCTCACCCTGGTCCTGGAGCTGGCCATTCGGTTCGGCGGCACGGGGTACTACACGTACCACGTTCTCTTCACCACCCAGGCGGCTGCATGCGTTCAGCAGTTCAACCAGACAGTGTACTGGGGGGTCCTGGACCACGAACTCTACTGCAGGGTATTCGCGTCCAGGGCCTCCCTTTCCTGCGAGGTCTGTGGAGCTCCCTCCCACCCCGCCTCCGCCTGCACCACGGCCGTCCAGAAGCCCAAACCCAAACCCGCTTCTACACCCACCTCCTCCGCCCGCCCTCCGGCCCAATCCACCCGCTCCCGCTCCGCAGCCCAACCCCCCCCATACTCCGCAGCCCCCCCGCCCCCTATAGTCCCCAAACAACCTGCCAACAGCCTCATCTCCCCCACCACAGCCACAGACAAGCAAGGTAGGCCCATTTATTACCAATCCGGCAGGATGATCTGCAACAACTTTAACCACCTTGGCTGCTCTCAATCTTCCTGTAGGATGCTGCATGCCTGCTCCTTCTGCGGAGGAGCTCACGGCCGTGCAGCATGCCTTCACAACCCCACGTGACTAGCACACCGCCACCTCAGCACCCCCGTCAAAGTCCCAGCCCTCTCCCACTCCCTCCGCAACCACCCCGACCGTCAGTTCGTACACTTCCTCATCAACGGCTTCACCAACGGATTCCACCCTGGCTTGCTAGCCATCCCCACCACTTCCCACACCTCCCACAACCTCCTGTCAGCCACCCAAGATCCAACCACGGTTGACACCCTGCTCGCCAAAGAGGTCAAGGAGGGCTTCATGATGGGGCCCTTCCACGAGCCTCCCTTCCCCCTGTACCGTATTAGTCCGATCGGCATCGCCACCCGAAAGTACTCGGGGAAGAAGCGCCTGGTCGTAGACCTTTCCTCCCCCCACAATTCACACATCCCCAGCATCAACAGTCTCATCCCCAGTCACGACTTCTCCATGCAGTACCACACCGTCAACCACGCCATCAACCTCATCCACCTCACAGGCCGCGGATCCCTCCTCTCCAAAGCCGACATCACTAACGCATTCAAGGTCCTCCCCATCCACCCCGACTACTGGCACCTCTTCGGAGTCCAGTGGAAGGACTCCTACTACTTTGCCGTTCGCCTCACCTTTGGATGCAAAAGCAGCCCAAAAATTTTCAACGCCCTTTCAGACGCCCTGTGCTGGATTCTGATCAATAACCACCCCATAGCCCACCTAGTACACCTCCTGGACGACTTCCTCATTGTCGAGCCCCCTCCCCCCCACCCCACACCCGGCCTCTCCATCCTCAGGACCGTCTTTGCAGACGTCGGAGTCCCCCTCTCGGAGGAAAAGACCCTCGGCCCCGCTACCAGCCTGGAATTCCTCGGCATCACACTGGACACCGTGGCGTTCAAAGCCTCCCTCCCCCAGGAGAAACTAGACCGCATCACCCTCCTCCTACAGAACTACCTGGTCACGCCCCGCTGCACCAAACGCCAACTCCTGTCCCTCCTCGGTCACCTCAACTTTGCCCTCCGCATCATCCCCCAAGGCCGCCCCTTCCTATCCCACCTCCTCACCACAGCATCCTCCGTACGCTCCCTCCACGACCTCATCACCATCACCGAGCCATGCCGCACCGACCTCCGCCTCTGGTACCACCTCCTCTCCAAGTGGAACGGCATCACGTTGTTTTACGACACCCTCACCACCCACCCAGAAGACATCCAGCTCTACACAGATGCAGCCCCCTCCATCGGTTTCGGCGGCTATTATCAAGGCCGCTGGTTCGCCTCAGCATGGCCACCAGAGTTCACCACCCTGTCTCACTCCGCCACCCACCCCTCCTCTGCCCTTCACGAACTCTACCCAGTCGTCATAGCCACGCTTCTTTGGGGCCACGAATGGTCCCGAAGGAGCATCCTCATCCACTCCGACAACACCGCCACCGTCGCAATAATAAACAAAGGCCGGTCTAGCTCCCCTGACATCTCACCACTCCTCCGCCGCCTCACCTGGACCTCCGTCACTCACCAATTCATCCTCCGTGCGGCACATGTCCCAGGTCACCACAACCAGATAGCTGACTCCCTCTCCCGTTTCTCTTTTCAGAGATTTCGGCAGCTCGCCCCCGAGGCGGACCCCCAACCGACGCCAGTTCCTCCCTTTTCGGCGACAACCTTCATCTAAACCCCCTCATCCGTCAGCTCACCATACAAGCTCAACACCACATCCTCAACGGATTCTCGCCGGCTACCCTTACAACCTACCTCTCCGCCTGGAACGCTTTCAAGCGCTTCCACTCCATCTCTAGCATCACCTTCCCTTCCACTCACCTCCCGGTCATCGCAGCCTTCGTCACCTACGCCCACTCCCACCTCCGCCTTCGCACCTCCACCACACAAGTATACCTGAGCGGCATCAACTTCTTCCATAAACTTCTCCACGGGTCCCCATGCCCGTCCGTCACTCATCCCCACATCATCATGTTACTCCGAGGCCTTCGCCGCACCGAAGCCCCGGCACCCTCCGGCCGCCAGCCCCTCGCCTCCGACTCACTCCTCAAATGCCTGGCCACGCTCCGCTCAGGTTACCTGTCCCCCCTGGTCGACCTAACCCTGGAATGCATGTTCCTCCTTGCCTTCTTCGGGTTCCTGCGGTGCGCAGAATTCACTTCCTCCTCCGCCCGTTACGACCCTTCCCGTCATCCTAGCCTCTCCGACATCACCTTCCACTCCTCCGACTCCCTCACTTTCACCCTCAAACACAGCAAGACAGACCAGCTCGGGCGTACCTCAGCAATCCACCTCTTCCGCACAGATCCCCCTCTCAGCCCCTACGAACCCATTCTCCGCTACGTCTCCACAAGACGCTCCCTTAACGCCTCACCACACGACCCCCTGTTCACCACAGAGACGGGCTCCATCGCCACCCGCTCCTGGTTCCACAAGCACCTCCGCCGAATCCTCACTCTGTCTGGCCTCCCCTCCCAGCTCTACTCCGGCCATTCATTCCGCATCGGCGCAGCCACCACCGCGTCCAGACGAGGCCTCTCGGACCACCTCATCCGAATCCTCGGCCGCTGGTCCTCCCAGGCCTACCAGTCCTACATCAGGACCAACATCACGGACGTCCAAAACGCCCATCTCCACCTAGGCCGCCTTTAAACTTTTTTCCCATTCTCGAGATCCTCACTCGCTCCCTTCCTCCAGTCCCGCACTCGTCTCCCAGCAAGCTCTTTTTGGGGCAGTTCCGGAGCAGAGACGCCCGCTCTCCGAGCGCGCTTACACGGCGTCCTCTCCCGAGACTACACCCCCATCCTGAGTCTCACCCATCCCGGGTTCCCCCCCTCCCCCCTTTCATCATTCAATTTACCAATAAATGGTTAAACTTGAGCGAAGGTGTGGTCTCTTACTAAGTGAAGGGAAGTTGTATTTATACAACGTAGTTTCGGGAGAAGAGGCCTCCTTCCGCTCGACCTTAACCACTCCCCCCTCCTTATCAATCACTCCCCTCCTTATCAAACTCACCTGCCTGTCATTATCACCTGGCCAATCCTGCCACAATCACCACAGTATAAATACACCTGTGCGCCAACATCTACCTGTTCTCACTACGTGATCCAGAACAAACCCTCCATCCACCCCTTCTACCTCCACCTCAATAATCACACTTGTCTCCTTCTCTTTCAGGAACCCGGGCAGTTCCGGAGCAGAGACGCCCGCTCTCCGAGCGCGCTTACACGGCGTCCTCTCCCGAGACTACACCCCCATCCTGAGTCTCACCCATCCCGGGTTCCCCCCCTCCCCCCTTTCATCATTCAATTTACCAATAAATGGTTAAACTTGAGCGAAGGTGTGGTCTCTTACTAAGTGAATTACTTTTTAAATGTATTTCTGTCTTCTGTGATTTCGTGTGCTATCTTATTGCTTATATCAATTTTCGTGTGTGTGTGTGTGTGTGTGTGTGTGTGTGTGTGTGTGTGTGTGTGTGTGTGTGTGTGTGTGTGTGTGTGTGTGTGTGTGTGTGTGTGTATGTGTATACTCTATCTTTATATCTACGTTTGCTGTTTCTGGACAGGGAGAGGGGGGCGGGATAAAAAATGGAACTGTTTTGACTGAAATGCTTGTCTGTAATAACCTGTAAAAAAAAGAAGGTTGCCAGTTGTCGTCGTCCCCCGCCCCTAGTCTCCCGTCCCCCCTACGCCCCCCCCCCCTAATGTTAGCAGCGACATATAGGCTAGGCTTTGATACACATTAGGACGAATTTGTGCAACTGTAAAGATAAAATGGAAGCGCTAGGATGCGTCGTATCCGCTTATACTCACAGATCATTTCCAGCGCTTCCACGCTTCCAGACTTCATGACTGAAGCATTTGAACGTTTTGGCGGGGGGGGGGGGGGGGGGGGGGAGGGGCAACAGTTTGGCTCACGAGACGAGACTACTTAACCACTAATAGCCCCCCCCATGAGCAGTCATCAGCTGGGTGTAGCTGAAATTGAACTTCCCCTGTAGGATTAACAAAGGTCTACAGTACATACAATACGGCATACTCAGGATTTTACTGGGTACCCCCCCCCCCCTCCCCCTCCACCCAGCCCTGTGACTCGATCCAACCAGGGGTTTCACCTCAGTAGGCAGCACCCTGTTCACATCCACACACCGGAGTTGGATGTTCATTCCTGGAATTCCACAACTGACTCACTGTGGCCAATTCCCCCTTTGCACTCCCTCTCTCTCTCTCTCTCACACACACACACACACACACACACACACTTCCATCTCTCCTCATCTCTCCATCCACAGCCAGCCAGCTCACAAAGCCGCTCTCTCCATGGTCGACAACGCTCAACCCAGCACTATATATAGTTAGGCTAGGTCTCTAGGCCAAATATGCTCATTAACACTCTTCAACGTCGTAGTTAAGACTAGCTCACTGCCAATTCTGTACACCCACGCTTTAAAACGCACTAGCCAGACTGGCACAATGCCAAATATTTTCACTTAAAAACTACATCTCTGGCACGCTTGCATTCATCAGCGGGTGTTTAAATTCCTCGCAGATACCAAGCACTTGCAAAACCAGAATGAGAAATATAAAAGATATAAAGCACACATATTTCTACAGTGCTACCAAATATGGTGGATAATTGTACTGTAAATATACATGACCTACGTTCAACTGCCAGAAGGAGCATTTTAAGGAGCAGAAAGCTCCTTAAAATCTGACTTTGTGGAAAAGCCTCAGATTCCCTTCCGTGAGTTCTACAGTATGTAGAGAGAGGTATCTGTGCGATTTGACCCAGAGTCTACCACTCTATCAAGATGGAGGTATTGGCACTTTGAACATCAGTCAGGGGGGGTGCTTGCCAACCACGTTATCATAGTTACTATAGAACCGTGCCCGTTGGGGGGTGATCAGGTGTGATCAATTGGCTAATAAAGGGCAAGGTCGTGCATCATTGTGATGATTGTGATGTCAGAACCGGCCAGCTCCATATATGGAGATCTAGGGGTGATCAGGTCCAGAACCCGGGCAGAGGCTTTTGTGCTGGTTCTGGACAACCGGCGATCCGACGGACTTGTGTGGCTGTGTGTGCTCCACTTCCTGTCGATTTCATTGGATATCATTGGTCATTTGACCAGTTTCATTGGATTTCATTGGATCAAATCGACAGGAAGTGGAGCACACACAGCCCAGGAAAAATGTGAATGGATAAACTAAAATAAATAATACAAATCACACCCGTGTGAAGTGAGGGGCGCTAATATATTAACGTTGTTACGAAGGAACGGAGTGCCTTGGATAGATACTTGGCCTCGGTTACAAACGTCTAACTCATGTTGATTAGGTGATGCAATGGTGATGTAGAACAATTAACAGACAATAAACGACACATTATGACGTAAATTATCCCTTTATTGTCAATGCATTTACTAAACAAACTTTGAACTAAAGACAAACATTTAAACCTGTGTATACCCTCAAAAACTAGATGTCAAAATGTGAAAAGCCATTTTGGCGATATCAAACAATATCAATGAGGCTTTAGAAAAAAGCTATAACTAACTGAAACAGTATTGTGTTGATGAAACTGATGAAAAAACACTAGAATCATGCCCTTAGTTGTTTTACTTTTTCAATATTTTAGCGGGTAGCCTACTGTATATGACATGTTATCCTCCCCCCTCCCCTTTTTGTAGCTGTGCCAATTTGACAGGGAATTTGCTTTTCAAATGGCATGTTTTTAGTTGTTAATTTGTTATATTACACAATAATATTTTGTTTAGAGCTAACACATTAGCCAAGGCATGTTAGTTATGAGCTCAAGTAAAACTTAAGACCTAAATCTCACACACATATGGTTCTAACTTCCGTAGTGAATGTATTGTATGGATAAACACTTATCCACATATAATCCACACAAACATCCGCCCGAGCACAAACCGATGCAGACAGACAGACCCACCCACGCATTCTCTCTCTCTCTCTCTCTCTCTCTCACACTCACACGCACACGCACGCACACGCACACGCACACGCACACACACACGGTAGACAATAGAGGGAATGGACAGATATGTGCTGACTCGGCTGGAGATGAAATTGGAAGCATATGTCTGTATGAGCAGAGTGAGACAGAGCTGGAATTTCAAACGTACGTGTTTAGACAGTGTTAGTTAGCATGCAGTGTTTGTTTACTTTTGTTTTTCGCTACTTATTCTAATCATTTCATATCGCTCCACAGTCCACAGTGACGTTCTACAAGCTCATAGCGCGCCACCGAGTGGCGCGCTACGAGCTTGTAGGTCTGCTATTCTTGAAAAATCAAAGAACGACTGACAGAACATAGCTTTTTCAGAAAACTGTCAGGATGTAGAAAGACATTTTTCAAATCTGATCTCAGGTCAAAATGGGTTAAGCCAGGCATATATGGCACATGATCCTATTAGCCTCTCTCAGTTGTAATGGACATGATGAGTGGTCTGACACATGACTGGTCCTCGCGGTCTGTGAAGCCATCCTGCTGCAGAGACGAGGCTCGCTCTCTCCAAATGTGGAATCAATCAGAGTGCAAGAGTGCAAACCATAATACACCACTGAGTACTCCACCCTATGTGGTTTGTGTGCGTGTGTGTGTGCGTGTCAATAGTGACATTGAGGATACTCTGATTTTCATTGTAGCAGTGAGTAGTTCAAGACTATATGGGTTACTTAGTTCATAGGGTGAGGCTAGTTCATTGTCTCCACCAGGCCGAAGGCCTAGGGGGGAGAGTGTGTTTTGTTAAAGCTGCTATCCACATCATAATAGATCTCGCATACAAAAACATTGATAACAAAAAAAAGTACTGGCAGAGTAGTTTGTGTCCCTGATTGTGTGTCCCTGGTTTTTCCCCTAATGGGACTGATGGAGGGTAGGTCGGGACTTGATTACCCCGGCTGGGTCACCCGAGTGAGTGGTATGATGTTGCGACCCGAGGACCTTGGGGATACATCACTGAACTGAGGATACATGCAATGTTTTTTTAGTTAATTGAATTGTATTTATTGCAAATAAGTTTGAAAAACAGTATGTAATTGTAGATCAGATCAGGGAACAATTGGTTTTCCTGTTGTTTGCGTTATTGATACCAATTAAGGTAATTTCAGACGGGGAGCGTGCGACGCAGACGTGGTCGCCTGGGTCAACGAGATGTCTAGCTCCAGGTGTGTTCATGAGGGGCGCGACTCGCGTAGTGGAAAAACAAAATGAAGCTCAACACAATCCAGGTCTAGTCAGTTGTCGGTGTGTGCACGACACGAGCATGCGTGCGACAATTTCACGGGACCGCGCCCATGTAAATACGCGTGCGTTGTCGCCACCCCTCAACTTCTCCGCGTGTCCAAAATAATTGCACGCCTCTCAATGAAAGTGAATCCCTATAGGCGTGTCAGTCGCTGCCTGTCTGTTACTGTGATTGTGCTTGGTTTGTCCCAACCTCCCACCTGTTTAAGAGCAGGCATGCTGCCAGGAACAACATCGGGCTTGCACTATCTAATGAACTTTTGGAGGTACTGTAAATAATATAAAGTAGACGTGTCTATTTTGTGGAGCCTTACATTTCCATAAGGACATTATTTTGTACACTGAGTTATATTAACACTCTTTGTGTAGTATACTGTAGTAAGCAATAGTAAGGCCTGCCTGCCAGAGAGAGAGAGAGAGAGAGAGAGACGGGGGAGACAGGGGGGAGGGAGAGAGAGGGGGAGAGGGGGGGGAGGGAGAGAGGAAATAAAATTGTGATGTTTTGAGATGGATAAAGTGGGGCAGGGAGAACAGTATCCAACCAACACACTGTTCCACATAGCTGCCCCTCTCTCACACACACACACACACACACACACACACACACACACACACACACACAACGTTGCACGACAAAGTACGTTTTACTGTTTGACTGACAGACTGACTGACTGTTCACCTCTGTTCTCTAGCTCACTTCCTGTGCTGCGCGGTGCAGCGCACACAGCCACTGTTTACCAAACCAGGAATTTCCTCCCATGGGCAAGCTAATCTATGAGACTTCACTCCTCTCTTTCTCTCACTCTCTCCAGAGGTGGGAGAGGTACTCCATTTTTTGAGCAGTGCCAACTGCCTCCATTAATAAGTGACTTTGTGTGTATGTCTGTCTGTCTGAGTATGACCCATTGACCCTTGCCTGAGTACAGACACTGACCCTGGGCCATACACTACACTGCGGTCAACACACACACACACACACACACACACACACACACACACACACACACACACACACACACACACACACACACACACACACACACACACACACACACACACACACACACACACACACACACACACACACAGTATATTGCACTGCTTGGTTCAAACAGGTGCAATCTTTTTTACTTGGCTTGTAGGCTTGTTGGCTGGTTTCGAATTGTATAAAATAGGTTTTATATGTTTTGTAAAAAAAAAGATGAAAAAACTATGTAAAGGTGCTTATGTAACTTAAGCTGTAGTTGAGTCAAAAGTACATTTGCCATTGAGATGTACTGGAGTAGAAGTATAACAAAATGGACATTCTTGAGTAAAATAAAAGTACCATAAAAGTATGTTACTAACTATATCCACCACTACTTCATCTTTCAACCGAGTCAGTGTAACATGTTCAGTTGTTCACGGAAACCGCAAGCCACAATCGTCAAATTCATTCCAAAGCCAAATTTACACATTTTGAAAAATAGCACAACATTTTTAGAAAGTATGGTAATTGCAGCCACAAATAGCTTACGCCATTTAAGAACATATTATTTGAGTTATTAGCTTTCCTTTTTTGGCAGGACAATTACATTTTAATCGGTGCAATCATGTGTTATTGAAATACTGAGTAATGAATAGCATGTTATATTTATTATATACTGTGCAAAGTGTGAGGGACCAGCTGGAATGAGAGCAGGCATGCTGCTGAGATGATGTATGATGATGTTTGATGATATGAGTGCCCCTCACTTCACACAGGTGTTATTTTTTTGAGGGGCGCAGGTTTAATGTTTGTTTTTATTTCAATTTTTTTAAACGCCATTGACAATGAAGGGAACATTTACGTCATATTGTCCCTCATTACATCATATTGTCTCTTTATTGTTAATGGCGTTTAATGTTTGTGTTGGCACCGTTTGTTTTACATCACCAATTAAATCACCTAATCAACATCAGTTAGACTTTAATATATTAGTGCCCCTCACTTCACACGGGTGTGAATTTGAATGATTTTAAATGCTTATGGAGCTAGAGCAAGCCTGAGTTCCAACAGCAGGTTAATTCTTGTCTTTAAGTTACCACATTGGTTATATTATATTTGAGAATATAAAAACTGACACGCACGGGTAAATTGACACGTGTGCAGTTGCATCAGGTGACGGACACGTATACGTGTCTACAGCAAAGTGGGCCTCAATGGCGGGATGAATCACCACCAAAACGCTTTCTCTCAACCCCCCCCCCCCCCCTTCCAGCTCTACAAACACCCACGCACTGAGATATTAGGGGGATTTTTTTGGCGACATGCGTGCTCCCCCGCGCACTGATTTAAAACAACAAGCCCTGGCCGAGGCAGTGGGAGCACGGTGGAGAGTTAAGCCCGGTTTATACTCTGGCGTACGACGGAGTCATGCGCTGAGAATAGCTCAATGTCAGCTTGATGAGCTCATAGCCGCACCAGGAACTACAACCGCTTGAGGTCAGGGGTCATTCTACGACACAAACTCAAAGTCGACTCCATCCAAACAAACTATGGTTCACAAACTTCACACACATTATGAATAAAGTGGCCCGGTGTTGGTGGCTCTGCCAGTGTTAAGTGCATATCACACAGATGCATTACATCATGGATTCACCTCATGGCCCGTGTTCCCCCATATACATAAATATGTAGATGTCTCATTGGCCATACAAGGGGTCATACATCAACGTTGGCACCATATTATTTGGCTCAGCTGGCCATAACTCCAATACAAGAAATAAGCCTCAGTTGTACATACAGTAGTAAGTACCTGAGACTACATGACATTTGTGAGAGAATTATATTATATTTCATTATATTTTCAGCCAACCCCGTCCTCACACTGTCTGGGAATCTCAGCACGACAGCTGGTTTGCTGGTCCAGTTCCTCAGCAATGTTGACATAATAATCTATTTTGCTATTTTCACATTGTTTGTTAATTAGTAAGTAAGGCTATGGAATTGTAATTAAGAAATTATGCCCTCGTTATCCATCTTCAGGTGTAGTTACATCAGCCTGTGCCCGTGTCTTGGTGCTGTTGTTTGGGCTATGTTATTTATTTGAATATTCTACAAAGTAACCTTGGGAACCATCAATTCTAGAGCCATGTACAGTCAGTAGCTCAGAGAAGCTATCTCCTGTACCCTTATAGGGCATATTCACACTATGGTCCCGGACTCCCGGGTGTGCACTCGGGACCACTTGGTGGTAAAATGTTTGTGTGAGCTTTACATTCAACTTATAATTACAGGTGACCCTGCAACCGACAGCTCGATATACTAGCCTACATGGATATCACTCATAAACACGGCAGAAGACATTCATTATCGCTACAGTACAAAATGCAAGAAAGGAAGTTCTTTTTTCAAATCTCTAACCCTAACCAGTGAAAATGAAAGGTTTTTCATTTTGAGGAGCGCTAGCCCCTCCAGTGCATGCAGGCTTTTGAAGATCCCGTCATATGGCATTTCTTTTTTAGAGCACTTATGACGTAATCGTTGAAGATATATTACAATGTTTGTTTAGACTCTAGTCTAGAGCACTTTAGAGCTAGCCAAGTCTATGGACTTTAATGTTTATTTAAGGCGCTAAATGACGACGCAAGACGTCACGTGACAAATATAAATGCAGTGGGCGACCCTCACTACTTTTTATATAAAATACATCTATTATTATTATTATTTTGAAAATATTTTGAAATAATTTAAAAAAGGGGGACATTTACTTGTGACCCATTCAAATGGGTCCGAGACCCAGTGCTTGGGAACCACTGCTGACTGGAGTTGGTTCATTCCCAGCATGCAGTGAGTGGCAGAGCCCTGTGATCAGGCAGCTGTTTACATTAGAGCTCTAATCAGCCTCCCTGGAGAGCAGCGGAGGAACTAGGCCACCGAACGGCAGGGGCCGGCCCTCCTCTGTGTCCCGCCACGCGCACCACAAGATGTGTGTGTGTTTCAGTCTGTCTCGGATTTGCTGTCTAGTTACGTCTATCACGGAACACACAGATGCATTGCACATAGACACGCACGCACACTGAGCCTGTACTGTTTAGTTTATATAAATAATCAAGGCTGACACTTTCAAATCTCTCTACCACAGAACAAAACAGCTGATTACAAATAAAACATCTTTCGCAATTCCTTCTTCAACTCATTTCCGGAGTGACCTTTTAGCCCTCACGGATCTCGTTTCCGATGCTCCAGAGGTTCTGTGAGTGACATTAACACAAATGTTGTCTAATTTGAGCTCAGGCTTCAAAGTTTTGGTGGGCGATGGGAGGGGCATTCTACTTTAGGAATTGTGGGAAGGTACAGCTGATGAAACCACATCCCTGCTTTGCTAGAGTTCAGCAAAAAAAAAGGGATTGTGGCTCTTAGCCTATGATAAATCTGTCTTAACACACAACTTAGTTTTAGTAAATTGGAATTTTTAAATGGTCAAATGGATAAATTAAGTAATTACTTGGAATTGAATCACAAATGTTGGGGAAGTAATGTCTTGTTTAGCCATGGAAGGTTCACATACAACTCTTACCAAGTTACCGGTAGATAAAATACCTTATGGGTAGTTTTTTCATACTCAAAATAGAACAAATTAGGATCAGGATTGGAAGTTTTAAATTGTCAAATGGATAAATTAAGTAATTACTTGGAATTGAATCACAAATGTTGGGGAAGTAATGTCTTGTTTAGCCATGGAAGGTTCACATACAACTCTTACCGGTAGATAAAATACCTTATGGGTCGTTTTTTCATACTCAAAATAGAACAAATTAGGATCAGGATTGTACTGTGTATCTCCTTGGAAATGTTACCCCATTTTGGGTGGGAACCCCTTTTGGTGTTGGCATTATGTTATGCTTTAGCTATTGAAAAATAGCAGATCTACAAGCTCATAGCGTGCCACCGAGTGGTGCGCTACGAGCTTGTAGTTCTGCAAAAAAAAAAAATCAAAGAAGACTGACATAGAAACATAGCTTTTTCAGAAAACTGTCAGGATGTAGAAGACATTTTTAGAATCTGATCTCAGGTCAGAGAGGATTGGTCCACTCTCACTACCTTTACCAGCTCAGATTATTTCAGCTGTGATTCCAAACAGTGATGTTCTGCTCACAAGATTATTTCTCCAACCACAATTTTACTTACCACTGAAATATGATTGACATTTAAAACAGATAGGTGGCTAAACTGGACCTACTTATAGCCATCAATTACTTGAGTTGTTGCCGGTTCTATAATTTATAATTGTATAATCTCAAGCCTTGTGTTTCATCCTTTTGTACAAATATATGTTCATGCTGTTCATTTTGTCAATCAATGAATCAATCGATCGATCGATCAATACAACACAAACTGCACAAATGGACCCTAGCCAATTTGTAGCTGTAAAATGGAACCACTCTCAAGAGTAAAATATGTTATACTCAGGATCAGGATGTTGGTGTGTATGTATGTTGTGGACCAACCTTGTCTGCAGTGAGTTCTCGTATCTTGATGATCTGCACTCTGAACTTCATGAGGAGAGCCTCCAGGACCAGGCACTTCTCCTTCCAGTCCTCCTGGCTCATGGCCTCCTCCCCCTCCGCCATACTGCCCAGCACTTGAGCCTCCAGCTTTCCTGTAACAAAATGCAACGCGCGCACACACACACACACACACACACACACACACACACACACACACACACACACACACACACACACACACACACACACACACACACAGAACAACATAAGGCAGAATCATCAGAAAACATGACATAAAAATTGGAACTGGTGGTAGAAACACCATTGGCCCATTCAGGGCCCATTCAGGCTCATTGGCTGGGAAGGGGGCGTTCGCTATAGATGGCACCTAATGTGTGATGTTGTAGTGGAAAACAAACGCTGGCACACAACCGTGGAATGACGGATGCCAGCATATGGACGTGCTGACTCAAATGGAGGTGTAATGGTCCATTTGGGTCATTTTCTACACACGTAAATTAAGAGTTAAATTATTATTATATATTTTAATTTTATCCCACGATTTTTGCAACCCTTTTTTTCACCCAGTGTCAATGATCTAATCATGTAATCCTGGGCACTACACTTCCTCTGCCAACCTGGGGGGGACGACGACGACTGACCTCATGCTTCCTTCTATGCATGAGGAGTCCACGCTGCTTCTTTTGACAGGGGAGAGTTTTCCCGGCGGAAGGAACACGGAACAGTCCCCTCCATCAGGCGCCCCGGCTGGCCAGGGGGAGGTAGCTTAGAGACCAGGATTACTGCATGTTTTTTGTGGGGGTACCTACCTACCCTAGGGGACACGGGGAGAACATGCAAACTCCACACAGAAAGGCCCTTTCGCCAATCCCGCCTCGGGTATGGGCACTGATGACGCGGAGGAGAGAGCACGCCCCCAGCATCCCCAGCGGGAATCGAACCCAGGACCTTCTAGCTGTGAGGCGACAGCACTACCGACACCGTGTGTAAATAATGATAGATGATGGATAGACCTTATTGAGCCCATCGGTTGTCATGGGCAGTACCGCGGTGACGTGGTTATGAAACATAGAACAGATACAGAAAAAGAGATGCAACTTAAGATTTTAAAAATAAATAAATAAATAATAGTAAACAGGTAGTCATGTGCAGCCATTTAGGAATAAAGTATAAATATAGTCCAAATGTACATTAAAAAAATCTATCTCCATGTGAGTAAATAATATAGAAAAATACAGAGAATACAGAAAGTGAGGTGATGACAGAGCGACGGGGAGGCAGACACAAACAGAGGAGCTGTTGTTTTGCAGCTGTTTTCCCACAAACCAACACCTGAAATATTCCAGGACTGAGTCCAGCTGGAGGTGTGTGTGTGCACGTGTGTGTGTGTGTGTGTGTGCGTGTGTGCATGTGTGCGTGTGCGTGTGTGCAGGGCCTGGGCAAACAGAACACACTGCTTTAGCTCCAAAACATGTCGACAGCACGGGACAGACTACATCATGTTTTCCACGACTATCTCTGGAAACAACGGTAAAGGAACACATGTAGAGATAGAAAGGAAGAGGAAAAAATTGACACACACACACACACACACACACACACACACACACACACACACACACACACACACACACACACACACAGAGAGAGATGAACGACAGAGTTGTTTACTGAATTCAAGTGAAAGTGTCATGAACATCGGTGTATTTCTGCCGAAAGACGGGGAACGTCGTACGACAAATTAGGTTTTACTGCTTGACTAGTCTAATAGAGTGATTAGAAGATAATTGGGATTTTTGATGGACGAACAGTAGACTACTGTGTACTACTGTGTCTACTGTTCGTCTACTGTTCGTCCATCAGAGAGAGAGAGAGAGAGAGAGAGAGAGAGTAATATGGAAGAGGCATTCTGATGGAGAGAGCAGGAAAAATATAGAAGGCTGCCCTGCATGGTTTCTTCTCCACAGTAATAACCTCTCATTACCAGAGAGAGTGCAAACATGTGTGTAGGAGGAGGGCCATAATCGATCTGCCACAGGCGTATTTCTGTTGCCTGTTTGTTGTGGTAAACAAGGCCCAGACTGGAAATAAAAACACATCCATGTGCCCAGTGATGAAATGGAATGAAATCAAAATGACATTTAATGTGTATAGAAGCCTGGGAAATCTATCCAAACCGTGTCAAGAAAGAACAGGAAAGGACTTAATACTAATACCGGTTATAATAAATGTTATTTGTATATTGCACTTTTCATTCACAAGGAATCCCAGAGTGCTAAAAAAGGACTTGAGAAAGAAAGAATAAAGTTCCTGACACGTACAGCATGGACATATACAGTTAAGGTTGTTGCACACTGGACGCGTTTTTCGGAAAACCCGATGGAGAAACGCAGCTAAAAATCTGAAAAACGCGCTCGGTGTGTGGGGACCTTTACTGCTAATTATTATATTATATTATATTATCTCCTATGTTTTCGGTGCTATTCGTCCATCCTTGTGCTTGTCAGTGTGTATAGCTAATCTCCGGCACTGTTGGACCGATCAGCGTGAAACTGTGCAAGCACACTCTCCGGAGCTGAGGCCAGAGCGGAACCACTGCCCTAAATTGTCGGCCATATTTTTTGCAAAACACATTTTTGGATATTACTTCTACACATTTTTGTCAAACATCCCGCATGCAGCTCAGTACACCTTATCTGTATAGTCATGTGATCAAGACTGGTCTGTCGGATTTTTCCATATTCCATCCTGATTGGGTAAGATTGGCATCTAAAGTTTGCAGGAGTGGTCCGTTTTGAACAAAATGCCTCAAATCACGAAGGCGGCGTCCGATTGCCACACAACTTTCCCCACACATTCCCACTACTAGGCCAAGCAAGACATCAAATTGGTCTCATGGTGCACTATAACAAGGCTAATTCACACATTCTCCCCTAGAGGAATAGGAAAAATCTCTGCCCCACATTTTTCAAAATCGTGTTTTAGATCTGCTCTTACAGATTGTGTTCGAACATCACGCAAATCGGTACACATTAATCTCAATAGTGATCGATAGTGACGGACCTGTCAGGTGTTTTATATTTCATCCTGATTGGCTAAGATGGACGTCTACTACCTAGCCTGGCGAGGACCTATGCTCCGAGGAGCACATTTCTATCTAGTTAGTTAGTTAGTTAAAAAACCAAGCTGTGTTTAATTACCATTGCATGGCAGGCACACAGAAGGAAAAAAAAGCCTATACTTGTATGTTAAACATTAGTAGATTATTCAGTATTTATAATTTCATAATACATTTTAAATGCATTATGGAACTTATTTTCTGTCATGATCACATTATGCACACCAGGCACCATTCAGTGAAATCCAGTGATTAGGCTGGCTACTAGTTGACTTTCATTAGTGGTGCAGCTCTTTCCATATAGGCATGATCTCGCTCCCTTATTTGCCCACTTTTGGACACTTCCCTCTTTTCCTCCTAGCTCTGTTTCTCCATCATTCCATAGTGATGATGAAGGGATGTGGTGAGTGGAGAACATGAAAGTCCAGTTAACCCCTGGACCATGCGGGGCGGGAGGGAAGCTCGATCTCTTTCACTCTCTGACGTCATTGTCTGTCTAGTGTAGTCAGTTTATAGTTGTCCTCTATATCTCATTCTAATTTAATATAGAACAACTATAGAATAGGTTACATACCGGTAAGTGTGATCAGGTCTATGTGTGTGTCTCTGTATTATAATGTTACTCTACTCTATTATCGGTGGGCAACAATATTATGCACTATAATGACTATTGAGTAATGACTAAATGATGTTTGCAACTAACTAGCCTAGCTAGTTAGTTAGTAGGCCTAGTCAGGTGAGTATTCAGTGACATTGGTTTGAAATATATATTATTCAATTTCAATCACTGACTCTGACTCGAGTGACTGCCTTTTACAGTCTATGGTGACTGCAGATCAGATCAGACAGCAAAGTAACGTGTCACGTGAGAAATTGTTTATTTGTTTCCTAAAATGATACACTGTTTTAAAACCATGCCTGCTGTGGCTGTGAGATATGACCAGGGCCAGCAGGGCCATAAAAACAACGGTGTCATTCAGATTTATAGAGCCCCCTCCATCTCCCATTTAAAAACACACTATATTTCATTTTTTCTTTCTAGACTTACCTTAAACTCTGATGGAAAAGAAGCGATGAGGGGGATATCACGCCATATCGACTCCAATGTCAAGCAACTGTTGTTATTCTGATTGTATTATACTTCATTATGTGCAAAGACGCGGATTTTTTCCTTTCCCCAAAGTTTTCATTTCAGCTCTGAAGCTGAAGTTGAAAGAGGGACGGCTTCAAGGCGTGGTTTCTCCCCACGGGGGCGTGGTTTCACGTTACTCGGTCCAATCATATGCTCGATAGCCGCCGCTATGTACACGCTAATATATACGCAAGCATACCGCCCGATCTACAAGCTCTGAGCGCGTCCCGCTGTGTCGCGTCCTGAGATTGAAGATCGGCTATTTTGTGTGCGCGGCACCTTCGTACGACATGGCCACAAGCCGCAAAATAAACTCTAGATTGGCATGTCCCTTAAACCAATGAGAAGTCGGAGCGCTTTTTGTGGAAGCAAATCAGACGCCCGGACCCAGTGTTGCCACGTCTTAAAGGCTAGCTTGTCTTGGGCTTGTTTTTTATGTAAAAGTTGCTGTTGCTCGTTTGTGTAGTATTTGCATATTTGGGCTCATAGATATCTATGCCTGGGCTTGCTTCATAAAGTTGTATACTATAAACCACTGGTTAAGTGGTTATCAGACATTCTCATGTCAAGGACACTGCGGACAAATATACCCCATACAAGATTTGTGTTGTAAAATAATATATTTTTTTCAAGATTTATTTGAAAGGAAATAGTTAATATGATTATGAAATTCATAATATGAATGATGAACTAGTTGTGTGATCATTGATGTGCCCAATACTGCCCATGATCCATGTGGCTAGAAGATTGCTTCCAGTGGGCCAGTTCGCTGAACTTCGCAATATCTGGCAACACTGTAACTGACGTATCACACACGTGTGCGTGCCATGGATGGACTGAACTGAAGCATGTTTTATTTTTGTTCATGATATACATTTTTATGTGTGAATTCCGTATAGTTTCAAGTCAGTGGACATCTGGTGAGTGTTACCTGCACGTCGTGTTTTGCAGTGCTGTGTTTTAAGTGGCAGACAGCTGTCTTGTCTGGCCATGGTGCATGCAGTCTGTGTACCAGTGCTAGCAGCAGGCTAACAGGCTAAACTAAACCTGTAACAAATATGACAATATGAAGAACTGCAAAACAGTTTGTGTTTGTGTCTGTGACAGATAACTCTGAACTGTACGTGTGTCTGTCTGTAATACACACACACAAACACGGTGGGTGTGTGTGTGTGTGTGTGTGTGTGTGTGTGTGTGTGTGTGTGTGTGTGTGTGTGTGTGTGTGTGTCAGTGTGTGTGTGTGTGTGTGTGTGTGTGTGTGTGTGTGTGTCAGTCACCAAGATACCCATGTGTACTACTCCACACCCACAACACACTGAACTGAAAGGAAACAGACCATGTGCAACCCACATTCGGCACAAATAAGGGACTAAATTCATTTCGCTCCTATGCCACCAAAATGTGGAACGCCCTACCAACAGTCATTAAGACATGCGAATCCCTTGGGTCACCTACGGACAGCTGCAATTCGAAACTGGCCCCCGTAAAATCTGAATCTCCCACCCACCCCTTTCCCCCTCACTGTATTTTATGATGATTTCCTGTTTTTGCTTATAAGAAGTGTATATGTGTACGTCTCTAAATGTTTTGATGAATTGAACATGGTGGACCCTATTGTAAACAAGTGTAATGCTTTATGGTGTCGTCCACTCACAGTTAACAGTATAGAGTTTAGAAATGTACTGTAATTCTCCAAACTGTTAATAAATACTTCAATCAATCAATCAATCAATCAATCAATCAATCAATGTGTACAGTACTGTCCTTTCAGTTGTATTTGCAAAAGAGAAGAGTTTGGCTAAAAGAGATAATTATCCTCCTAGTAAAGTCTAAGTAGATTGTTGCTATTTTGAAAGCATAGTTTTAGAAACTAGTCAACCTACCATGGACATAGTTTGAATTATTTATGGCAATATACCCTGGGAGAAATAATATTGTTTGGGAAACTATAAGCTACACAAAGTATTGTAGTTCAATCAGACATGTGTGTGTGGTATATGGCTCGATGGATAGTTGTCTAACTTCTTAATTGCATCGCTCACCTGTTCAGGGCAGGGTGAGTCATGGTTGTAAAGAAGAAAACCGTAAAAGTGGAAGCTGTGGCTCTGGACCCAGAGAAGATACACAGATTAAAAGGTAACTCATCATCAGCCACGGTTGGTAAACAAACAAACACATTAGTGTTTACTATGTGGGGATTACAGTAGATGACAATAATATGTGGTAAATGCAATAATGATATAAATAAACCATCAAAATGTTTACCCCATTTAGGTCTGACGTAAAAAAGAAAAAGTCTTCTAAATCCTGACAGTTTTCTGAAATACCTATGTTTCTAGGCCTATATCACTCAATATTTCATGTCAAGGACTCCATCTCAAAATATGTTGTTCCAGGGGCACCCCCAGAAGCAAAGATTTGAGTTAAAATCGGTCGCTCTGAAAGAATATTCCAAGGTTTGCGCCACATTTCCACGATTTAAAAAAATAGAAGATCATAGCGTGGCACCGTGCTATGAGCTTGTAGATCTGCTATTTTTCAATAGCTAAAGTATAACGATGCTTTAAAACACCAACATGTGTGTGAAAACCGCTCCTGGGGGTGACTGGGGAGCCAACATCCCAAGAAGATGCAGTGTCGATATGTTTGCGTGCTGTTTAAATGTCTGAACATGTGTTATGTGTTTAGCTTCCCTCTCCATTGATGAAGACCACCATGCTCTGAGGGAGGTAGCCCACACCCTCCAGGCCTGTCTGGACCTGACAGACCCAGTCCAGCAGATACAGCTAGTCAAGAAGGTTGGTCTCGATGGACCATAATATTTGCACGTCTTGAATTTTGCCATTACGTCACCCTGTGTATATGGACAATTACTATTAATTGAATAGTTGAATAGTTTATATTTATCTGGCTTTTGAAGTAAGGTTAATATGGCCTTCACGTTCTTGTGTGTTTGTGTGTAACTCTTGAAATATGAACAAATGATACATACATACATAACCGATATACTGTATCCATTACTTATGAGTGCAACGGTGTGTGTGTGTGTGTCCTTGCTTGTGTTTATGTCCTCAGGTTGGGTCTCAATTGGAGACTCTGAGTGAGGAGGAGTGCCACGGAGCTCTTCTACAGTCCTGTCTTCACACTTTGGCTCTGATCTACACCTCCCTACGGGCCAAAAACCCGCTCCGCAGGGCCAGCGCCAGGTACACAAAGGCTCCTTTTTCCACCAAAAGAACTTTGGTTCTAGAACTGGTTCCGTTCTTTTATTTTTTTTCATGATGGTTTATATCACATCCGCATCTTCCAACCTGAATAGAGCGTCGCAGTCCTGCCCCCTACCAGGGCCCAGGAAATTATTCTCCGTTCATTTTCCTCATAGACATTTAAAAAAGTATTTATTTAAAGACGTTTACGCCGCGGACAAAGCCAGGTTACAACAATTCTTTTGTTGTTTTTCTTCTTTGTAATTATTAGTTTGGTCCAAAATATTGTTTGTTGTCATGAGTTGTCACGACTCGAGTTGGCTTTGTCCGTGGCGTAACCGTCTTTAAATAAATACTTAAATTACTTAAAATGTCTATGGGAAAAATGCATTGGGAATCATTTCCTGGGCCTGGCGTCGTCAAGAAAGGGGGCGGGACTGCGACGCTCTATAGTGACATGCCCACTTTGGTTTCCACTTCAGGGAAAGAAGAAGTCTTTTTTGTTTTGGTGATTTAGGGATTAATTTGGTTCAAAACTTGGCGGGAAAAGAATAACGGAACCGGTTCAACCCCAGTGGAAAAGTGGCCACACTGTCTGTCCACTAAGGCACAGGTTCCCAAACAGTGGGTCAGGAGTCAGGACCCATTCGTGGATCCCTTCCTACATTTAGTTTAGAATTATTATATTAGAATTAGAATCAATAAATTCCACAAATTAGGAAACAAATGTTTAAGATTTAAGATTTGTAGATCTGCTATTTTCACTAGATTGGGTCCTGGGCAATTTCTTTTTGGGGTCTTGTTGAGCAAGAAGCATATTGGTAGGGCATTGTGGGTGCAGATAATAATAAGTCTTATACATGCTTAGTGCTTTCATATCAGCTGCAAAGAAAACCACTGTGCACATTTTGTGCACGTCGACAGACCATTTCATGACCATTGGCTTGCAGGGATTCTGAAAATATGTGATTTGAAAAATGTTTGAATGGGACTGTAAATGTGTAGGTGTATGTGCCACTATCACGTGACGTGATTCTCCGTTCATTTTCCTCATAGACATTTCAAAAAGTATTTATTTAAAGACGTTTACGCTGCGAACAAAGCCAATTCTTGTCGTGACAAATCATGACAACATATAATAATTAGAAAGAAGAAAAAAACGGCAGGTTACAACACATTTTTTGTTGTTTTTCTTCTTTGTAATTATTTGTTTGGTCCAAAATATTGTGTTTGTTGTCATGACTCGAGTTGGCTTTGTCCGCGGCGTAACCGTCTTTAAATAATTACCTTTTGAAATGTCTATGTGAAAAATGCATTGGGAATCATTTCCTGGGCCTGGTGTCGTCATGAAAATGGGCGGGACTGCGACGCTCTATTGAAGTATTTTGTACTGTGGTTCTCTGACAAGTTGTGAAAACATCTCGCTTCCGTCTCTCATCTAGTGCCCTGAGTTCAGTACCGTCATACCTGGAAGAGCAGACCGTAGGCTGTCTGTGTGACTGCCTGTCCGCCTGTCTGTCCTCCCCTGACTCGGATCAGTATCCACAGATCACAGACTCCATCGCCGCTTGTCTGGACCGCTTTCCTTTGGGTGAGTCTTGCTGTCTCGGCACTGATTTATATATATTAGTGATCCAATGTAGTGGTATCGGAGAGATCAAAGAGACCAGAGAGATCAAATGTCAAAGTAAACACCAGTTGATATAGTCAAACTTCGGAGTGAAAAGGAGATTTATTTACTGTCTGTCATTTGTCACAGGTGAGAGATGCATTCACAGATTGCTTCCAGAAGGTTGGTGGCTTTTTATTTTTTTGTTGTTTTAACAGCTTGAACATTTTTGGCATTTTGATCCTAGTGTTCCTGTTGAGAAGGTCAGAGTTGTTGATGCTTCTTTAATCTTTTCAACAGTGCTGCAGTTCCTTCATAAGGCCTTGAGTGAATGTCTCCAACTGAACAGGTAAAACACAACGCCTATTCTTTTAAACCTGAGTTTAACTTTAACATACTGCTATGTGTATTTCATATAAAGGCCCTTTCTAGAACATGGTTGTGTCAGTTAAGTGGAGAGTCAGTGGTTTAGAGATATGAATATGACCATTTTGGAGTAAGGTAAAAACACTGCCGTATTGTTGCATCTCTGACAGAACATATGAAATGTTCACATGATGCTATGAAAAGGGCAAATAAGCTCAACCAATAAGAAAATATCATTTTGTGACAAAACCTGATAAATAAAGACCTCTTTCCTAAAACATCAATAGTAGTGTTTATTGTGTGGCTTCTGGTTTATTGGTGTGTGTGTCTCTGTCGCCCCCTGCTGTTGTTCCAGAGGCCTAGCGGGTCGTCATGTTGCCCAGGCACAGCTGATGCACTCCTGCCTGGCTGTGGTGAAGGCATCCATGCTCGTGGTCCAGAAATCCCAGGAGACCGTCATCACCGCCCTGCATGCTGATCAGACCCACAGGAATCTACAGGCAACCCTTGGTGGCTTACTGGACTGTTACACACACATCCTTACTGATGGCAAGCAATGATAACACTATATACATCATTATATCATTATCACTGCTGATGATGTTAAATGCTTAAACTGGGTTCAAGCTAATGAACTTCTGGTCTCGGCTCAAATCGTCTTGATTCAAGCCTGAAGAGTAATCTTCTCAAACTTTACACTGTACCAAATAACTATACTGTCCTAATCACGTCTCTCACAGTCACCTCTTCGTTCCTTGTCTCCCTCTCTCGCCCTGGGTACAGAGGAGTTTGTGCAGTCAGTACAGAGCACTGCGGGCATGGCTGTGGTCCTGCTGGTCAGGTCTGCCATGGTCCCTGGAGACCAAGTGGCTGCTGTGGTGAGTTTAAAACCCATTTTGGGACGGGAACCCCTTTTGGTGTTAGCATTATGTTATGCTTTAGCTATTGAAAAATAGCAGATCTACAAGCTCAGCACGCCACCGAGTGGCGTGCTACGAGCTTGTAGGTCTGCTATTTTTGAAAAATCAAAGAACGACTGACATAGAAACATAGCTTTTTCAGAAAACTGTCAAGATGTAGAAGACATTTTTAGAATCTGATCTCAGGTCAAAATGGGTTAAACATTTAATTTGTCTAACTAAATGTTGGCTATTTTTTTGCACAGTTCTGTGAGGTCACTGTGTTCTCTCTCTCTCTCTCTTTCTCTCTCTCTCTCTTTCTCTCTCTGTTGTCTACTACTAACATCGCTGTGTACATCACATCCTACATACATTACTCTTCAGATGTTTTACTATTTGAGGGTAATGTCGATGGCAATTGGCAACACAAACTCTATCTACCTCTCTTGGAGGGCTGAGCTCTCTTGGAAAACCAACACTTAACAATTGCAAACTTTGATCATTGACACACTAGTCAGACTGCGGATTACAGAGAAATGTCAATGATGGAAATCTGAGAGAAAGATGGAGAGGTAAACAATCAATGAATGAGGGAGGGGGAACGCAGTAGAGATGATGTAAAGCTGGCAATCATGGTCATCATATAGATTTAACTGTACATATTGCTATTCTAAATATGGCATAGCGCCAGAAAGACGTAGTACTAGGCATGACGGAGTACTAGGCATGTAACGATTCACGCAACTCATATCACGATATGAGGTTCACGATATTTTTCACAATATTAAAAGATATATATATTATTTGAAACGTTTTTTTAAATTTTATATAATTTATCTTCCCCCTGAGATTTTTTATTTAACTACATTGCAAAAGAAGTAGCATTACTTTTGACGGTGCAGAAACATAATTGCCTTCCTTGATGAGCATCAACGACCATCATCACCTGGACACAGACACACACAGCTTGCTACTACTACTACTGAAAGTGACTATACTTTCTCTCCTAAAGCACTTGAATATGACTAATGCTCACATTTCACATTCTCACACACTAGCCCCCCTTTTTTTTTGAAAATCGATTTTTTTATTTCAATGAATCGATTCATATCGTCGGGATTAATATCGATATATATCGAATCGATATACCATTACATGCCTACTGAGTACACCTTTCTGGTATTGTGCTTGTGTCCACATGTAGGTGTGTGGTCTGCTGCGTGGCTCTGACCACGGTGCGGACGCCGTCCCCCAGTGGCTGAGACGGAGCTGTGCGGGTCTCTATGCCGCCGACCGCCCGCCGGGGGTCTCTCTCTACCTGTGCCACGGGGCCCTGGCTATGCTCAGCTGGAAGGTGGCCCTCCAGGGGCCCTCCAGGGGCCCCGTCCAGGGGCCTCCTCAGTGGGAACAGCTGCTGCTGCTGATACCGTCCACCCTCCTGGCACTCGACACTAGGTACGGCTGGACAATTAACCCCTTTTGGTGTTAGCATTATGCTATGCTTTAGCTATTGAAAAATGGCAGATCTACAAGCTCATAGCGCGCCACCGAGTGGCGCGCTACGAGCTTGTAGGTCTGCTATTTTAAAAAAATCGAAGAACGACTGATATAGAAACATAGCTTTTTTCAGAAAACTGTCAGGATGTAGAAGACATTTTTTGAATCTGAGGTCAGGTCAGAATGGGTTAATCCATGTGACTCAGGAGGTAGGGTGACCACCATCATCATCTGGGAATTGGAATCCGGGGCATCATCATCGTGTCAAAATGTCCTTGAATGAGATGATGAACCCCTAACAGCTCTCGATGAGCAGGTCTATGGGTGAACGTGATGCTCGTATTCGCTATATATAAGCACTTTTGAAGAGGTCAGAGGACTAGAAAGGCACTATATAGCTAGACCTTTACCATTACAGAAATTGAATCATCTTTATTGTCTCATCACATTTACAAGTGGCTAGATTCATTTTCGTGGAAGGGAAGGGGGGACGACGACTACATATTTACACATACAGTAGCATAGAATATCCATCCAAACGTTACGTGCATGAGGTTTAGAAATAAAGTGCGTGAGCATGGTGTATATACTGTTCATGACAAAAATGTGTGCAAGAAGATGATCATGCTATGAAAGAAAAGCAAACCATCTCGCTCCGGCTTGTCTGTCTGCAGTGTAAAGGAGTCCAGCACAGCGATGGTGGTGGCCCGCGTGTTCACGCTGTGGAGCGGTGCTGCTCTGGACTGCCTGCAGGGGGAGCCAGAGAGGCCCTCCTGTCCCTCCGGACTCCAGCAGGCCCTCCGCGGCGGCTCGTTGCTCCAGGCACGCCTACTGGAGCACATCTACGCCCACTGGGAGCACCCCCTGGACGGGGTGCGCCACCAGACACGCGCCCTGTTCCACAACCTCCTCCTCCTCCATCTGCACACCACCGGCCCCTCCACGATGTCAGACCCCGGCCGCGACCCGTACATCGCAGAGCTGACTCGGAGCCTACTGGGACTGGAGTGGCACATGAGGGGAAAGTATGGCTCCCTCGGGTGCCTGGTGGAGCTCCTGGGCGCGGGGTACCTGCTCCAGCTCCAGCCCCAGCTTCCCTCACGCCTCCTGGCCCTGATGGGCGACCTGACCCTGGCTCCGTACGCCAGCGACCTCCTAGAGAGGCTCTTTGTCAGCCACAAGGCCGAGTTGACCGGCGGCGAGGAGGCTGTTCCGGAGGCCGCCACGGCGGCGGCGGTGGGAGGCGCATGGACGGCGTGCTGGCACCAGACGTGGGTCACCCCTCTGCTCCAGGTGCTCTGCCGTGCCAGACTGGACCAGACCTGGACCTACATCCTGGACTACTTTCTGCCTAAGCTGCTGCGTTGTAGCCCCTCCAGTCTGGAACACATGGTGCTGGTCCTGCAGGACACACGGTGCAGTGCAGGTAAAAACGCAGAAAAATCTACTTCTAAAACGGGTAGTCCCAATGTGTGGCTCCAGGCAGCCCCGTAAAGACATCAAGCGCTATTCTCCCGTCACATAGCCTACATGCCACTCTGGTGGCGCAAAGCGTAGTTACTTTTGTGAATGCAATAGTTTTATTAGGTTAATATTGCTATATGTTTGTAACCGTTTTAGAAAAGCAATAAGCTTAAACGCACATACCCCCGATTTGTGTACCCACAATTTCCCCATACAGACACAAGCACATCGGGATTAGAAATAAATGCAAGTGTTGCTTTATGTATGTTATATGTCTTGTTCCCTAGGTTCTCCAGGCAGCAGGGTTTATGTATGTTTATATGTCTTGTTCCCTAGGTTCTCCAGGCAGCAGGGGTGCTGTCGGGGCTTTGATGACGTGTTTGCGGGCAGCTCGAGCCCAAGGCGTGGCCCCGTCCTCAGGAGATGGACTGTGGGGGGGACTGGTGCCCCTCTCTCTGCTCAGACAGGCACTGGTGCACAAACATGACCAGGTGAGTAGAGGTAGTAGGAAGGAAGTAGGGATGCCGCCGATTAATCGATTTTCCGATTAATCGTCGGTGTCTCCGAATATATTTCATAATCGAAAAAAAAGGTTATGTGACCATGGCATGTGCATAATATAAAATCTTAAAAGTTTTATCTGATATTGATAAAAAAAATTAAAACAATTGGCTGATGTTCACTTTGTGGCATCCCTAGTAGGAAGCTAGTACTACATTATCTGCTTGTGCATGCTGTGTGTTCTGCCATTGGGCTTCAAAACACAGACGAGTTATCGATTATCGGCAGCCTGTGAATGTTCTGTATGGAGAACCTCAGGATTCTCTGCCTTCGTTCTGGGTCATTACTACGATGTCGTAACAGAAATATAGAACTAACAAAACATATTGTAACACAATTTCCTATAATTTTATAACTGCTTATGCAGGCCTGCTTCCAGCAATAAAACTCTGACATTGAACTCAGTATTATTTTATTGAAGTGATGACATATACAGTAATGGGATATTCAGAATACAATGAATCACAATAATATGACACATTTTGCTTACATACTGTATGGCAGTGTGCCTCGATCGGTCTTCTTTCACTTGCTGCTTCGAGACACCTGGCATCTCTTTGCTCTCACCAACTTGTCGATATCAGAAAACGGTGTCTGAGCAGTTGCTATTTTCATCCTGTCATTTAGATGTCTGTGTGTCAGTGAGCACATTTTGGATATAGATATGTTGTGCCAAACATGCAGAGGATCTTTGCCGCAAAATTTGTAAAGCACGGATAACTCTGAGTCTTCCCCATGTATTCATAGACTGCATCCCGACTCATCGTGTGGAATTTACTTTCCAAAGCCGAATCAAACTGAAGGTCAATTACTAGTTCCTTTTGGAAATCCGGTCCCAGCTCAGATGCAAGAGCCCAGACTTCAGATTCTCCATTGGTGAACGGTGAACCAACGCATGTCAGTCCTTCCTCAAGTTGTGTGAAGACCTGGAAACGATTCTGAAACTCAGATTTCAGCTGTGATACTTTTCTCTTGTACCTATCCATGTTGCAAATATTCCCATGAGCAACACCTAAAGACTGCAAAGAGGGCAAACAGGGGAAATCATCAGGGTCATTCTGGTCCGATAGTACCATCTCCCAAGTCTTTAACAAACGAATTTTGCTGTAGTATTGCGTAACAACTTGGATGCGACCATGCTTGTCAGAACCAAAATTAAGCACATGTATTTGCTCTGTGATATCCACCAAAAAAAATCAAGATCGTGAAGCCATTCTGGGTCATCCAACTCTGCCACCATGGCTTCCCTTTCTCTTTCATGAACAGTCCGATTTCTGTACACAGTTGAAAGAAATTCTTCAGCACAGCTCCAGTTTTGTCCAGTTTGACTTTCAGACAAAAGATTGTCAAATTGCTGATTGAGTTCCTTGGCTCTGATGAAAGTAACCGTTTTGATTACTACATCAATGACATTGTCCATTTCCAGGCATAACGCATCTAGATGTATAATAGAATGAATGTTCCAGAATTCTTGCTTTGGATTCTGTGTCTGAACTTTCTCTCTTGAGTTTTGCGACAACACCTGCCACCTGTCTGTCACCACGCTAACAGCGCGACTCCAGTCAACCTCCAGTCTGTCCAGGGCCTCGACGACGCTGGAGAAAATGTCGTCGTCCGTTGTGGTGGTATTTATGGACGGCATTCTCCACAAACTCTTCTGTGATAGTCAAAGATGCCTCGACACCGCGAATAAATATCCCCAGTTGAGCTACATCAGTCACACCGGTTCTGAACGATGTAACTTTGTCTTTCAGTTGACTGTTCAAGTCTTCAGCTAGGTCCCTGATTCGCTTTGCCACAGCACTTTTTGACAAGCTGATGTTGGCAAAAGCCTCTCTCTTCTCTGGGCAAACCAGCTCAGCTGCCGCCAGCATGCAGTCTTTGATGAATTCTCCCTCTGAATCCAGCTTTGACACAGCATCTATTCTTCTGGCAATCACATAGCTGGCCTTGACGGCTAGATCAGAGTCTCTCGGCTGAGTCTCGCAGCATTCGGTTAACACAGATTGTTGTTTTCCTAGAGCTGCTTCAAGCTTGTTCGCCTTCTGTGTTCTGAGTTCTCCTTTGAACTAGTCATACAAGCACAGCAGCAAATAGTCTCAGCCTTGTGTGTTGTTACTGTAATACTGGTACCTGGGCACTCTCTGTCTTTATACTGTGTCTGACGAAGTAGGTGGGTCTTCAGTGCAGGGTGGTAGGTGTGTGTGAGTGTGTGTGTGTGTGTGTGAGTATTGTACAGTGACAACTAAAGTCTCTGTAAAGTTTATGTTGTACGATTACTACAAATCAATCTAAAACAAAGGGACTTAAGTTGCCTGGGTCCAATGCATTTATGCGTCTTCTGTATCATTATTCATTGCAAGGTGAGGATGGACGCTCTGGGTTTGGTGTGTGAATGTCATCGGCGCACGGAGGTCCTGACGTCACAGGAAATGGACCTGATCCGCCACTTCCTGCCCTCCAATCTGAACAGCCAATCACCAGGGGTCAGACAGCAGACTGTCAGCCTAATGAAAAAGGTACAACTCACCAGATATATATATATGTATAATACTAATTGCATGATCATTTCAAATGATCACATGGTAACTTTTTTGTGCATTTGAGATTTTAACAAAATGCGAAAAGTGTTTAGAACAGCCATTTTGGCTTCAGTACCCGCTGATGCGAGTATCCTTTCTGCCTTTAATGCCATAGCCACAACGTTGAAGAAGAGAGAGATACTTTCTTCAAAGCAAACAAAGACTTAAAAAAGACTAAAACTAAGCTAAAAAAACTAGTAATTTTCCATGCAGACATGTTGTTCCCTACTATTGTATAGTGTATACACTACATAAAGTCAAATAGACTGTGCATGTGCGTGAGTGACATTATTAAAACGGCGACCATCTTCTCTTCTCCTCCAGTTGCTGTGCAGAGTGAAGGACAGTGGTCAGCTGCTGCAGAAGAGACTGAGCCAGGAGAGAAACCCGGAACAGCGAGACCAAGAACAACACACACTAGACACATACAGGGTATCTCCTCCATCACTCTGTTGAAAATATTTGCACCAGGGCACTATTAACATGTTGTGAGTGACGCCTGTGCGCATATTCAAGTTTGCAGCTTTTTCCTGTTCCGTAAAAGACAACTTATGCCATTATGTCTGCACTATAACATCCAGAGATTTCCTTTTAACTCTGAGGGGTGTGTGTGTGTGTGTGTGTGTGTGTGTGTGTGTGTGTGTGTGTGTGTGTGTGTGTGTGTGTGTGTGTGTGTGTGTGTGTGTGTGTGTGTGTGTGTGTGTGTGTGTGTGTGTGTGTGTGTGTGTGTGTGTGTGTGTGTGTGTGTGTGTGTGTGTGTGTGTGTGTGTGTGTGTGTGTGCGTGGTGTGTGCGTGCGTGCATGCAGGAGTTCCTGCAGTGGCTGTGTGCGATGCTGCTAGAGGTTCTGCTTCCTGGAGCTTGCTTCTCCACATGCTTGATGTCTCTTAATCTGCTGAGCCTGCAGGCCCAGCTCTTCACCTTCACCACTGGTACGATTAACCCATTCTGACCTGAGATCAGATTCTAAAAAATGTCTTCTACATCCTGACATTTTTCTATTCTGACCTGAGATCAGATTCTAAAAATGTCTTCTACGTCAGTCGTTCTTCGAGTTTTCGAAAATAGCAGACCTACAAGCTCGTAGCGCGCCACTCGCGCGCTATGAGCTTGTAGATCTGCTATTTTTCAATAGCTAAAGGAGGAGAAAAACCTTTTTCTTTTTCAAAATGAGTTAATAGCACAGGCAGACTCTTCACATACTAGAGCATGTCTGAAATAAGTGTCAGAGCTGAAATCGACGTGTGAATATGAAATAAATGCCCAAACATGTAGCTAGGTGTAATGTTAGAAACCACAGAAGTGAACCTTTTATTTCAAGCCTGTTTTCTCAACTCACTGTTTTCTGCAAGACATTACTCTATAAGCCATATCTCCAAAACTGGTGGGTCAAACTGAACAACCAATATGTAAATTAGAAGCTATGATTCCCTGCTTTCATATGACATGAAACAACGAAAATTCAAAAGAATCCAATGGCAGTCACTCAGTCAAATTTAGTCACATATTGATATGTATTTTGAACTGAAAATGATTTGTGCCAGAAGAGAAGATTTGGTAAAAAAAAAAAATTGGTAGCACACGCTGTGAGCTTGTATATCTATTTTTCAATGTATAAAATATGGATATTAACAAATTTAGCTGGGGACCCCCTGGAACCCCCCAGCCCCCCCCCCCCCCCCCCCCACACACACTTTGAGAACCACTGCTCTAGGGCTCAGACTAATCACCCAAGAAAGTATTTATTCATTCATTGACCAATATTGTTTTTTTTTAATTTCTTGTATTAATTAGTCCTTTCATTGACGCATCATTTAAAACTAAACGTATAATAAACTTCTACCATGTTCAAATGTTCCTCTTTTCCACATAGGACCTGATGTCTTTGCCCTGGGTGACGTGGTGACTCCTGAGCACGCTCAGAATGTCCTCTACTGCGTAGCCAGTAACTTCCTGGAGGTCAAGCAGCTGGCGTCCACGTTGCTACGGCAACTCCCTCCATCAGCTGTTGGACTGCAGGTAACATTGAAATAACTCCCTCCATCAGCTGTTGGACTGCAGGTAACATTGAAATAACTCCCTCCATCAGCTGTTGGACTGCAGGTAACATTGAAACAACAATATGATAATGTCCATACAATACATCCTCACAGCCACCAGACTAGTAGGTGAAAGTAGGACCCCACTTGACAACCCCTGTGAAGTGTCTGTCCAGCTGTCTCGACATCACAGTGCTCAAGTCTTCGATCTTTAGGTATGTGCAAGCCTGGCTCAGGGAGTAGAGAAGTAGTTGTTTTATAAGTTACAGTCAGGCCATTATGTTTACACTCTACCTACTGTAAGCATGTTGGTATGAAAGCCAGCATTCTTAATCCTGTATCATACAAACCATGTGGGAATCTGTTGAGAACTCAGGGTGTTGTGTTGCTTTTCATGCCTCTGCTCAATAGAAATGAACTAGAAAAAGTGCCCTTCCGGGCACAGGTCTCCACCAGGTTATCCACAGATCCGTGCAGTTAGAGGTAAAAACACTTTTCGGCCAGTTATAGCGCCACCTTGAGGCTGAGTTGAAATTGTTCATGTGGCATTTCGTCCTCGGCCTAGTGGGAATGTGGGTGCACAATTTCACGGAAATCACGCGATGTGTTCATGATTTGCAGCATTTTGTTTGAAACTGAGCACTCCTGTGAACTTTGGAAGCCAATCTTAACCAATCAGGATGGAGTCTGATAAATCTGAAAGACCTGTTTCGTTGAATGGCTCTAGAGAGACTGTGTACCAATTTGCGTGATGTTTGGACAAAATCTGTAGGTGTACTGTGCAAAAACTTGTTTTGCACAAAGCGGCCTCCTGGTGGCGCTATAACAGGCCGTTCTGGAAAGTTTGGGGCAGAGGTTCATGGTTGGCATCCAGGGAGTGTGTGTGCAAAATATGGCATCGAAAAACTTGTTTTGCACAAAGCGGCCTCCTGGTGGCGCTATAACAGGCCGTTCTGGAAAGTTTGGGGCAGAGGTTCATGGTTGGCATCCAGGGAGTGTGTGTGCAAAATATGGCATCGACCGGGTTAACGGTGGCCGAGATTAGCTGTTCACGGACACACGGACACACGGACGGACATGCGGACGGACGGAGTGCAAAACATACTCTCCCCACATGCCTTCGGCCTGGTGGAGACAACTAGTTTGATTGTTTAGTAATTCACCACCACCATCTAGTGGTGGTGTGGGGTGGTGCACTAGCACCTTCTATTGACCAGCTGCCGCTGTAGGTTGACTATGCTTTCAGGTAAATACCTATTTTAGATGTTGTTTTTGAGTGGTGCAACCACTCCAAGGAACAGCAATGTCCATGTGTCCGTGTTCGCCTATGTGTTCACCTATGTATTAATGAGCACGAGTATGACTGAGTACCAGTAGGGGCGCTGTTTGCCAGAAACGGAGAGAGAGAGATATAGTATTAGTGCTGCACTGTTGCCTGCTAATGAGAGACAGAGAGAGAGAGAGAGAGAGAGAGAGGGAGGGGAGTTGCACCACTCTGTTCACACGGGTGTGATTATTGTCTCCACCAGGCCGAAGGCATGCGGGGAGAGTATGTTTTGCACTCCGTCCGTCCGTGTGTCCGTCCGTGTGTCCGTCCGTCCGTCCGTCCGTCCGTGAGCAGCTAATCTCGGCCACCGTTAACCCGGTCGATGCCAAATTTTGCACACACACTCCCTGGATGCCAACGATGAACCTCTGCCCCAAACTTTCCAGAACGGCCTGTTATAGCGCCACCAGGAGGCCGCTTTGTGCAAAACAAGTTTTTGCACAGTACACCTACAGATTTTGTCCAAACATCACGCAAATTGGTACACAGTCTCTAGAGCCATTCAACGAAACAGGTCTTTCAGATTTCTCACACTCCATCCTGATTGGTTAAGATTGGCTTCCAAAGTTCACAGGAGTGCTCAGTTTCAAACAAAATGCTGCAAATCATGAACACATCGCGTGATTTCCGTGAAATTGGGCACCCACATTCCCACTAGGCCGAGGACGAAATGCCACATGAACAATTTCAAATCAGCCTCAAGGTGGCGCTATAACTGGCCCAAAAGTGTTTTTACCTCTAACTGCACGGATCTGTGGATAACTTTGTATGCCAACTCCCTAGAGGCCAAGGAAAAACCTTTGCCTGGAATTTTTCACATCTGCTCTTTATAGCGCCACCAGGAGGCCGACGTATGTAAAACACATTTTCTATTCTTACTCCTTCAGATTTTATCCAAATTTCACGCAAATCGGTATACACTATCTCCATAGTCATGTGATCAACACGGAGCGGCACCATTTCCCATCTTCCATCCTGATTGGCTAAGATTGGCTTCCAAAGCTCACACGATTCGTCCATTTCCAAAAAAGGCCACAAATCACAAACACAGTGTGCAATTTCCGTTAAATTATACATGCACATTTTCACTAGGCCGAGGACGACATGCCACAAATTTTTCCTCAAAATCAGCCTCACGGTGGCGCTATAACAGGCCAATTCCTGTTTATAGCTATAACTGCAGCGATCTGTATACAACTTATGTATGCACACATGGAAAAACATTGTACCTGCATCCCTCCAACACCAACCTCCGGCCCAAATCTTCCTCAACAGCCTGTTATAGCGCCACCATGAGGCCACAACCTGACCTGCTCTGGTGGAGACCTGTGCCGATTGGCACTTTATCTAGTTTTAATAATGTGTTTGTATTGATGTCTCTATGAGAGCTGCTATAACACCTTCATTTCCCCTCTGGGATGAATAAAGTAGGGTACAGGCTTTAGTTCCGACATATTATTGATCCGAAACCTCAATCCCTAACTTAACCATAACTGCAAGCACGGGAGCAGCGCATGTCGGACCATCGCATTTTCGCATCGCATCGCGTGTCCCCGCGCTTCGGACCTTTGGTGTGTCGGAAAAGTGTGTGCACCCCAAAAAGGATCACCCGTGGCTTCCTGTGTGGTGCATGCTTTTGGTTAGACATACCATTGGTCCGACACACAGGCATGTGGTGTGTCTGACTGTTGGTTATGCCTGGGTGTCCTCCAAGGACACAGGCATGTGGTGTGTCTGACTGTTGGTTATGCCTGGGTGTCCTCCAAGGACAAGTAGAGAGTACGAAAAAAGCAAATGAGAAATAACATTCACGAAAGAATAAATGATTATCTCTGAAAGTTATCTCGAAACCAGAAGAAACTGGAAACTGTGCATTGCAATGATAACAGTGGTCAAATCTATCTAGCCCCCCGGTTTCTCAGAAAGCCAATCATCCTTGGAATGCCATGGTCGAACCATTCCAAGCCAAGGCTTCTTTAAACATGTCATCATTACATTCTAAATGTGACATGTTTAAATTGTGTTACAGAAATGTCTTTTGTTCGTGTCAAAGTATGTATTGCTACTGCAGAAGACACGGTTCTGCCAAGTGCTAACATGAACATGTCTGAATGTTTATTTACAATGTAATTTCTAAACCATCTTTGAAACCAAATTCTCTCACAGTTTCTGCCTGCAGGGCTGTTTCTCCACCAGGCTGTTTCACAAAGTACACTGGACTTAAAGAATGAATTGAATGCATATCAATTTGAATAGTCTAACCACTTTTTAATGGGTTGGCCATTAGCATTGCATGAGACGGACATTAGCACTCATATTTTACATTGCTGTCCCACTTAAAAAAATACCCTAGTAGTACTTATTCAGACCAGTGTGTGTCCAGTGGAAACCTCGTATGAATCTGATCTCAGGTCAGAATGGGTTAACAGGATAATCACTGCACCATTGATCTGCAGCCAGGGCTTTGTGGGATGGTGTGAATGGTCGTTTTTGATCGACTCAATAGCCCATCAAGAACATCTGCTCGATCGAAAAAGTTTCGATCGAAGGCTTTTCTACAGATGTTCTATTCATCGTCGTGGGCTCCAGCCTGGCGGAGTGGGGACCCCTGTTGTAGGAGATTCTTCTCAGTTCTGCCGAATATCTTTTATTTCACAGAAAGTAAATTATGTTTGTATGCAACCTAACCCAAGGATATAGTTAGGGGTTTGCTATCATTTTGCATTCTAATTCTGGTTTCATATAATCGATATGAAGGCATTTCAATTGTAAGTTTATAATTCAGTTTCCACCACTGTGGACTGTGGAGTCTCTGTGTTTGAATCCACGAAACAACAAGGAGCCTTATTTCCCCATCACAAGTGAATATAAAGTATATCATCACTATAAATGACATTTTCTCTTAACTAACCTGGCCCCTGGCGGGTTACTCTAACCGTTAAAGGATCCAGAGAGGATACACGACGTCCTCCAGGCTGCCCTGGACCTCAGCACCAGCACCAAACCCTTCGACAGCGTGTCGGCGGCTCACCTCGTCTCCCTGCTGCTCCATCAGCCCGCCCTGCCCCAGGCCTTGCTGCGCTGTGCCCAGGAGCAGGACCTCCCGTTCCTGCTTCCCTCGCCACCACCACCACCACGGCCCCATGAGGCTGCTGAGGAGGACCTCACCCTGGAGCTCAACACGCTGGCCGGTAAGGCCCCGTTCCAAAGCTCTGATCATGGCAGATTAATGCATTCAGGTCTGACGTCGAAATTTAAAAGAAAATTAAGTTTTCTAAATCATGACAATTTTCTGAAAGATTTGAGGCACATTTTAACAAATTTTCAAAAATAGCAGACCTACAAGTTCATAGAGCTTGTAGATCTGCTATTTTCCAATAGCTAAAGCAGATTCTAAAAATGTCTGTTCGAAAATGACATTTTGGAACTGGTTGGAATAACGTGTTCCTTCCACGCGCTACGTCCAACCAGGGAAACTCCCCCCTGTCAGGTGTAAAGGAGCAACTTGGACACTCAGGCATGAAGGAAGCATGAGTTCAAGTCCGTTGCTCTCCCCATGTTGGCGGAGGGTGTGTAGAGCCCAGGATCACATTAGATAATTGACACAGGGGTGAAAAATGGGTTACAAAATCGTGGGATAGAAATTATAAAATAAAATAAAAAATGACAGTTTTCTGAAAAAGCTATGTTTCTATGTCAGTCGTTCTTCGATTTTCAAAAATAGCAGACCGAGTGGCGCGCTACGAGCTTGTAGATCTGCGATTTTTCAATAGCTAAAGCATAACGTAATGCTAACACCAAAAGGGGTTCCCGCCCAGAATGGGTTATTACCGGTAATGCATCATTGCACTTTGCAGTAATGTGACGGAATGTACTTATCTGTCGACCGACTTATCAAGTAACAACTTGCCAATGGCCAGTAACGGGTATGACAAAATCTACCATATTCTTAAAAGTGACTTCTTGAATGAATCCGTGGTTCTCAAATTGGGGTCCAGGGACCACCTTGGGTCCTTGAGGGGGGTTCCAGCAAAATGAGGCGCAGTTTAATCACTTCAAGGTTCAAACCCATTTTATACGAAATTCGAAAATTGCCGATCTACAAGCTCACAATGCTGCACCTCCCTGCCTACTCATTGTGAGCTCATACTGTAGATCAGACCTGGTATGGAAGAACAACTATTAAAACGGCTACCTCCAATGTTCTCATTGTTAAAATAAAATGCTAGTATTTACATGACTTGTAACTTAAAGAAAAACATAGTTTTCAACTGGGAAAGGAAACGTCTCAAGCATGCAAGTAGAAAGTAAAAGAAATCACACCCGTGTGAAATGAGGGGCGGTCTTATTGTACATCATAAATGGCCATTTACTGCTTTTTATATAGAAATAAAATTGATATTATGCATAATTAAGTTCAGCCTTTTGGCCCGGACCTCCAAAATATTTTCGGTTTCTCATTTGGCCCCTTGGGAAAAATAATTGCCCATCCCTGCTGTAGATGCACACATATTTTTCAGCTGGCTGTCCAAGGTCAAATACATATTAACAGTTTGACTCCATAACGCTTTACCCGCATTTTAATCAAATATTCTACGCTGCCGAGATAGTTTTATTACCTTTGGAGCATACGCTTTCAACCACGAAAATCCGGCGAAAACTGGTTTGATGGTTTGTTATGATGAGACGAGCCAGCGGCCATGACAATGTGGAACGAAACCACAGTGCAGAGCAAGTTGTAGTCCAAACAAACCCCCCCGTTCACTTGCATTGGGCTCAATTTCCCAGAAGCCCTAGCAGCCCTAGCAGCCCAGGTGATGACTTTATTTCCGGTTTCGTCGTCATAACGTGACAGCCTCTTCATCGGGTCCCGGATAAATCCGCTGTTTCTTTTTAATTACCGGTATTTGAAAAACGGCGAATTAAACGCATTAAACAAATGACGGGTATAGCGTTTTACGCGCGGTGGAACACCGGATTAAACAATTAGCGGCCCTCAAACTGTTACTGTTGGGGTCATTGACATGAAAATGTTTTGAGAACCACTGATATAAATGTACAGTATATGTGTGTCTCCAGTCATCCAGTACCTGCTGCAGTGTCTGAAGGACGAGGTGGTGAGGGCCGAGTCCTCTCTCCTGCAGGCCGCTGCCTCTTATCCCCTCTACGGCAGAGCTCACTGCATCACCGCTGCCCTGCAGCACCTCAGCACTGGGTGAGTAGCCTGGGCACCATTTAATTTAGGGTATATGATCCTGTCGGGAGCGGATGATATCCTTACGTCATGTTGTAGTATTGTTTTGTAGTCGACAGGCAGGAACAACAGGCGGCAACTTCCTTTTCCCTCAAACCAATTTTTCTCAATAAAAGCTACAGGCTAAGAGAGCTTTTATTGAGAGGGAAAAGGAAGTTGCAGCCGCCTGTTGTTCCTGCCTGTCTTCTACAAAACAATACTACAACATGACGTAACCACGGGGTCACGGTGGCACAGTTGGTAGTGCTGTCGCCTCACAGCTAGAAGGTCCTGGGTTCGATTCCCGCTCGGGACGCTGTGGGTGCTGGCGGCGTGTTTCCTCCTCAGTGCCCATACCCGAAGGCGGGGTTGGCGAAAGGGCCTTTCTGTGTGGAGTTTGCATGTTCTCCCCGTGTCCCCGCCTGATGGAGGGGAAAGGAACTGGTTGGAATAACGTGTTCCTTCCACGCGCTACGTCCAACCAGGGAAACTCCCCCCTGTCAGGTGTAAAGGAGCAACTTGGACACTCAGGCATGAAGGAAGCATGAGTTCAAGTCCGTTGCTCTCCCCTTGTCCCCCATATATGGGGACTAGGTTGGTGGAGGGTGTGTAGAGCCCAGGATCACATTAGATGATTGACACAGGGGTGAAAAATGGGTTATACAATCGTGGGATAAAAAATATATTAAAAAAACATGACGTAACCATATCCCCACAGGATCATACGGACTTTTGAAACAGAGACCAGGCTTTCCTCCGAGGTGGTGGAAAGCCTGGTGAGGCGAGGTTACTGGGTGAGAACAGGACCACAGGACTGCAACTATTCTATGAATGACTTTTTAGAATTGGGCAATTGATTTGTTTTAAAGATTCATAAATAAATAAAAAGAATATATATATATATATATACCGGTACGTATATATATATACAGTATATATATTTTTAGCAGAGTGGCTGCCTCAAAAGTCTTAATATCCCTCGAGCCATAGGCAATTGCAATATTTATTTTTTAATCGAGAAACTAAATCAATTAGTCTGATAAGTGATAATCCATCTATTTTATTACTTGTTGTGCAACGGTGTCACACAAAACTAGGGCAAATGACCGACCTGCAAGCTCACATCACGGTGCATTGTGAGCATAGAGTTATATATCTATAGAGAAGACACCCGAGTTCTCCTCCCATCCACTTGCATTAAGTTGCTCAAAAGCGCATGAGGCGGATTCACTCCTCCTTCCTGGTAGGAACAGAGTGCATTCTGGGACGGATTGCAATGGTGAGTGGCCCCAAACACATGAACGCGCTGCCGTTGAACGCGCACGAGCGTCGTCCGTCGTGAACGTGTACAATGTTAGTCAACGGACAGCGCGTTCATGTGTTTGGGGCCAGGCTGCAATACCTTCATTCGGCCACTATGTCCATTTCGCCTCAAGATTTCCTCTGGGTGCCTTCTCTATGAATATATATACTCTAAGATTGTGAGTTCTTTGATTACCTGTGAGAGAAGGGAAGCTGAGAAGGAGTGAGGAAGGAAGGTCTGTGTCTGACTCTGGACCGTTAGGCCACCTGCGTGTGTCCAGAGACAGAGACAGGGCTTCTGAACACTGCACCATTGCAACAAAACACTGCAACATTGTATCAAGACGGTGAACGGTATAATCCCTTACAGGTTCATTTTCCACTTTGAGTTAAACGAACACTAAGGTTTTTTACTGTGCAGTAAAGCCGAGGGATAGAAAGCCGACACATGGCTGCTGAAATACAGTAGAGACTGTTCCGGGCCGGGTCAATTACTTTAGGCCTCCTCCTGGACGCTTGTTTTTTTTTGGAGGCGTAAAGTTTGTGTGTATCTTGTTCAAGCTCTCCCACCCACACAGATCTCTTAATCCTTCACAATTAACTGCAGATGTTCTCCTTCAGTTCACTTTAGATCTTTGTTGACTCCTAAGTCCTTAATGCTGTTGACTCATAGTTTATGGCAAGAGAGGCAGTCACAAGTAATACGCTCCCCTGGCTGAAAGGTTTGCCATTTCTGCGTGTTTGTGTGTGTTGTAGCGGTGCGAATACCATCAGACGGGGACAACTTGTCCTGTTACACCTGTCCTCCGTGACCTTCACTGGCTACCGGTTAAACAAAGAATCCACTTCAAAACACTCCTGACCACCTACAAAGCACTAAATAACCTGGCTCCCCCATACCTCTGTGACCTCCTCAAACGCCATGCTCCCTCAGGTCTGGTGATGCAAACCTCCTCGACGTCCCCAAAACCAAACGCCGTACGTGGGGGGATAGAGCTTTTGCCTTTGCTGCCCCAACCCTGTGGAATGCCCTCCCTAAGGCACTCAGAGATGCCCCTACCCTTCAAACCTTCAAATCCACCCTCAAAACCCACCTCTTCAAAATTGCCTTCCCTAGCTAACCCTTTTCACTGTCTTTTAATGTTCTTTAGCTTTTAGTGTTATTTTTCCTTTTTCTATTAAAGTTGTTTTTATTTGTTGTTACCTCTGTAAAGCCCCCCCCCATGTAAAGCGTCTTTGGGTACTCAGAAAAGCGCTATATAAGTTTGAGATATTATTATTATTATTATTATTAACTTCTTGCTTGCAATTAAAATTAGTTTTTATTTCCTAGACGGTTTATCAATACTAAAAACGGGGGAAAAGGGAGGTGGAACAATGTTGTGGCGTCAAGTTCAAACAATTCAAATCGAATCGAATGTGTCACTTCCGGTGCCGTGTCATTAGTCAGAAGGTTAATTGTTCCGACATTACTATCCCTATCTCTAACCCTAACCTAAACATAACCACAAGCACGGGAGCAGTGCATGTTCGCCAGCCTTAATGCATGTTCGGACTAACGGGACTTCGGATCTCTGGGCAGTTCCCTCACTTTCCTGCCTATAAACACTCACAGCATGAGCTCAATCCCACTGATTAGGGATGGCACTAGGTGTGAATGGCCATTGTCCCATTGTCTTCTTTAAAGTGGTATAAACACAACAGTGCAATTCAATTGAGCTACATTACAAAACCATATTCAACATGTGTCCAGTTGTTTGAGCCAGACGGAGCTGTGGAGGAGTCTGGTGTCTGAGCTGATCACAGCGTGCTACAGGATGTCCGACGTGGTGTCCCCGGTGGTCCAGAGCTCCTCCCCAGAGGGTCTTATCCCCATGGATACAGAAGCAGGTAACTACCCTGGGGTGGGGTTTGGCACTGTGTTCAAGCTAATGCTTGACATTTTGAGCTCCAGAACACAAAATGTACTCCATAATAAGACACTATGCCAGGGGTGGGCAACTTTGACGATGGAAAGGGCCACTATATTTCCACACTCACTCCCTAGGGCCATATACCGGTATTACTATTGCTATTTTTGCTATATTCGAATTGAAATCTTGAATTATTTTTTGCTATTTTTGAATTGGAATCCTGAAAATTATAATTATTATGTAATTTCAAATGCCTTTACTTATACAGTACTTGTGTTGAGCATTGAGCTACTAATTTAGACTGAAGTAATTAAAGCGGGTCATGTTTGCATGTTGTGGAATTGTAACAGCTGAAACCAATATTATCTCAGTATTCTGATATTAACCTGATATTAGCCGCATTAAGTGAAGGTGGGGGCCGCATGTGGCCCCCGGGCCGCCAGTTGCCCACCCCTGCACTATGCCAATAAACATTGAACATCAATACCGTATCCATGGTACTAACAACACCCAATGCTCATAATGAAACTGTGTGTGTGTGTGTGTGTGTGTGTGTGTGTGTGCAGATACTTCGGCAGGTCTTCAGAGGATCTTACAGGAGATTCAGCCCAGGGACACAAATGACTTCTTCACCGACGCCAGGGAGCTGGACTCCCAGCCTGGAGAGAATCACACACCGACGCATGATAGCACAGGTCAGTCAGAGACGGAACGCTCTAACGAAGACATCATTTTAACCAGCACGCACAACAGCAGTCTGTTACGTTTAAGGTTTATAGATTAGCCGATCAAATGGAATAATTGGGAATTATTCTTTTTGTAAGCAATTCATTGGTTTAGTGATGTATCAATAAAACATTTAATTTAGGCATTTATCATTTATCTTACCCAGAGTGATTTACATCGGACTAAGCAGAGTAAGCATTAGCTCTAGAGATAATAAACAACAGGGTAAATAAATTAGTCACTCAATATTATAGTGTGTACAGATCCCATAGCTTGCGGCAGCAGTAGCTAGAGATCCCATAGCCTGTGGCAAATAAACAGCTTCATTTTGTGAAGAATTGCCTTCTTGCATATGCCAAGGGACAATACCCCATGTGCACGCAGACTGACTGACACATTTCTGTTCATATAATATTAGGACGTCTCAATTGTCTCGAGGCTTATAGGCTACATCCTTTTTTTGTCCCCTTCATCAATATCCTTCACATGGCTATGAATAGGAACACCTCACCGGGACAAATTCAATCATGGAATCACAGGTGTTTTCTGTGTTTTACTCTGGCAGTGTGCTTGTGAATGCAGAATCCCTTCCGTCCTGGGGAGGTCACTGTTTCACTTCCACTCCATGTTTTACTTGGAACAGGCATGGCAGTGATAATGCAATGGTTAATGTAGGATGAATCAAGGCACTGCTGAGAATGGGAGGAGGCACTCGGCTTCAGCATTTTACTGATGGCTGTATGTGATTGTAAGAGTGTATTATTTTGGTGTTTCACGTAAATGTGCTTGTGTTTATACAGTATCTGACCATCCAAGCCCAAAAGTACCCTCAATGAAGTACCCTCAAGGCCCAGGCCGTAGCGTAACGGTCTGGGCACCGGACTGGTAATCCAGTCGCAGTGTGCCGCGGGTTCGACTCCCGGACCCGACACGGCCTTTACTGCATGTCATCCCCCCATCTCTCTCCCGTTTCCTGTCAGCCTACTGTCTGTCCCTTAAAAAACCAATAAAAGGCGTAAGCCGCAAAAAAATATCTTAAAAAAAAAAAATGAAGTACCCTCAATGAACTCTGAGGGTGTACAAATGTACACTCTCATTTACGGGCGTTCTTTGAAATTAAAACGTTTTATGGACGAGCTACACCAAGCGTGTTTGTACTTTGTACGCATCTGTGTGTGGAATTTACTGCAGGCATACAGCACGCTTGGAAAGATCCGATGTATATCAATGATACCGGCTATACCAAACACGGAGATATCGCGGATACGCATGCTCTAAAAACAGGATAGGCTTTGTTTTTTTTATATTGTCTCCCAAATGGGAGTTTAGACAGTGGAGATCTACAAGCACGTAGCGCGCCACCGAGTGGTGCGCTACGAGCTTGCAGGTCAGCTATTTTTGAAAAATCGAGTTTTTAACTCAAATCCTTGCTCCTGGGGGGGTCCCTGGAACAACATATTTTCAGATGGAGGTCCACGGCCAAATACAGATAATGTTAGGGGTCCTTGACATGAAAAACGTTGAGCACCACTGACAGAGAAACATGGGTTTTTCAGAAAACTGTCAGGATTTAGAAGATATTTGTAGAATCGTCCTCAGGTCGAATGGGTTAATAAAAGAGCAATAAAATGGTCAAGATAACCTGTGTGTGTGTGTGTGTGTGTGTGTGTGTGTGTGTGTGTGTGTGTGTGTGTGTGTGTGTGTGTGTGTGTGTGTGTGTGTGTGTGTGTGTGTGTGTGTGTGTGTGTGTGTGTGTGTGTGTGTGTGTGTGTGTGTGTTTCAGGCCGTGACAGTGCGGAGGGCTACAGGGTGACAGCCCAGATGGTTCTGGTGTGTTGTTGGCGGAGCATGAAGGAAGTGTCCATGCTTCTGGGACAGCTGTGCCAGAGCCTGCCCCTGCACTGCACCCACCATGACAACACACACCCTCATCATGGCCTCATCACAGAGGAACAGGTCAGAGGGCACACACACACACACACACACACACACACACACACACACACACACACACACACACACACACACACAGTCACACGCACACACTCACAGAATGGCACGTTCTGTAACTGGCGCGGCGCAATAATAGGCCAATGTGAAAAGGGATTCTTCTTACGCCTGTTATAGCGCCACCTGTTGGTGGCGCTATAACAGGCCTATGTGAAAAGGGTGGGATATATTCCTCAGCCTAGTAGGAAAGTCTGTGAAAGATGTAACGTAAATTGCACGCTGCGTTCATGATTTGAGGCTTTTTGTTAGAAACGGGCTAAACGGGCTAATCGTGCAAACTTCGCAAGCCAATATTAGCCAATTAGGATGGAATATGAAATATCGGACAGATCCGTCTTGAACACATGACTATAGAGATACTGTGTAACGATTTGCGGACAGAATCTGGAAGAGTAATATCCAAAAATGTGCACATTTGCATAGTAAGTGTGCGAACCAGACAGTATGTGACATCATGCTGTCTTCAGCCTGCAACCCTCCTACAACGTTGCATTTCAGATCAAATAATGAACAATCCATGCTACAAATGACATGTTTCTGGCTGTGGCCGAGTACCTCCTCCTATCCACGTTTTGTTTGTTTGTAGCCCGAAGGCACACTTAACTACAGATTGTTCTCTTGGTCATTTCATGCTAGAGTGAACATAGGCCATGCATCTTCATTTGAGTGTTTAGGTCTATATGTACCTGTATGTTATGTTTTATATCTCAGCACAACATCTATTCCTGTACTACTTCTACCAGTACTTCTACTTTAAAGGCAACTGCCATCAGTCTTGAACTTGACTGATGGCAGTCGGTGGTCTATAATTGATTCAGCATCAGTTGGCTTCCGGTGACTTGACTCTTGATGACTGCAATACGCACACACCTAGCACATGGGACCACAGCACACACACCTAGCACATGGGACCACAGCACACACACCTAGCACATGGGGACCACAGCACACACACCTAGCACATGGGACCACAGCACACACACCTAGCACATGAGACCACAGCACACACACCTAGCACATGGGACCACAGCACACACACCTAGCACATGGGACCACAGCACACACACCTAGCACATGGGACCACAGCACACACACCTAGCACATGGGGACCACAGCACACACACCTAGCACATGGGACCACAGCACACACACCTAGCACATGGGACCACAGCACACACACCTAGCACATGGGACCACAGCACACACACCTAGCACATGGGACCACAGCACACACACCTAGCACATGGGACCACAGCACACACACCTAGCACATGGGACCACAGCAAGAGGGGAGGAACGATTCCCACAGCCACTTGCCAGTGCTTTGAAGCGGATGTCCGACATTATCAGCCTCCAGATATTATTAGCAGATAATGGCATGAATATGTAATATCGGGGAAAATATCTGTATCGCTTTTATGCGTGCTATTTTACCACTAAGCAAGCAAATCTAGAGCAGAATAATGTTGCGCATCTGTGAGGTCTGAACTAGATATTATATTCATATTGTAGTTATTTTATTTTATTAGATGTGTGTTAACGTTTACTTTTGGTGGAAAAAAAAGCCTGCATTTATCGGTATCTGTTGAAATCGGAAATTAACCCATTCTGACCGGGCACCCATTTTGGTGTTGGCATCATGTTATGCTTTAGCTATTGAAAAATAGCAGATCTACAAGCTCATATCGCGCCACCGAGTGGCGCGATACGAGCTTGTAGGTCTGCTATTTTTTTTTTAATCGAAGAACGACTGACATTTTTAGAATCTGATCTCAGGTCAGAATGGGTTAATCAGACCAGTGTGTGTCCAGTGGAAACCTCGTATGAATCTGATCTCAGGTCAGAATGGGTTAAGAGTTGGGCAATATCGGACAATCGGATATCTGGAAAAAAGCCAATATCGAACATCCCTATATACAGTACAGTTTGTTGTACATAAGACAGGACAGACAACAGATTCATGACAGATACAGGACAAACCAAGAACACCAGTACTCAACATTCATGTAAAAAATATAAAAGTCTGAAATACAATGTAAAAAACTCCAAATTGTACATGAATGACATCAACACACAACATCCCCTGACTCCTACATAGCTGTTTACGTCGCATCCCTCTCTCTCTCTGTTACACTCTCACACACACACACACACACACACATGCACACTAGTCTCACGGCATGTTTACAGTGTGTGTTTTGAACGTGGATGAACGTACTGTACTATAGAACGGTGTGTGTGTGTGTGTGTGCGTTTGTGTGTGCGCGCACACGCGCACCGCCACGCTGGGAGCCTCTTCAATTAGCATCCGCCCTCGTTAGCGCCGCGCTTTCATTTGAGGCCGACCCGCTGGTTTTAACAGCCACGACGCCCCTCCCTTTCCCCTGCATTCTTTCCAAATCACTTCCACCTCCAGGAGGAAAAGCCTGAGCAGGACAAACACACACACACACACACACACACACACCCCGCCATTTACCCCCTACACAGTCAAGTACAGCCTATGTCTGGTACCCTTGTTATTATGGAGTTTAACATGCTGAACCACTCAGACGTGTGTGTGTTGTGTGTGTGTTGTGTGTGTGTGCGCGTGCGCTTGCGTGCGCACCATATATTTACACCCCTATGAGAGGAAATGTGTATAGAGAAAGTAGGAAGTAACAAACTGCTGTGTGTGTGCATGTATGAAGGACTATAGTTTATATGTCCTGGTTAGACCTCGGTAGAGTCATGGCTTCTCATGCTGAATATAGTCCTATAGGATTTAGAATTATTTTCAGTCTATTCTGAGATAAATATGGGTTATCTCGCTAGCATTGCCAGCTGTCTATAGGGATAATGGCCACATTTCTCTGTGCATTTATGCTGCACAGTAAAATACTCTTTGCTGCTACTTAATTTAGCCATTTTCAACTCGGAGAGTTACATTAGCACAGATTTTACTGTGTAAGCTATTAACCCATTTTGACCTGAGATCAGATTCTAAAAATGTCTTCCACATCCTGACAGTTTTCTGAAAAAGCTATGTTTCTATGTCAGTCGTTCTTCGATTTTCCAAAAATAGCAGACCTACAAGCTCGTAGCACGCCACTCGGTGGCGCGCTATGAGCTTGTAGATCTGCTATTTTTCAATAGCTAAAGCATAACGTAATGCTAACACCAAAAGGGGTTAAGTTAAGAGTTGATTGTACGCTAAAGTTAAAGTCGAGGGAGAGACAAGCCGATCTTGAACGTTGAACATTTCCAAACGTGTGACTTTGCAAATGGCCGTCACGAGTCTGCTCAACGCGGCTTCAGTAACGACCTCCTGGCCTCGCCAAAGACGTCACCACGACGGCGTTATTAAGAGGTGACGTCGTCGTCGCCGTGCCATCATCCCCTCGCGGTCTGCACGGCACTGCAGCTCGTTAAGCCAACAGCATGGTCTCTGTGATGACCACAGGAACATTCCTGTTGTCCTCCCCCATCCCCCCCCCTCCTCTGCCCGAATACTGGACAACTCACCCCGGTGCTTGCCCGTTTTTCCTCCCGGAATTTTCACCAGTGAGGGGGATAACTTTGTAATATGCTATTAATGGCTGTTTGTATTATTTTTGGAAAAATATAAAAAGATACTCCTCCTGTGGAAAGGCTATATTATTTTACTTATATTGACCCTATCCTACAACAAGTTCTGTGAACAGACATCACTGTAGTAGCTTTTCATAAATGATATTTGTACTTAGGCTGTCTGCTGTCATGAAAGTTTATAGTTAGAGAAATTCAAAGTCCAGCCGTCTGCTGTCCAGCCTATCCCACCCCTCACTGGGGAAAATTCTGGGAGGAAAACAGAAACGGGGTGAGTTGTCTTGTTACCCTCTGCCCCCCCCCCCCCCCCCCCCCCTTACGGTTGCCACTCGCTCTTTGAAGCACTCGTGCTGCAGCGTCCATATTCTTGTGGGAACGTTAGCCCCCCAAAAAAATTGCAGATCTACAAGCTCAAGTAGAGTTCAAACCTTTGGAATCTGCGTAGACCAAAGTTACTCTGCCTTACCAATAGAGATGACATGCTTTGTCAAACGTGTGTGTGTGTGTGTGTGTGTGTGTGTGTCTCGGCGAGACCTCGCAACGTGTCGCTGACACCGAGACACATCTTTCCACCACCGGCGTGGCGTCCATGTGTTGGGATCCCGTTGGCCCGGCAACCCCCGCAGATGTTTCCGTCGCTGGGGCGGGCGGCGCCATGGCAACCAAAGCAGTTGTTGACACGGACGATGCTGCCATGTTTAATTCTTTCTATCGATGATCCAGAGCCGAGGAGTGAAGAGAGAGAGAGAGAGAGCGACGGAATGTAACGTGAATGTCAGATGGGAGAGACAGATGGATGCAGAGCGCTGCTGCCTCCATCTTGTGTGTGTGTGTGTGTGTGTGTGTGTGTGTGTGTGTGTGTGTGTGTGTGTGTGTGTGTGTGTGTGTGTGTGTGTGTGTGTGTGTGTGTGTGTGTGTGTGTGTGTGTGTGTGTGTGTGTGTGTGTGTGTGTGTGTGTGTGTGTGTGTGTGTGTGTGTGTGTGTGTGTGTGTGTGTGTGTGTGTGTGTGTGTGTGTGTGTGTGTGTGCGCTGTGCGGTAAGTCCAGGAGGTCTCAGGGAGTTTGACATCTCTGTGTTTGTTTAGCCTTACTCGGACTGTATTGGTTGGAACACTGGTTACACAGAAGAGACAGCGCCATTCGTCTGGCTTTGTGGCTGCGGTGAAGAGAGAGAGAGAAACACTCGCACACAAAACGGTGTCATCGTCAAGTTAATATAAGTGATTTATAAATATCCATTTTCTCCTATTAGGTCATATACTATATTAAAAACGGTGAATATCCCAGTCTGTGATGGCGGGGGTTGTTGTCTTCTCATAAGTCAAAAGTCTTTAAAATGAAGCACTATACTTTGTTTGTCTTTTTTGCTCTATCTTGTGGGGGGTTTTAGGCTTCATTCGTCTGGTAAATGACAGCTTTGCTCGGCTTCCCTGCTGTTCATATCATGCCATTCTCTCTCTATCCCACTCCCGCTGTTGTGTGTTGTCGTTTGGGGCTGACTGAAAAAAAACAAAAACCTGTTGGTGTCCCTCAAAAGTTCCACAAACACAGCCTTGTCTCATGGGACAGACCAGAGGAGGGCAGAGTGGACTAAGAATGGATCGTGGTTTTTCTTTTCAGTTTTAGCGGGCCAGACAGCCGGGGGTCTCATTTAATGTTTGGTTTAAAAGATTAGCTACCGTACTGTGTATTCATCATACAGTACACTACCCCTGCCGGTCCCCTAAGGGTAAACACAATGTTTAGACATGGGTCCCTACAGCCATGAAAGGTCAAAACTACTTGTGTCATTTTGTTAAAAATATTTGGCATTCCGTCTGATGGCTGCGGTTTGTTCATCTTCTCCCTATATGGGAGTCTCCTGGTCCCCCAGTACGCTTTCATGCTACATTAATTTTGCTTGATACAGCACTGTTTAAATATGTTGAATAAAATAATAGAACATGGAATGAGAGAAGCGAAATAGCTGGCGAATAATTTATTTGTTATGTTAATTTATCCATTTGTAAACTCCCAAGAGTGTTTTTGCCTATTTTGCCTATTTTAGAAACATTTTTGAGTTCCCAGAACTCGGGGGTTAGTGTACCAGCAGGGCCCGAATGATTTTCTGGGAACCTAATCTGAAAGCAGTAGCTGTAGCGCATGGAAACAGATCCAGGACCCCGGCTCGCTTCGTTTGTGTCGTCGAAAAGCACCATTTAGAATCAAATTAACAGAAACCTTTACTAGGGTAAAAGAGAAGTGGAACAGTGAACCTTTTGTTGCAGAATATATTGACTGCAGCCCTTTAGCCCAGTCAGTCTCTCTTGGTCAGAATTGCATAACAAACTCCCCTTGGGGGGGCTTGTGGTCATTAGACGGAACAACAACAACAACAGGAATGAGTGCAGAGCAGCATTCTGATTATCACCAGACTGCCAGCCATGCTCAGACTGAGGCCCGCTGTCGTTCGGGGAGGCAGAAAAAAAGTCAAGCTATTTGGGTCAGCGCGCGCGACACGACGGCCCAGAGCCATGTGTGTAATTAGAGTTGGGAAACTTCATTTCTCCGGCACATGGAAGTTTTTCCTGGGAGACAAGGCGCGTTGCAAACAGGAAGTTGACGTCTAAATAAAGTCAACCCCCCCCCCACCCTCCTCTCCTCCCTCACCGCCCCGTGCAGGATGCCTGCTCTGCCTCTTTTAACCCATTCTCGGCGGGAACCCCTTTTGGTGTTATGGCATTATGTCATGCTTTAGCTATTGAAAAATAGCAGATCTACGAGCTTGTAGGTCTGCTATTTTAGAATCTGATCTCAGGTCAAAATGGGTTAACAGTCACTCAAAAACCTTCAGGGAGTCGGAACACTTTAAATAGTCGTAGCCAGAGTCTGGCGCGGCCCGACTCGGCACCGCACTCTACCACACTGCACCACGCTGCGCCGCAGCGGTCTGCTCCAAGCCACCGTGTGGCCCTCTCAAAACGGTGACTGTCGCTCCCATTTTTACCCCTCCGGTGAGGTCAGGCCTATGCCCTGCAACTGTCCACTCTGGCCAGCCATGTGATAAGTCATCGAGGCTGGTACTGCTGCGGTTTGCCCCTCTGTCCATACTTTGGTGTTTTCGGTCGGTCCACTTTAGGTCCAACAACAGGGTCAGTCGAGTTGATGGACCAGTCATTTGGGCGTGTTTTGGTAAAAAATCCAAAATAAGGGGTCAGTTTTAAGCGCTACGTTTGCAATCGTATCGTAAACCTGCGGGCGAGGAGAGGAGCAGGGTGGGCGGAGGGAGGGAGGGAGGGAGGGATCCCGTAAGGATTGGGCTCCCAGGGAACGGGGGTAAGGGTTATAGAGGAGATGATGTAACATCGAGCATCTTGCGGGTATACCGTGCCTGTGTTAGTTTACATGTTGTCTAACCCCCACATCCACCCGTATACGGTAGGCCCCTGCAGGCTTTTTTCACACGGAGGAGCTGTGCCTGCCCCCCCCCCCCCCTCCCAGCATTCACCAACAACCCCCTCCCGGTTGCCCTCCGTGCCACCCCAGACTGGCACAGGGCCACGGCCGAGGCCTGGCCTCCTCTCTGTGGTGGCGATGCCCACAGTGTAATGACAGGGCACTGGAGGCCTGCGTCCGCCTCGCCCTGCCCCTCACCTGCAATACACTCATGTGTTTACACACTGCGACAGAAAACATAACGTGGCCGTGTGTGTGTGTGTGTGTGTGTGTGTGTGCGCGTGTGTGTAGCTAGAATAACGTTACTAACACTATTACTAACTTGACGGTTTTACCGACGGTGGTCATTATGTGGATGTCTCAGCGTCCTTATTTGAACACACTTGTCACGCTAGTGACATGCCGCTCTCACGCTTGACATGGTCGGGCACACACTGGCTACGGCGACGGAGATGTGTGCTTTGTTTGAGTGCTGCAAAATGGCCGATCTACAAGCTCGCGGTTTGTCACTTTGTTATGCGATGTGAGCTTGTAGATCTTTTCTACACATGACAGCCTTTGATTGATTGATTGATTGAAATATGTATTAAGTTACAGTTTGCAGAATTACAGTACATTTCAAGCACAAACTCAATACAAAGACTGTTAACTGTGAGTGGTCGACCCAATTAAGCATTGCACTTGTTTACAAGAGGGATAAATGCTTTTGTGATGTGTTCCCATGCTTTTGTTCTTGATTATTGTAAGTCGCTCTGGATTAAGAGCGTCTGCTAAATGCCTAAATTGTAAATTGGGTCCACCATGTTCAATTCATCAAAACATTTAGAGACGTACAAATAGACACTTTCCCCTCACTACAGTGAGTGGTGATTCAGAGTGATTCAGAGTGATTCAGATTTTACGGGGGCCAGTTTCGAATTGCAGCCGTCCGTAGGTGCCCTTTTGAGAGCGGTTTTGAAGGAGTCAAGGGATTCACATGTCTTAATGACTGTTGGTAGGGCGTTCCACATTTTGGTGCCATAGGAGCGAAAATAATTTAGTCCCTTGTTTGTGCCAAATCTGGGTTGTACATGGTTCGTTGCACTTCCTCTGGTGTTGCCCTGTGACAATGGCTTGGACAATGGAAATGAAACACTTCACAAGTTCTGCATTAGAACTAAAATAAAAGTTAGGCCAGTAGGTCACATACCACACGGGTCCCTGACTCTGCTGCATGGTAACTCCCCTATTCTCTCCACTGTAACTGTTAAATAAAGCTTAAGAATTCCCCCTAAAATGACAAAAACATAACACGGTACACCGAAAACAATGTACACTGAGCTTTTTATTGTTTTTAACCCGTTTTGGGCGGGAACCCCTTTTGGTGTTTCAAACATTATGTTATAATTTAGCTATTGAAAAATAGCAGATCTACAAGCTCATAGCGCGCCACCGAGTGGCGCGCTATGAACTTGTAGGTCTGCTATTTTTTTTTAATCGTTAAAATGTGCCTCAAATCTCTCCGAAAATTGTCATGATTTAGAAAACATTTATTTAAAATTTCGACTGAATGAACTTCACTGTTTTGTAAAAGTTATTTATCTAGTAACGTCTCTCTCTCTGTCTCTCTCTCTCTCTCTGTGTCTCTCTCTCTCTCTCTCTCTCTCTCTCTCTCTCTCTCAGGTGGAAGGGGTGGGTCTCTATTTCCGCCAGCAGCTTCTTCAGTCTCGTCACCGTGGCGCCTTCGAACTGGCCTACGTGGGCTTTGTACGCCTCACCGAGATGCTATGCAGGTGTGTGTGTGTGTGTGTGTGTGTCTTTGATCAGACGGACTCTGACGGAATTGTGGGTTGATTGTCTTGCTCATAGACAAGACAATCACACTCATCCCGGGTCCGGGAATCACACCTGGGACCTTGTTTCCCAGGGGGCCTATATGGGGATGCCTATATGGGGGCCTATATGGGGATTCCCAGGGGGCCTATATGGGCTGGAGGGACAATTGGTCTGCAACATGACTATTAATGAATAGGACCCGCAAATCAACAAGCAACACTTGATCCCTCAAGTGATCCCTTCCTCCTACTTTTCATCCCACCCCACTGGTTCCTCAAGTTAGGACCTTCTTTGAACTCGACGTAGGTTTTACATAATGCATTTTCTATGTTTGGCAGGCCTGGTGCTGGTGTGGTAGCCAACATCTTTGACATTTGAACGTTGTAGCAAGTCGTATTTGGTCGTGTCCCTTTTTAATTGTGCATTCAAGAAAAATATAATGGATGTTGTTGTGATCCCAGCGGAGTGCACATTATTGCTCTATTACCGTACTATTATTTTGTAATAAATTCCAGTTCAAAGGGCTCGCTAGAAGCGTGCGTGTGGATATGTAATGTCTCCAGCCATGATGACGCAGGTGCTTTTCATTGTGCATTTAACAGTGCTAGATAGACGGGGGGGGGGCCTCTCTGAGGACACGAGGGCTGCCAGGCACAACATTCAACTTGGCTAGGAGACCAGAGAGTCGTACCCAAGACCTCCTCTTCAACCCCCGCTCCGCTTGGGCTGAATATGATCCCCCCCCCCCCCCCCCCCCCCCCTCGCTAATGTCCCTCGAACGGAAAAATCTACAATTGTTTTTGTTTCAAGATGTCATGAAAGAATTTCCCGGCTTTTTTGACGACCCCATCCCCCCCCCCCCCCCCCCTCTTCTTCCTCGGTGGAGACTTGCATTGGAAGACGTCATGTTGGCCCCTATAGGGCAGGTGACCAAACCGCACAGCGTCGGAAAGGTGCTGCCTTTTGAGCTGAGAAGACTCAGCAGAGTTTGGACAAAAAGTTGATTGTCCGCTCAAGTACAAGAACCCCCCTCCCCCCCCTCTCTCTTTCTCTCTCTCTCTCTCTCTCTCTCTCTCTCTCTCTCTCTCTCTCTCGGTGGGTGACTAGTGTATTGTGTAATGACGGCGACATTCTAGTGGTCGTGTGTAGGAGTACTGGGAGTTTGTGTGTGTTCTGTTCTGTTCTGGGCCTCTGTGTGTGTGTGTGTGTGTGTGTGTGTGTGTGTGTGTGTGTGTGTGTGTGTGTGTGTGTGTGTGTGTGTGGCAGGGCTGGAGGCAGCAGTGCATGGATGGTATGCAGGCCATGGAGCTGGGTTATATGGGGTGTTGATTGTGGGGCGTTGAACCACTGCCGTTTGATGCCGTGTGTTGGTTTCCTCGGTCGCTGAGCTCCGTTGCACTTGTCTCCCCCTCCTCTGTGCTGTCTTTTCTAGTCGTCTTATTCCGTCTCCCTCCAAGTCAGTCTGTCAATTAAACCCATTTAGGCCTGACGTCGAAATAAATAAAAAGTCTTCTGAGAGAATATAGTTATATTCAAAGATTTTTGTGCCGCATTTTTACGATTTTTCAAAAATAGCAGACCTACAAGCTCGTAGTGCGCCACCGAGTGGCGCGCTACGAGCTTGTAGGTCTGCTATTTTTCAATAGCTAAATTATAACATAGTGTTTAAAACACCAGAAGGGGTTCCCGCCCAAAATGGGTTAAAAGACACTTTATTGGCATGCGAAAACAAACACACGTTTACATTGCCAAGACAAGTGTAAAATAAAAATGATCAAAACTGAGAAATAAAGAATTGTGTAAACGTAGCTGTGTAACATTATGGCAACTGAGAAAAAACGAGCTTAAAGAAAACTAATAGTTACATATCGTCATGACTAGGGAATAACTTGGTATAAAGCTTTTGAAACTTAAGATTTTGCAGTGACTTGGTAACACCTTTTAAGAAAGATGTCATCTTTTCAAATGTATTTGAAAGGGCACACAAAAAAACTGTTATTTCAAAGGGAGTTGCTCTTTTCATACATACGGACAGATCAGCTGTCTTAGCCTGGAAACCAGACAAATCTACTCTGTGATATATTAGTCTGGCAATGCCAGGCTACGAGTGTCTCTCTCTTAGTTGCACGTGTGTGAGTATGAGTGTGTGTGTGTGTGTGTGTGTGTGTGTGTGCATTCAGACGAGCCCACCATATGCCCTTGGTCTGTCCTCCACCTTGGACTGTTTGAACTGGCCTCCTCGGTCCACTGACCCTGCTAAAACAACAGCTTCTCACAGAACAGGAGGGTACATTCTTCACCAGCAGTCTCTCTCTCTCTCTCTGTGTGGTGTGTGTGTGTGAGAGAGAGAGAGAGATCTGGGTGAGAGATTGGTATTAACCCATTCTGGGCGGGATCCTCTTTTGGTGTTTTAACTAAGCATTATGTTATACTGTACTTTAGCTATTGAAAAATAGCAGACCTACAAGCTCGTAGCGCGCCCCTCGGTGGCGCGCTATGAGCTTGTAGGTCTGCTATTTTTCAAGCTATTTTAGAAAAATCGTGAAAATGCGGCACAAATCTTTTAATATATATTCTTTCAGAGTTTTTTTATTTCGACATCAGGCCTGAATTGGTATTAACCGCTGTCAATGTGGCGTCGTCTACCTTGTATATTACCTATTTTAACTATTCAACTTAATTGAAGGCAGTGTTAAAATAGAGAAGCTTGCAGCTTACGAAAATAAACAGAATACACAGGGAAGACATCCTAGCACATTTTAACCACACCAGGTGCTCTAGAGTAGTAATGTCAACTCCATAGAGTAGACACACACACACACACACGTGCACGCACGCGTACATGCACTCAAAACCAAAATTGGGGCACTGCCTCTTTAATTATGTTTCTGTGTGACTGAGAAGTCAACTGAAGCTACCTCAATTGTTATTATAATTAACCTGCAAATGTGGTGTTCAAAATAGGTCAGCTGAGAGCACAGTGCAACTGGACAAGAGGTGTGTGTGTGTGTGTGTGTGTGTGTGTGTGTGTGCGCGTGTGCGTTCACAATGTGTTTACACTTTTCCAAAGGTTCAAAACAATGGAACTGACCATGTTCAGCTGACCATCATGGTTGCCTTTTTGCTTTTATGTCAACCCTACCCAACTGATCAAGTGTATGTTTCGACTGCTGACCTTTGTGTGTGTGTGTGTGTGTGTGTGTGTGTGTGTGTGTGTGTTAGGAGTGGGAGTCGTGCGCTGCAGCAGCTGCCTGCCCGCTGGCTGTCTGAGGTCCTGGAGGAGGTCAAGTCCAGTGACCCCTCGTCAAAACTGTGTGCCACGCGACGCAGTGCTGGAATACCCTTCTACATCCAGGTGTGTGTGTGTGTGTCTATTCTACACTGTAAAATATGTAGGGTTCATTTAACTCCCGCGTGTTCAAATCGAACCGCGTTGATTTGGTTCCATTTGGTACGCTGTCACAGTTCCACATGGACAAATGAACACAGAGGGTTTTAATGTACGTTTGTGTATGTGTGTAAGGGAGTGTACATTTAGAATATCCTCTACATCTTAATTTCATTAAATGATGATGAAAAGGCGGTTTATTTTTGTGTGATGTGCTGCTACATAATCATAGTAAGGGTTAAGTGTAGAGTTTTGGCATCTCAACGAGAGGACTTTCTGTGTGTGTGTGTGTGTGTGTGTGTGTGAGTGCATGCATTCATGCTTACTTTTTGTAAGCAGTGTAATCAGCAGATTTGGCGCACCGTTGGTGTACTCTCACCGGAAGAACGCTGAGTCTTTAATCAATCCATCTGTCTGTCTGTCTCTCACTCTCTCCCTGTCTCTCTGTCTCTGTCTCTCTCTCCCTGTCTCTCTCTCTCTGATTCGCAGCTCACACTTTCTCTCATTCACACACACACACACACACACACACACACACACATACACACACACACACACACACACACACACACACACACACACACACACACGCACACACTGTCCTTTTGTTGACCCCTCAACAACTAATCTCTTCTCGTCTGTCTTCCTGCCTTTACACTTGACTGACTTTAGATATTAACCCACCATCATCTCTTTACCTCTGATTACATCATACTGCAGCATTAACAGATCAAATTCACATGTACACAACACTATGACTCTAATGCCTTATTTTACCCAGATTATATATTATGGGTGTATAGGACATTCATATGGCTGCTATTATGTACAGTATAGGGCCGTCATATGGAAGTGGACAGCAGCCAATAAATGACTGCAGTATTAACCTGAATATTATACAACGGGTCGTTTTCGAGGAAGCAATCTGATTGGTTGAAGCAGCCTTCTAGCCGTGGTTCAAACGAGCACCACTCCACACCTAATCAAAACAAATAATTCAGCTGCTCTGTTTTCCCAGAGCGCTAGCAAACTCGGTGGCTAGGCAAGCTAGTTTCTTGGGACATTTGTGGTCGTAGTGACTACATCTGTCATTAAAAAAAATATGTTTTTTCAGCGATTTTCTTAGTTTTAAGGGTAACTGTATAATTACGTCTCGTTCCTGACCGCATCGCTGTCGTGGCAATAATCACGTTAAACCACACCCTCTCGTGTAATATTGCTTAATTGTATGTTGTCTGAAAGGCTTCCTACTACCTAGTGCGTATGTGTTGCAGTAAGATTAACAAAGATGAGAAACTCACAAGACACCTGGTTGGCAGCTGGTTTTAAGTCCTCAGACCTTATATCCCTTGGGCAGATACTTTATCAGCAATATTATTCAGCCTATGTGTCCTGACTTTTAACCACTTTTTGATGTCCCTAAATTGGCTTCAGAAATAAATTCAAAAATTAAGCTTACTATTTTATCTATCAAAAGGTTATTTCCCTATAAATTAAATAGGATATTTAACAGTACTTTTTGACAAAACAACCTTTGTGCAAAACATACTCTCTCCCCATGTCTTCGGCCTGGTGGAGACAATGAAGAGCATGGCAGCCCCATACCCTCAGAACATAATCTACCCCTGACCACCTTACTGGCCACTTACATCAGCTAATGACGCCCTGCTCATTTTTCTATCTCACTTTTCACCTCTTCAGCCAATTTTGATAGTTACAGCATATGATGTTTACATATTTACTTGTACAGTATGTTTGATCGTCCATAAACAGTGAAATGTTTTCTTCTCAATCCATTTACATGACCCTGTCATTAGCATATATATTTTTGCCATGCCATTTATTTACCTAATCCTTACACTTTGCAAGTGACTCTACTATAAATCAAACATCAACCCCATATTTCTTCTCCAAAAGAAAGCAATCCGAATTATAAATCACGCTGATTATTACGCTCCAACAAATCCACTTTTTATTCAATCACACACCCTAAAATTGCATGATCTGGTAGACCTCTCAACAGCAGTTATAATGTATAAAGCACATAACGGACCGCTTCCGCCCTGTGTCCAGGAGTTGTTTGAGGCTCGAGAGAGAAGGTACAATCTCAGGGGATTCGGCATATTCAGGGGGACTAAGGCAAGAACTAACCAAAAAGCGAGATGTATAAGCGTAAGAGGTGTGAAACTGTGGAACGGCTTAGACAATGAACTGAAAAAGTGTAGCTCAATGAATACATTTAAAAGAATGTATAAATCTAAAATAATAGATATGTATAGAACATTATTATAACCTAGTATATTTACTAATCATATTTTAATCATATTAGTACATAAATTAAAAAAAAGCACACCTGTGTGAACCGAGTGGTGCAACTCCCCTCTCTCCCCCCCTTCTCTCTCTCTCTCATGGATATCAATCCGCGTCGCTGACAACTATTTTTTCATTATTATTTTGGGTCGGCCTTTCCTTCTTTAACATACCTCCTAGACCGGATCGCGCATGCGAGCTGCCGTCCACGGGGGTCGGCCTTTCCTTCTTTAGCATACCTCCTAGACCGGATCGCGCATGCGAGCTGCCGTCCACCTCCCATTATACAGGCAGACTAAAAGCTTCAATAACTCCTAATCTACGGCTCTCTCCATGGTTTGGTCAATTAGCGCGATGTTCGGAGGTCTTTGCTGATTATCCGGTGGTCTAGATGGAAACATTGGTGCTTTCTAGAGCAAGGATGGCTATATTTTAGCTCGCTAGCATTGACGCTATTTATTTAGCACAAGATGTGAGGCGCGCATTGTACACACACGCACGGATATTGCTGGCCATTGCTGGTTTCACGCATGCGCACACCACTCATGCTCATGATGACTGATACAAGATACATGATACATGTGGACATTCCTGGTTATAGGAGTGGTTGCACCACTCAAAAAAACCGTGTAAAAAACACGACGAAATGAATACATGTAATGTAATGTTTTTTAGTTTTTTCTTTCGTTTTTTTATGACCAAAATAAAACTGAACTGAAACTGAAACTCTGAATAAGAGCATCTGCTAAATGGTACAGTAGATCAGAGAGGGAGAGAGAGAGAGGAGGGGGGGATGGAGAGTGAGTGAGCGAACAGAGGAAGTCTGAAGAGAAGCTGAAGTCAACACCTTGGCAGAGGCTGTGAGCCACATTCCTCCAGAGAGAGAGAGAGGGAGAGGCCTGGGAAGGCTGGCTCCAGACCAGCCCTCGTGCTGGTCTGAACCAGCCCGGGACGCCCCACCAGCACTCCCACTCTCCTCTCCTCTCCTCTCCTCTCCTGATACCCTCCTCTCTCCTTCCATTTTCTTCTCACTTCCACATCATTCCCATTGTTCCACTGTGAATTCACATGATTTTTTGAGTGGTGCAACAGCAAGGAACAGCAATGTCCGTGTCCACCTAACTATGTGACGTTAACCCACCCATGCGCCTATGTGACTGTGAGCACCAGTATGACTATTAGTACCAGTAGGGGCGCTGTTGTGCCAGAAACAGAGAGAGAGAGAGAGAGCGTGCTGCACTGTTGCCTGCTAACAGAGAGATACAGAGAGGGGTGGGGGGGGAGTTGCACCACTCAGTTCACACGGGTGTGATTTTTTGGGACATCAGGACTGCATCCTTCGTCCTCATTACCCGTCCTTACCCGTTGTATGGACAATTTCCCCCCATAAATATATTTAATTGCTCTTCATTTTAACTTGTATAATATATTTGTATACACACAGATATATACGTGGAGACATTTGAAAGGTGAAGAGGCCTGTGGAGCCCCCATTGAATGGCATTTGTATGTCTGTTAAATGTGAGTGTAAATGGGTCAATTGTATACGCTGTCTCTGAGTTACATGAGACCCCCATTACTATTGTAAAAACAGTAGCGAAACACACACACGCGAGCGTGGCGAAAGTACACACACACACACACGTGCGTTGCGAAAGTAGCGAGACACACACACACGTGCGTTGCGAAGGTAGCGAGACACACACACACACACACACACACGCGTGGCGAAAGTACACACACACGTGCGTTGCGAAAGTATAGCTGCGTGCATGTAGCTCATGTGTACGGCACGGCGAAGGAGGTGGTGAGGAGGGAGCGGACAGTGTGGTGTCGAAACAGATGTTGCGCAGAAAACTGTGTCCCAGTATTAATCAGTGACCGTCCCAAAATGCAATTCACTTGTGACACTGGTGACACGTGATTTCCAGGGAGAGGAGTTTTGCCGGTACTGCGCCCTGGGTGCGTTTTCACATTTTAATTCACTAATAAATTCATTATTAATCATTAATGTGTCAAATCGAAAAACGGGCTCCGTTAAGACCTCCATATTAATCATTAATGTGTCAAATCGAAAAACGGGCTCCGTTAAGACCTCCATATTATTATGGTCAATGCCTGTGTGAAAAGTGGGAGTCATTGGTGCAGGTAGTGTGGAGCTATGACAGTGTTTCTGACACACACACACACACACACACACACACACACACAGACAGACAGACACACAGACAGACACACACACACAGACACACAGACTTTGGCTGAATTATAGTATGATGATGATGATATCAGGAGCAGGAACTCCAACAACCACAAGGCACCACTGAGCTATAATGAAATGGCCATTATTTGGGAGTGATGAATGACTTTATCTGTTCTTTCCACTGACCATCCCCCAGGCCCTGTTGTCCTCTGAGCCCAAGGCGTCCAGCTGCAGTCTGCTGAAGATGACCATGAGACAGCTGACCGCTCTGGCCATGCCCTCCACCAACAGAGACACTGACCACTCCACTGTCCCCCAGGTATACCTGTTAGTGTAGCATGATGCTATGCTAACTACTACTAGCATCCCTATTCTGGGCCATATGTCATAATGGATGAACGTTCACTGAAAAAGGCTGATCTACAAGCAGTTGTGAGCCTGCAGACCAGGGCTCCAGACTAACTTTTTTCACCACCGTCCCGGAACCGTCCCAAAATACAATTTGAACCGTCCCGAAGTAAATGTATACCGTCCCGGGTTTTCTCCCCGGGACGGGTGTGGTACAAAAAAGCACCACTCAAATTGTGAAATGAATAACTGTATTCCTATTGTAATATAAATACAATTAAGCCAAACAAATAATGTACTGTATTGAATACATGCAGTACATTATTTGTTTGGCTTCATGTTTCTTCTGTAGATACACTGATTTAGTCAAAATGCTCCCAGATGAAAAATAGGGCTTGGTTAAAAATGTTAATCGAATTAATCAGAGGCTTTGTAATTAATTAATCTAAATTAATCATATTTTAATCGCATATCAATATTCGACCTGAGAACAGTGATATTTCTTTTCAAATGGATTTTGTTATTTTGGTGTAGCCTACCAGTGAATCAATGAATAGTGACTACAGTAGCTTATAAAACTTTGGTGTATGCTACTTGATCAAGACCAACTGATAACGTGCAGCAATGCAGGTATATGAATACTCAAATGTCTATTACATGGTTGGCATGAGAAAACAAATAAAAACAACTTTATTAGGGGGAATACTAAGACGAAGGATCAATAAATAATAATAATAATAAATACAATCAATAAAAACTGTGGAATGAGAGCGTTTTGGGGTGTGCATTCCACAGTGTTGGGGCAGCAATTCCAGAACAATCTGAGCATTAGAAAACATCTGTTGCTTCAGAGGATATATACCAACATATTATTTAATGTCGATGCCAGCTAGCAAGCCTAGCATGGAAGCTAACGTTAAACGTTGGTGTAGTACTGTAGCCCCAATGCCCCATGTCAATATGGAACCTTTCTGTGGCACACAACCATGGTTTTATGCACGCTTCCAACCGATAGTTTTTCAATCTAAATGTCCCATCCACGGGGCAAAAGCAATATAATTCCTATGATTCCGTTGGGTGAATGTAGTGTGTGCGTTGTTGTTGCTGTTGTCAACTGTCTGACTCTGACGGCACGGCAAATTCTCATGCTGCTCATCGCTGCACACGAAATGCGCATTTTCAGTGTAAAAACTCCTCTCGTCCCGAAACCGTCCCGAATGAGATACATTTACGTCCCAAATAGATATTGTACAGTCCCCGGGACGTCGGGACGCCGTTAATCTCGAGCCCTGCTGCAGACCAGCTATTTTCATGGATTATTCATTGATGATAATGCAACGTGTTTTCGGCTAAGACATTTGGTGTAGAAGGAAAATTGCGGTGCAGTGTCATTAGTCAGAAGGTTCATTGTTCCGAAATTACTATCCCTATCTCTAACCCTAACCTAAACCTAACCGCAAGCACGGGAGCAAACCTAAACCTAACCGCAAGCACGGGAGCAGTGCATGTTCGGACTAACGGGACTTCGGATCTATGGGCAGTTCCCAAAATTGCAGGGGTGCAAAGATAGACCCCTGAGTAATCCTGGTCAACTGAAGTGCATTATATAGGATTTGACCCATTTTGACCTGAGATCAGATTCTAAAAATGTCTTCTACGTCCTGACAGTTTTCTGAAAAAGCTATGTTTCTATGTCTAATTCTTTCAAAAATAGCAGACCTACAAGCCACCAGCTTGTAGATCTGCTATTTTTCAATAGCTAAAGTAGAACATAATGAAACACCGAAAGGGGTTCCCGCCGAAAAAGGGTTTTAAGTGGACTGTAGATTCACATTTCTCTAACATCTGCACTTTAAATTGGGCCATGAATGAGTTTGTTATACTTGTGTGTATGATGACTTACTGTATTTAAATGCCCCACTACAAACCTAATTCTCCCTCAATTTGAGTTGTCAATCCTTGTAGCTCTCATCTGGGAAGGCCAGGCTCACATCACATCACAGGCCTTCCCTTCAATATCCTGGCTTAAGATTGTTCATTCATTTCCCAACTAGCAGATCTAATTGCATTGATTTCTTTTGATATAATAATGTCTTTCTTATGGCAGTATTTACTCATGTAGAGCATTCAGCTGGTTTGAGTGATCTGGAACAAGTCTCCAGTGAATCAGGGTTTCGGTGCCTTGCTTGAAGGCTCTTGAGAAGAATTTGAGCGAAGCTCCAGACTTGTGTCGGAGGTCCTCGTTCCACTCTTTCCTTTCGTTCTGATGTCTGACTCCTGTCTAGTTAGTAAAACAGATGTGTGTGTTGGAGGGAAAACAATGCTTTGTTCTCCTTTCCCCACAGGTCCATGCCCTGAACATCCTGAGGGCTCTGTACAGAGACACTCGTCTGGGAGAGAATATCATCCCCTACGTCTCTGAGGGCATGCAGGCTGCCGTCCTGGGCTTTACCTCCCCTGTCTGGGCTGTGAGTTCTCTTCTCTTCTCTTCTCTTCTCTTCTCTTCTCTTCTCTTCTCTTCTCTTCTCTTCTCTTCTCTTCTCTTCTCTTCTCTTCTCTTCTCTTCTCTTCTCTTCTCTTCTCAGTTGTAGTGGGGCGGCTGTGGCTCAGGGGTAGAGTGACCGGATGGGAACCGTGAGGTTACCCATTCCACCCAGGCTCCCTCAGAGTTATTGTCAAAGTGTCCTTGAGCAAGACTCTGAACCCCTAACCCCTCTCAATGTGCAGGTTGGTGCCTTGCATGGTTTCCCCCGCCATGTGTGTATTTGTGGGTGTGAATGGGTGAATGTAATGCACAATCTATGTAAAGCACTTTGGATAAAAGCGTTATATAAATGCACCATTTGCCATTTAGTAGATACAGTGTAGAGATGTGAATTTATCATTGTCGTTCTGTCATCTCTTTACTCTCTCTCTCTCTCTCTCTCTCTCTCTCTCTCTCTCTCTCTCTCTCTCAGGTGAGGAACTCGTCCACTCTTCTGTTCAGCACATTGATCACCAGGATCTTTGGAGTGAAGAAAGGAAAGGATGAACATTCCAAAAAGAACAGGTTTGCCTCTTATCCTCCCTGGTGATCTATCAGTTCACCGTAATCATACTCATTTATTTAATTGATTATACTATCTAGTCCTAGCTCAACAGAACCCTCCACTCTTCTCCATAATTCGATTAATTAACCCATTTTGACCAGATTCTAAAAATGTCTTCTACATCCTGACAGTTTTCTGAAAAAGCTATGTTTCTATGTCAGTCGTTCTTCGATTTTTCAAAAATAGCAGACCTACAAGCTCGTAGCGCGCCACTCGGTGGCGTGCTATGAGCTTGTAGATCTCTTGCCCAAACATAATAACAATATTAGTAATAATAATGAACACAGACACCAACAACAACCACCACGACTGACTGACTTGACTGTCACTTTCTATTATTTATTAATGGCTTCAACAGTGTTCACTGTTCAGTCAGTTCTCGTCTTTCGCCACTAGGGGCCACTGTTGTCACACCACCGCTTTCGCCAAAACTCCCCAAAAAAGCACGTTTCATTTACACATCCAATCATAACGGCTGTGGAATTGTGTCTCCACTACATTCACACACACCACAGTGTGATCGCTGCAGCTATTTGATCCTGTCGGGTAAAAGCAGAGGGCCTAATTGCCAGTCTATAAGACATTCTCAGGACAGTACGGTTGTTTTGAGAAATGTGTCTCTCCTCGCACACGCACACACAAAACAAATCTTTGCCCCGGGTACCGTTACACTCGCTCACCCAGTGACCCCTCACGTGCTTCAATTGTCCGGCGGCAGAACCCCCCCTCACCATGCTCCTCTCCTGACACTTACCCACTGACCTTCACCTTTGACCTGTGTCTGCCTGTGTCTGTGTGAGGGAATGAGACCTGTAAGTGGGTGTTACGTGTGTGTGTCTGTGTGTGTGTGTGTGTGTGTGTGTGTGCGTGCGTGCGTGTGTGTAACTAAAGGACTGTCCATGTGTTGCATGCCCTTGTATTGATTACCATGAGTGAAATACCATGTGTCTTGGACAAAGAGGCGGCCCTCGGGGACCCCTGCTGTGCCAACCATACCGAGTCTCTCGTCGCTGAGCCCTGCTCGCCTTAGGCCTGATTTATAACGTCGCATTGCAACGCGGTGTTGGCTTGTATATCACGACATATCTTAGGCAGCGGGACACTGTTGTGTGACAAAGTGTAAATCAGGCTTTAGAATCGTCGCAAGACCCAACGGAGGGCTGAATTATGGGCAATGGGAAATGTTAGGAGTTGTGGTTTCTGACTGTTGCCGGCTTTCAATCTTAAGATGACTACATGTAGAAGTCTAGGTGAATTCCCTTCTCCATCTGGTTGAAAAGGAGCATTTGAGAGATACCGGAACCGAGTGGAGAGAGCAAACGGTCAGGTTGGCCTCAGAGAGAGATGGAGGAGGGAGCGCAAAACGTGGGAAGAGAGCGTTCAGTTTAAGCAGACCGACGGGCCTACTGGTACCGGGTTCTCAAAGTGAAGTCCTGGGACCCCCCACAGGTCCTTCAGGGGTTGCCAGCAAAAAATGAGGGAACAGTTTTCTCTTATGGGGGTTCCCTGGCACCAAACATTTTCAAATGCGGCTCTGAGGCCGAATTCATATCAATTTGGGGGTCCTCGACGTGGGAATCTTTGAGAAGCACTGTCTTTGAGGCCCCCGGGCTCTCCCAGAGAGCTGCTATACCGTCACGGTGCCACAGGGTAGAGTTTCACTGCAGGGCCCGCCGTCCTGTTTCATATGATGAGGCCGTGAGCCACTCTATACGGCAGGAGCTCCTGTCTGTTTCACTTTAGTTTCGACTGACTGGCGGGTGTGACCAAGGTCTCCACACTCTGAACACTCACACTCTGACGTTCAGATGGGGTGTGTGTCCGTCTTGTCGACTCGTGTGTAATGTATATCGTCCCGTGTCCAAAACCGTCCCTTTTTATTATTATTATTATAAAAAGGTGACACATCTGCTCTAAAAACTCACAGAGGCGGAGCGTTGTGAGCTTCTGCTATTTTTCACTACTTTTGTGTGATGATAATCACACCCGTGTGAACTGAGTGGTGCAACTCCCCTCTCTCACCCCCCCCCCCCCCCCCCCCCCTCTCTCTCTCTCTCTCATTAGCAGGCAACAGTACAGCACTATCTTTCTGGCACAACAGCGCCCCTACTGGTACTAATAGTCATACTCGTGCTCATTAACACATACATAGGCGGATTGCACCACTGGTTGAGTGGTTGCACCACTCAAAAAAACTATGGAAATAGTGGGGATATACAGTATGTGTGCATACATGTGTATACTTTCTGAAACGTCTATGGGAAAAATAAGGAGGGAGATTAACCGTGTGTGTATGTGTGAGTGAGTGTGTGTGTGTGTGTGTGTGTGTGTGTGTGTGTGTGTGTGTCATAAAGAAGAGAAGGCAAGTATAGGACAAGTTAACGCACATTAAGCATATGTGTTCCAACTGGTGAATTGTGTGTGTGTGTGTCTGGTCTGTATTATTACTGTGATTATTTGGTTGAATGTTCTGGCCACAGTAAATGCGTCATGACAGCTTTTCCAGTCCAATGTCTGACGCTGTGTGTGTGTGTGTGTGTGTGTGTTGGACAAGGCTCTCTAGGTCCACTAGGGGTGAAGTTATCAAACCCGTGTGCCAGTATACACACACACACACACACACACACACACACACACACACACACACACACACACACACACACACACACACACACAGAGAGAGAGAGATGAACCCACAAACGCACAGGGAAATTAAATGCAGATTATAGGCAGATAACACGCAGAACACACAAACTAACAGACCTTGTATATTAATCCACCAGTGTATTTATGTGTTGCATGCTTTTTGGGGCTCTGTTTGTGTGTCTGTGTCTTGGCATTAAGAGTGTTGTTTGCTTGTGTACTGTGTGTGTGAGTCTCCCTAGTGAGCCAAGACCCTGGCTCCCCTCTCCATGACTCCATGTTGCTGAATAAAAACTCTAGCTCCAAACAGAAGAGAAACGGAGGAGGCAGAGGAGTCTACATTCCAGGCAAAGCCTCCAGCTTTGCTTCGACCCTTGTCTCAGCTCTCCATGCCTTGCCCCCTGAACCCTGCCGTCCCTAAGTAAAGGCCCAGACCAAGATGACTCCATATAGGACTAACTTAGTGATTCTTAAACGTTTTCATTTCAAGGACCCCCTTAAACTGAGTGTACAAATGGAACCAATACTCTTTGAGTACCTTTTCCACCACTGGTGTACACTGACTACTACGTCTGCTTCTCGGTTTGTGTGTGTGTAGAGGAGAGATGTATGGAAAAATAACTTGACAGTAAAGTGTTGATTTAAAACCCCAGGTTGAGAATATTGTGCCTTGAGCAGAGCACACACACACACACACACACACACACACACACACACACACACACACACACACACACACACACACACACACACACACACACACACACACAGGCATCCAGGGCCACCTCACACACACACCACCTCCTCGCATCCCTTCGTGACCTCTCCTTCGCCCCACCTAATCTGCTCTGACGCGACCTCCGACCTTTCACCTCCACAAAGGCCTATCACAGGAGAGTCTTGTCAGAGCGAGGAACTCTCATTAGAGAGAGTGGAGGAGGGTCGGGCGCACACACGTGCACACATACCATAGACCCCCTGCCTATGCATCTACCTCTTCTCACACACACACACACACACACACACACACACACACACACACACACACACACACACACACACACACACACACACACACACACACACACACACACAGTAACATTCAGTGTTCATTTAACTCTGAGTGGGTACAAATTACGGGTCCATTTAGTTCCATTTGTACACTCAGAGTTACAAATGGATAACTTAAATCTGGTAACCTCACCCACATCAATGCAAGACCTCACTTGGCCCTCAGGTGAAGTTTGTGGTCATAGTAGAAATGTAATATTGAATAATCGTATCATTCACAGCCCCCTGGCTCCACTAAAAACCTTTATCTATTTAATAAGCTTAGCTAAGAAAGAAGAAAGAAAATCATATGTTTGTGGTCGATTGCTTGGATTTCCTTACCCAAAGCAGAAAGTTAACGGGCTTTTTAGTAGGCCCATGTGTGTACAAAAGTGAAACTTGTTATTCTCTCCCTAAGAATTGAGATCACAATTCTCTCACACGATTCTTAATTATTGGACTCTTAGATGTGAGGAAAAAACACTTCTGAGATGCTTGCTGTCTAGTCCGCTTTAAACCGCGAGTGCTTGACTTGGTCATGTGATCAGTGACATCACGAAGATGTACTCTTTGGCTTGCAGAGTGCATCTTCATGATGTCATTGATCACATGACCTCAAGTTCTAGACCTCCAGTTCTAGGCTAAATACAATGGGGGGGAACTCTAAGGTATATTAATGACATATAGTTCAATGTTGAAAATGAGTGGTATTCCCCTTTTAACTTGTAGACCTAAACCTAACCTAATCTTTGAAACACTCTAAAACCACATATTACACACACAAAGACCCCCAGGAAAGTGTTCTAAATCTTCTAAACGTCATAAACATATATGTTTTTGCAAAAAGGGTGAAGTGTCCCTTTAAGTGTTAATTTAACAGCAGTACCACATCTCTCCCAGTCTACAGCATGCTGTCCCTGTCGTATACACTACACACACACACACACACACACACACACACACACACACACACACACACACACACACATATATACAGTTATATACTGTACACACATAACCATCAATACGCACACGCAACATACACTGTAAATATAGTATAGTATAGTATAGGGACACGAACACACACACACACACACACACACACACACACACACACACACACACACACACACACACACACACACTTGCCTTGTTACCATGACGGCGCCTGAAACTAACTCAGACCAGGCCTGGCGTCCATTTGTGTGTGTGTGTGTGTGTGTGTGTGCGTGTACACACTTGTGCCTGTCACAACAGAACTAATAGCGTCATGACTGAAGCAGCCTGCGAGCCTTACTGTCATGGGTTTGGCAGGCTCAGACCTCTTCCCTTCAGGAAGGCCAGGGTTAAATAAAGACTTTTTACGGGGGCCCCTTGGCTGAGCGCGGGGCGTATAGCGTTCGGAGTGTAGACCGCCGACGCTAAATAAAGTTTGTCATTTTATGGACGGACGCGTGTAAATACGTAAGCGCAAACACACGTGACAGTATTTACTGTGTCTCGGTGGCCGGCCGGGCGTGCGCGAGCACACACACGCACACAGCCACACACACAGTGTCTGCACGTTCGTTCACACACCCACACGCACACGCCACAAACATAAATATTCTCAAAGTGGTTGTTTATTTCCACACGCTGGAGCGTAAACAAACGCCGACCCCCTGCTTCGGCCCAGAATAGCGCTGAATGGTTTGGTATGGATTAGTTGGAGTCAGCACATTGAGATGTCCCCCCCCCTCCTTCATCCAGAGCAAGACTTCACCGCAACACTTGTTTAGATTAGAACGCTGGTAGTTTCCAGCATGGGATCGGGGGGGTCCTTGGGGGGGGGGGGGGGGGGGGGGGGGTTCGAGTGGGTCTCCAGCTAAATGATTGGTAGCTATAGGAACCAAATGAACCCCTACATGTCGGTGGAATTGCAGTTTGTTTCTGTGGAATTGTAATTTGTTTTTGAGTTAAATTAACACTTTTTATTTATTTTTTTACGGTGTAGATTAGGTCCCAGAGATACAAAAATAATCAAATCGAATTGGGGTCTCTGTGGTTAAGATTCATGGTATCTTGAGGTAAAATCAGAGTGTGTGCCAATGCCAGTGGTTAGTAGTTCTAGCATAGCTCATACTGTGCTGCTGGGGTGCAGTACTTGGTTCAGAGTTTCAGACTAGTCATTGGTCCGACAAACGACAACACATGTTCGAGCGGTTCCTAAACGTCGGACTAATGCTCCGTCGGAATTTACGTGCAGACCCCACTGTGCTGGACATTTCATTTACATTCAAAACAACGTTTTGCTAACATAGTCAATCTCCTTTTCTGACTCTCTCTTTCTCCCTCTCTCTCTCTCTCTAATAGGATGACCGGTCGAGAGTTCTTCACTCGTTTTCCAGCACTTTATCCGTTCCTCCTGAGTCAGCTAGAGGAGGCTGCTGCCACAGTGGACAGGTGAGGACACACACACACACACACACGCACACAATTCATGGCACCTGACATCATTTTCTCACACTCCTCTGATTGCATAAGGCACGTTCTCACCCTCTGCTAACTCTGCGCGGCATTTTAATTGAATCCAGTCGCGACAGCTTCGTTAGGCTCGTTAAGCTCGTTAAGTGTCTGTACTGATGAACCATTTCCTGTAGCGACGTGGAAGGAGAGATACAGGGAGGAACAATGAGAGAGAGAGAGAGAGAGAGAGAGGCGTGTACAGTGCAACGGGTTCCTACTGTAAAAAAACAAAAATAAAACGGCCCGTTCAATTCACCAAAGCCAGGTCCTGTATAAGAGCTAACCAAATTAGCCCTCTATAGGAGCCATCTGACTCATTGCATTTGTCACTGAAACGCCCTCCACCTGTGGCTTTTGTTCCTCTAACTGTAGGTCTGGATAAGATGTTAAGACTGAATGCCTGATGAAATGGATTGTTAATTTTTTGTTTTACAGTGGGCAACAGAGTCCACACACGCACACACACACACACACACACACACACACACACACACACACACACACACACACACACACACACACACACACACACACACACACACATATGAATTCTCTCTCTCTCACTGGTACCCACTTGGACTTCATTGGGCTTATCTCTTATCTCAGAAGGCCCCTGTTCCCCTATTAAAAGCCTTTGGCTCGTACAATAGCTCCCCAGTCACCCCTTATCTTAATATGGATCAAATTAATTGAGTGCGCTCTCGGACCAGCTCTTTTCACATTCCCTACACTCCGTCTGACCCGCCTTTATAGAACATTAGCCACGTTCCCACGGAACAAGATTATGCTCTCCGCTGTACTTCCCAGTCGTGTCAGCCAGATGTACAGTAGCGGCGCACAGCAGTCAACTCATGACGGTTGACAAGCGGTTGTCTGTGATTGTTGTGTACAAACCTTCTTGAGGCTACTGTCTATACTGTCTATTATACACTATTGATCTGTAGCAGGGGTCCCTTCAACCTTTTTCAGGACAAAGACCACCTTAGCTGAGAGAGAGAGGAAGCAGGGACCCCCCACTATATTATATAAATATATTTCCTTTTAAAATTGTGATGCAGATTAAACGTTTTCATACATTTCATAGATGGCTTCATATACTTGTTTTAGACCACTATCATCAACGTTCATTCATATTTAATCTTAACGTGTATGTTTAACCTCTAAAACCCTCAATACGGTACTTGGGGAAACTTGGCCTTGGGCTTTGTCAAAAATATCCAATCCACAACCTCACAACATGTCGCGCAAGCGCACAGGGAGGAAATGTTAGGGCCACTCTGACATTGCAGATTGGGTGAGCCAAGGGTCAAACCGGTGACCTTTTCGGTTCCCAGACAGCCTCCCTACCCACTCAGTCAGCTACGGCCGTCCAACCCTCTCTATCATAAACTAGTAATTCCCTGCTTCTCTTCTCTCTCTCTCCGTCCTCCCTATCTGTCTCTCTATCATAAACTCCATCCACGGTGTGTCGTTACCGTCGTATGCTAGTAATTCCCTGCTTCTCTTCTCTCTCTCTCTCTCTCCGTCCTCCCTTCAGTCTCTGTCCCTGTGGTGCGTCTGTGACATCACATCCTCCCCCGGCTCGCCCCACACATGTGCATGACTGAACTGGGACACTAAACACATTAGACCGGCTCCCTAATTAGCCCCGCTATTACATTTCCCATCTCGCCCACCATCGCACGGCTGTCCCAGTGGACTGTGCGGTTGTATGTGTGTACTGTGTTGTACATGCACCGCGTGTGCGTGTGTGTTAGATGAATGGAATAATGAAAAGCACAAGTTGTTGTTTTCGCAGGGGGTCTGTTCTCTGTCTGCGCTTTGCTATGAGAATCACATGACTATACGGAAAGGCCCCCGGGAGCATGTTCTGCTCTTCTAACATACAACATCACATACAGTACGATTCGCCACGTCTTTTTTTTTTACTTTTTCCTTACAATTTATTCATTATGCCAATTCCCCATGCATTCTAGTCCTACGGTTTGTCCTAAGGCAGTGGTTCTCTCAACCGAACGTCTTTCCCACCAATCTGACCCTATGTTATGATCAATCAATCAATTGTGTTCCGGCTTGGATCAATGGAACTAACGTAGTACACTTACACTTCCTATTTATCAGTATTTTTCTTTTTTACATAATATAAAAATGTGTGTTTTGCCAATTATTTCGGGTCCCACTTGCATGATCCTCACGACCACGACCACAGACGACCACAGACGGCCACATACCCAAACTTTAACACAAACGGGAAACTAGATTTAAAAGTATTCTTTAAAGAAACAGACACTCACGCCTTACTACACAAAACATCATTCCACCCGGCACACTCCTACACGGGAATAGTCAAATCACAACTACTAAGATTCCATAGGATTTGCACGCAAAGAAGTGATTTCAAAACAGCTTGTAAAACGCTATTTAATGCTCTCAGACTAAGAGGATACACTAGGACATTCCTCCGGAAAGCTCACAATACCTTTTTAGAAATAAGAGTGCGGGATCCAGGCCCTAAATTGGCCCTGATAACTAGTTATTCCACACAGAGCAGACTAGCCAACAACAGAATAAAAAGGAATTTTGAGAACCGAACGGATGATCTTCTAAAAGATTATAAATTTATATCGGCCTACAGACAAAACAAAAACCTTAAAGACTATCTAGTACACAGCAAGCTAAAAGGAATCAACACACCAGCACGCCAGGGACCAGAATACTTCAAACCCAAATAATTAGTCAAAAATAACTACAAAACGCGTGTTGGAGATTAAACAACAAATAACAGCCAGAACCAGCAACTGCATTTATTTAATCACATGTGAAAAATGTGGTTTACAATATGTCGGAGAAACGGGTAAAACAATAGCTACAAGGCTGGGACAACAAAGATACAATATTAACAATGCAAAAAAGACAACCACAAGATTTGTTCAACATTTCATGGCTCACGGCATTGAAGCTGGACTTCAACACAATCCCAACTGGACAGTAGGACGAAGACGTTTTAATGAAATACAGTGGATTAAGAACCTCAACACGGATTTTCCTGGAGGCTTAAACATGCCTAAAATCAGATCTTGAATACAACAAAACTTAAACTCAGGATTAAACTGGAGAAATCTAAAAGTGATTGGATCAGACTTCCTTCGGATACATGGCGAATGCATTCATCCCTTGCATTGTGCTTACACATTGTGTAAGCACAGTGCACTGAAGTCTTTCAGTGCCCCCCCCCCCTGATGGCGGGGAGTTTCATTGGGAGGACTTAATGCAGTGCGGAGGAACATTCTATCATATAGTCCCACACCCCACTGAACGGGTAGTCTCACGTAGCCAGACAACTATTAAACAATCTCCGAATACTAGATTCTGGAACTACCCCTCCCGAAAATCCGAGCAAGAGAAGCTACCTATTTTAATGTATTTTAAAATATCTTTACATTTTATTTAATTTTATTTCCATTTCTGCTAAGCAGAAAGCTATTATGCTTAGATGATTTCGATTAATATCAGGATACATTTGCTGGCAGTCGTCCCCACTAAGACGAAACTTAACACTTTTATAATTCAGCTGACTGTGGAGACACATAAAATAATAATTTTTATAAAAAGTGGGGAGGAGGCTTCACTTCCGCTATATCGCTTGCTCGTGATCAGAGCTTCCGTTCTCCAGACTGTGTGACGGAAGCATTTGAAAATTGCGAGAGGCAACAGTATTGTCAACGCAAGACTATTGAGCAGGCACCTTGACTAACCCGTAGAGGGCGCTAGTGCAAGTGCGATAGATCGCTAGTCCCTCCCCACCCGGCTTCCCTCCCGTGAACGCACCACAGAGGATTCACACCCCTGGTCGCCCCTGGGGGACTTTACCCCTGTGCCACCCGAGCACCGTGCCCACCAATCAGCAGTGTGAATAGGCATGAACCTACCCATGCAATTTATTGGATACATTTATTCACCCTCAGAGGTACAAATCTAAAAATGAGGATTTGACTGTGTAACGCGTAATCACACATACATATGGTACAGACCAATTCCCACCTTTTTCGAAGTACATCTCCATTTCTCTCTCTCTCTCTCTCTCTCTCTCTCTCCCCCCCCCCCCATCTCATCCTCCTCCAATCCCACCCTCCCTTCCCCTCCCTCCGTCATTGGGAGTGTGTTGGGAGTGACACTGCCAAGCATAAAACTGTGAAACCGCACTGGCATAGAGAGACAGTTTTCCATTCTGAGTCAGTCGGCGAAGGGAGTCGGCTGGTGGAGTTGATGTTCGGCTGAAGGAAAAAGACTGAGGAGGAGTGCGAAGCTCAGATGAAGGACAGATGAGCAGATGACTAGCCCATTTAGACCTGACATCGAAAGAAATTGCTTGTAGATCTGCTATTTTTCAATAGCTAAAGTATAACATAATGCTTAGTTAAAACACCAAAAGGGGTTCCCGCCCAGAATGGGCTAGATGGGAGTGTGGGAGGGTGGTTTAGGATGTGAGTGGTGTGTCACCCCTGCAAGAATCTAGAGCCTATTATGTTTTATTGTGGAAAGAATGTATTTTTTGCGTGTGTATACTAATGTGTGTATAGGACTTTTTTTTCCCTGTATCTGAGGTCCATTATTTTTCCAGCTCAAACTCTGCTGTGTGTCCATAATGATGTGACCCATATTATTAGATCTTTGTAGACACTGCATACCGTTCAAGAATCCACACCGCAGTGAGAATGGCCGATCTACAAACCCACACTACGAGATGTCAGCTGTTGTCACAATGTGTTGCGTCTAGTGGGCTCATAACTTCATGACATAGATCATACATGGGCAACTGGCGGCCCGGGGGCCACATGCGGCCCCCACCATCACATAATGCAGCCCACAGGTTAAAAGCAGAATACTGATATATTTCAGCTGTTGCTATTCCAAACATGCAAACATGAGTTGACACGCATTCAACTAAATGCATTTGAAATTAAATATAGATTTTACTTTCCAATTCAAAAATAGCAAAAAAAAAAAAAAAACTGGATTCAAATTCAAATCAAAAATAGCTGATCTACAAGCTCAAAACGATCAAACGTTTTGAGCTTGTAGATCGGCTATTTTTGCTACGACAGAAATATGCACTGTGGCCCTCTGGAGTGAGTATGGAAATGTAGTGGCCCTCTCCATCGTCAAAGTTGCCCAGATTCAGACTTGACAGAGAGAGAGTCAACCAGGTGCTCGATGGAGGTGCAATAAAAGTCCAAAATAAAGTGGACTGGTGCTGTAAAGATCCGTGGGACTGGAATACTAGAAAAAAAGGTGGCGATAAAAATCTTGGTACTTTTATTTAGAAAAGTAAAAAACAGCTAACATGTTTCGACTCACAGGAGTCTTCATCAGGGAAGATATGAAGAAAAACGAGCAAACGGGTCCATAATGAGACAGGCCAGTCAATCAATCAGCATTAGTGTGTGAACACACCCAGAACTGCGTGTGTGTGCATGTGTGAGCTCTGAACACTGATGGGCAAATAATCATAGGTAATAACACAAGAATAAGCACAAAAACAATCCATCCATCTTCAACCGCTTATCCGTAGTCTGGTCAAGGGGGCAACAGCTCCACCAGAGTGCTCCAGACTTCCCTCTCCAGAGCAACATTAGTGACCTCCTCCTGGGGGATTCCGAGATGTGAGTCGATTGTGTTTCCTCCAACTGCGCCTCGGTCTGCCCCGGGGTCTCCTCCCAGTGGGACGTGCGTCGAGGACCTCCCTAGGGAGACGCCCGAGAGGCATCCTAACCAGATGCCAATTAAGGAAAAAAGATGGAAAAAAGCGCTAGATGAATAAGTCACACATTAACGATATTGTCATTCAACCTGCCGATAAAGGCGGAGCCACGGTGATCCTTTCTAAAGAGCAGTATATCACTGAAGCTAAGCGACAACAAAATTCTAAACATTATGTAAAACTTTCTCCTAATCCTTTACCAGTTATGCAAATCCAGTTCCATGAACTTCTGGTCAAGGCTAAGGAGTCCTCATGGATCTCGGATAATGAATTTAAATTCTTGTCTGTTGAACATCCTATATGCTAGTCTCCTTTTACTAATTTCCGAAAATGCATAAGTTACCGTAAGGACAATCCCCCGGGTCGCCCTATTATTTCTGGCATTGGCACTTTAACAGAACCGGCCACCAAATTCATAGATTTCTTTATTAAACCTTTTTTTTCATAGATTCTGACTCTTTTTTTTCTTCCTGCTTACACACCGACTACAGCACTACGTGGTTAGTGGGTAGAACCCACATATACCTACTGTACGTACTGTACATATTATATGTTTTCACCTCTTGTCTGTCTGTCTGTCTGTCTACGTACATTACGTAGCTAATATCAGAAACTGCTGGATTGATCAGCGTATCCCCGCCCTATTCCTGTCAGTTGACCTGCCAGAAAAGCTCAGCAATGCCACTGTGCTCATTCCTCCTTCCTGTGTGTGTGTGTGTGTGTGTGTGTGTGTGTGTGTGTGTGTGTGTGTGTGTGTGTGTGTGTGTGTGTGTGTGTGTGTGTGTGTGTGTGTGTGTGTGTGTGTGTGTGTGTGTGTGTGTGTGTGTGTGTGACTGTGTGTGTGTGTGACTGTGTGTGTAGTGGCAGTGGCCAGGTGAAGCTTCACCCCAGCCTGTTTCTTCTACTGCTGGTACTGGGTAAACTATATCCGTCTCCTATGGATGGATCAATCTCTCCTTTGGGACTGGCTCCATTCCTGCCCTTCATTATTAGGTGAGTGGTAAACACATACACACGCGCGCACGCACGCACGCACACACACACACACACACACACACACATGCAAGCGGCACACACACCTACTGTGGGTTCCGTTTCCATCATCAAAAATGAATATGAAATATTTACTCACACAAATATCTCAGTATAGTGTATGTTCACTAGTTGCCTTAATTAAACACTTTTATTCAGTCTGTTTGATTCTAGGATTGCGTTTGGAAATACAATCTGCTCTGATTTCAGATCTGATATATCTGTTAATTTACGAATGGCCATTTTCAACTTTTTCCATTTCATTCAAGTAGGCTATAACCCATTCTAGGCGGGAACCCCTTTTGGTGTTTTAACTAAGCATTATGTAATACTTTAGCTATTGAAAAATAGCAGATCTACAAGCTTGTAGGTCTGTTTTTTTTTGAAAAATCGTGAAAATGCAGCACAAATCTTTGAATATATATTCTTTCAGAATACCTTTTTTTTTTTTTGCCTAAATGGGATAAACGCGAATCCTGATAACCTGTTACCCATATATTGATTTATTGAATACTGTCTAGACAATTTACAATTTAGGCATTTAGCAGACGCTCTTAATCCAGAGTGACTTACATTAAGCAAGAACAAAAAAAGCATGGGAATACATCACATAAAAAGCATTTATTATGAAACATGCGTAAGCTAAGAACGTAACAGTGGAATATCTATATAATGAAACTATATATATATACTATACTATGCTATACATATGTACTATGACGTGCTATGACTACATACAATGCAATTATAGTGCTACATAACATATAGAGCAGAGGTTCCCAAACCCCCTGGTCCCCAGACCGGTGCCGGGGTCAACAGAATTCTAGATCTATAATCTGAATTCTCTGAACTGTCGGCAGGCTTAGAGTATATATTTCTAAAGAAGGCACCCAGAGGAAACCCTGAGGCGAAATGGACATAGTGGCCGGATTTGGTATTGCAGCTCGAGCCAGCGCTGCTCCGTTGACTATCATTGCGCACGTTCATGTGATTGGGGCCATGACACGTGAACGAATGTTTCATACGTGAACGCGCACAAACGGCACAATGATAGTCAACGGCAGCGCGTTCATGTGTTTGGGGCCAATCCATCCCAGAATGCACTCTGTTCCTACCAGGAAGGAGGAGTGAATCCGCCTCATGCGCTTTTGAGCAACTTAATGCAAGTGGATGGAAGGAGAACTCGGGTGTCTTCTCTATAGATATATAACTCTATGTCGGCAGGCCTTCCAGTACCGGGGGGGGGGGGGGGGGGTTTGGGAGCCTCTGCTCGCACAAGCATAGGCCTGTGCGAGCTAGAGGTTCAGCAGAGGTTGCAAATTGTGTTTTGCGTTTCATTTACAAAGCGATTCGTTCATTCATTCAAGATCCCAAGGTCCTTGTTGTTGGGAATCCGTACTCACTTGTAGTGTGGGAATATGTCTGCATCCTCGGGCTGTTACAGTAAATGAGAATGCACTGTGCCTTGTTTGTTAAACATATATATATATTGTATGCATGGAGCACTCTGTCGAGTGATGTCGGGTCACACACCTGCTCCGCTGGCCATCGTTAACATCTCCCAAATGCCTGAACGAGACCTGTTCTATTCCAGGAATAGAAGCATTTTACTATCAGCCAGACAAAACACCTGTAGTCTAAGCAGCAGCGCTGTGTGTGTGTGTGTGTGTGTGTGTGTGTGTGTGTGTGTGTGTGTGTGTGTGTGTGTGTGTGTGTGTGTGTGTGTGTGTGTGTGTGTGTGTGTGTGTGTGTGTGTGTGTGTGTGTGTGTGTGTGTGTGTGTGTGTGTGTGTGTGTGTGTGTGTGTGTGTGTGTGTGTGTGTGTGGTGCTACACAGGTGTCTTTGTGTGTGATTTAGTTGAACATGTTGTAGTCTGTGTTATTGTCTTTGTTCTTTCACTCCCCACATTCCACTGAGTCCATCTCGATGCATACACAAATGGCTCATAAAGTTGAACTTGATCTTTACTGGGGGAGTGTGTGAGAGAGACTACAGTTATTGGGCAGAGGAGACACTAGCTAGTTAGCTAAACTTATTTCCACCCATTCAGGACAGGATCCCCTTTTGGTGTTTTAATCATTATGTTATACTTTAGCTATTGAAAAGTAGCAGATCTACAAGCACAGAGTGCCGTGCTACGATCTGCTATTTTTGAAAAATCGTGAAAATGTGGTGCATTTTTAACTCAAATCTTTGCTTCTGGGGGGTCCCTGGAACAACATATTTTCAGATGGGGGTCGACGGCCAATTACATTTTTGGGGGTCCTTCACATGAAAGTGTTTGAGAACGACTGACATAGACACATAGGTTTTTTCCGAAAACTGTCAGCATTTAGAAGGCATTTGTAGAATCGAACTTGGTCAAAATGGGTTAACCAAGCTTGTAGATCTGCTATTTTTCAATAGCTAAAGTATAACGGAATGCTTGAAACACCAAAAGGGGTTCCCGCACAAAATGGGTTAAAATCACGTACAGAACAACAGCTTTATTGAACATTTGTGTCATGCAACTCCATTCGCGTTCTCTTATCTCTATTCCTCATTTACAGTCCATATGTTACTGTAGTATACCCAACGTGGCACATGTTGGCATAGGCAGAAATATTGGATAGCATTAGCCTACACGGGGGTACTCGGAGCGTATGAGCGTGTATTACAGAAGGTTTTCAATTTAAATAAATGAGCGACACTGAGGAAAATCCCTGTGGCGAGAGTGACGTGCTTAAAACAATAAAAAGGAGCGAATTCCAATATGTGGAACTTTTCGGCGTTTCAACCGGAGTCGTCATTTGCAGGCATTGCTTTGGCATAATCGCAGCATGCAAGGTAACACAATAAATCTCTACAAACTTCACCATAAACTGCAATATGATTTAGCAATGGGCTCTTTTAACTGCACTATGCACTCAGTGTTGTTGATTGACACTGGAGACGGAACAGAATGAAGCATAATTCATGCTCGTCGTATGACTGTCGCTTACTGAAGTTCACAAATTTAATCTAGAACACTGTTGTATGATGAGCTATAAATCAGGCTTAAACCTCTACGTGATATTCTTGGCCAACGGTAGGCTGTCTGAAAATGACTGGATGCTATATAAGCTTATTAATAATTACTTATTCTACAGCGTGTAACTTTACATGATGTGTTATGTGCATCAGCGTTTACGTTAATCACTTTAATTGTTCTAAAATGAGACGGGGAAACAGATATGTCATCTGTTAACTGAGAGACCTCAGTTGATAATATCAACTGAGGTCTCTCAGTTAACAGATGACATATCTATATTATAGAGTGTCGTTAGAGTATATTTAGGTTTAGCACTTTGACTATGTTGTCAGTTTAAAGCCATCTACACAGCAAGCATATCAGACGTGTTTTTACGAGTGCAATAAATGTTTTTGTTTTTGAACAAATACCAATCGTGTGAGAATGATTATCTCAGTTCTTAGTGCAATATCAAGTCGAAACATCTGATTATTCTGAACATTTGTGTGTGTGTGTGTGTGTGTGTGTGTGTGTGTGTGTGTGTGTGTGTGTGTGTGTGTGTGTGTGTGTGTGTGTGTGTGTGTGTGTGTGTGTGTGTGTGTGTGTGTGTGTGTGTGTGTGTGTGTGTGTGTGTGTGTGATTGATGTCATATCTGGGCATGTATGTGTTGTCTGTTGGTGTTCTCAGTGGTCACATCCTGGGCACAGCCCAGTCTTTGTTGTGCTGTGGGGGGGAGCTGGGCAGGTCCAATGGGAAACTGCAGTTTGCAAAGCACACATTTTTCACATTGCTGAGAGGGAGAAACAACACAAATATTATTGGAACATGTTCCCCCACTGTGCACCTGCAAGCATCCTGCAAATAGCCATGCATCGCTTGGAGCATGCACGCACACACAGAGTGTGGATATCTGACAACTTGAGTTTTGTTGTGTTTTCCTTCTCTGTTTGGTGGGAAATGGTCTTTGGACGGTGTGTGTGTGTGTGTGTGTGTGCGCGTGTGCGTGCGCGTGTGCGTGTGTGTCTGTGTGTGTGTGTGTGCGCACATTCTTCATCCAAAGCACTTGGGGGGGATAGCGTGTACCTCCACAAATGTTACGCCCACGTAGTGAGATCATTCACTGTGAAAAGGAGATGGTGGCTTTTTCTTTATTTTTTTTATACATTTTATTCAAAGAGTATGACATCATAATTATGCAAGTTTCACAGAAAGAAAATACAACTCTTTGTTTTTATATTTTCTCCCACAACTCCTTTCCCAATCCTCCCCACCCACCCACCATCTTTCCCCACAAGACCAGACATACAAACAACATACAGTAGGAGATGGTAGCTTGACGGCCCGGGTATTGGAGGAGACTCGAGGCTATCCTCACCCTCCCAATGACTTATTGCGGGGGTTAGCAGAGATGAGAGAGGCAGGGGAACTGGGAATTGGCTTAATTATCAAATTGGGATATAAAGGGGCTGAAAAAGTTTTCTTTTTCCTTTTGTCTGTGAGGGGAATGGGTCAAAATGTTCAATAAAAGGATTTTGAAAGGAAAGAAGATTTATTGTTGGGCTTTCTATGCCTTTTATTGATAGTTAAGTGTAGTTAGAAACAGGGAGAAAGAGAGATGGGGAGTGACACGCAGCAAAGACCGGCAGGATCGGGACTCGAACTCGGGCTACATTGGAGCCTAGGTGCCGGACCACTAGGCCAGTGGTTCTGGCCAAAATAGGGATAGATTATAATCGATCAATCGATTCGTTCGTTGCACCCCTGCAAATAACATTTAAACGGGGGAAGAGTATGCTAGCGTGCAACTTCTTGGGCACCAGCGAAAACATGCATGAGCACGAATGTGCATTACACACCCATTCACATAATTAACAACAACAAAAAAAGGTGTGAGGGAATGTGAGATGTCCTATATCGCCGCACCCTCCCCCGCCCACCGGAGTGGGACGTTCTGTTCCCCCAACTGATTTGAGCTGACATCTGTGGACGTGCTCGCTCTCCCCATCTGCATGCCGGCCTCCTAACAAACCTGTATCCCAGTCATCATTGACACAAAAAGATGATCCATGGCCTGGGCTGGCATAGCGGTCCAGGCACCTTGGCTTGTTCGAGTCCCGATCCCGACGAACTTTGCTGTGTGTCTTCCCCCCCCCCCCCCCGTCTCTCTCCCCTTTCCGGTCTACCTACTGTAAATCTATCAATAAAGGCATAAAAGGTACCCTCACAAAAAACATGCAGTAATCCTGGTCTCTAAACTGCCTCCCCCTGGCCAGCCGGGGCGCCTGATGGAGGGGAAAGGAACTCGTTGGAATAACGTGTTCCTTCCACGCTCTACGTCCAAACAAGGGAAACTCCCCCCTGTCAGGTGCAAAGGAGCAACTTGGACACTCAGGCATGAAGGAAGCATGAGTTCAAGTCCGTTGCTCTCCCCAGGTTGGCGGAGGGTGTGTAGAGCCCAGGATCACATTAGATGATTGACACAGGGGTGAAAAATGGGTTACAAAATCGTGGGATAAAAATATATATATAAAAAAAGGGCATAAAAGCCCCCCCCAAAAAATATACATATATATATATTTTTTTTAAAGTGATCCACACAGATGCAGGGATCTGGAGAGAATAGAGGGTATGCGTGTGACATCATCATCATCATACAAGGAAGTTATGCATGAACGCCTACTGAGTGGCAAAAACTACTTTCTGGCCTTGACAGCCCATATACATCCAAACAGAAAAGTCCTATTTGATTGCATTCAATGACTTTAAACAACATTAAATTCACTTTGTCACTCACTTTGCCACTCAATCTGCCATTCACTTTATGCATGCGCATATACCCTCTATAGAATATATTTAGATTACAATACAGTAAACGCAACACTGCAATGAATCAGTGGAGCTAAATGGATCCTGGTTGGCTACCTGACCTTTTTTGTTGTTGTTGCCTTATTAATTGCGTGATATAACTTCTCTTTGAGAATGATTGTACAGCATTTGGCCAGGTAGGACCAAATACTATAGACCACTACTGTCTTGACAGGTGGCAGTGCATTGGAAGCTCAAAGCATAATATCTCCCCTATATACCCCAAACGGGCCTTTCTGTCTTGGCTCGGCAGTAGAAATTATGGCGCCGGAGACCCGGGTTTGAATTCCCCGTGGGACATAAATCTCGGGATTGCAGCTTTAAAGCTCTCATAACTTCGAGTTCAGAGGGGTTGTTTTATGTCGACTTTGGAAGCTGATCCTTTTATGAGTCATTTTCATAAACACGGAGCTGAGGAAAAGCATTTAAGACTCCGACCTGAAGTTATTGCTAGTAAGTTGGCTTTTGTGGTTGAATATCAGGTATTCCTTCGCTCGCTTGGCCGGCCCCTCCGATGGCTGGCTGTTACTTGTCAAAGAGAGGTATGCTGTTGCAGCGCACGCATCCATCCACTCTCCAAATGAAGCCCACATGTCCGGGAGGTTAAATATAGCCCCGACTCTGCTGCCTGCCTGGGATCCAGCCTCGCTGCTGTCTGCCACCCAGCTATACCCCCTCTCTCTCCCATCACTCTCCTGCCGATACGCATGCGGACATGTCTGGGGAGGCCGGTGGCTGTCACCGGGCCTCCCCAGACACATGCGGACGTGTCTAGTGTTCGAACCATGGGCTCCCCCAGAGTTAGTGTCGGAAGTGTCCTTGAGCAAGACACTGAACCTCCTTAATTGCTCCTCCTGATGTGCTGGTTGGTCGGTGCCTTGCATGGTTTCCGCCGCCATCGGTGCATGAATGTGTGTGTGTGAATGGGTGAATGTAATGCACAATCTATGTGTAAAGCACCTTGGATAAAGGCGCTATATAAATGCACCATTTACCATTTACTCCTTGCTTCTGACCATCACCTACTGTATATATTGTACACCAAATAATTAGGCAAAATAACATTTTAATGATACAATAACAAGATGACTGGGCCATGGCTCAGTGGTCCAGCCTAGCTGTCTATCCCTCCATATATAATATAAAATAAAGGCGAATAAAGACACAAAGAAACATTTAGAAAATAACAAGATGATATATTAGTTCCCAGCTTAAGTCTAACCCTGTGCTTGCTTTGACGAGACACTTGGTGATGCACCTGTTTGCCTCCATTTTTCATCCACCCGCCTCTCTCCCTCTACATGCCTCTTTATATATTACTGAAGTAGCAGCTACTCTTCCCCGGGGTCCACAACAACAAACGATACATAACACAATAAAACATGTCGTCCTCTGCAGCCCTCTGATCGTTTCCCATTCTTCCACAGACCTGCTCAGCTCGGTATGCGTCAGGCTTTCCTGAGTGATGAGGAAGACACAAAAAAAGGGGGATGACTAGACAACATTAGTTATGTTTGGTGATGGCCGATGATTCTCTGGAACTGAAGCCGTTTCATCTGTTCTCTCTCCCGTGCTGGCAGAGGCCTCAGAGCACTGTGATGATGGAGATTTATCTCTGGTCTTATCCACACCCCCACCCCACCATCTCTCTCCATCCATTACTTTACCACTCATTTTTCTGTGGGAAAAGGCCTGTGTAAAGGGCTGGACATTTTGGAATAGATGTTTTGTTACCAATAGTGCCAAATAAATGAATAGCATTTCTAAAAGTATCTTTTTTTAAACAAAACAATAATTATCCTGCCCCAATTCAGAGAGCACAATGTTCTTCCTGAACTGTAATTCTATTCATTGAAGATTGGTTGGGGTCAAGGACGGTTATTGCTCAAAATTACATAGTGTCCACTATAATTCTGAAACGGTCAAAGTTGGACACATGTTTGCTATTATCAGCAAATAGGAAGTTGTGGTCTTTCATTTGGCAACATGACATTTGACCTTGGGCTGTTTGTTTTTTTAATCAGACCAGTGTGTGTCCAGTGGAAACCTCGTATGAATCTGATCTCAGGTCAGAATGGGTTAAAAGGTCAGACTCACGGTCACCGTTTCCCCCCCTCGAAGTGTATTGACGGTTAGAAAAGGCTGCGCTTGTATGGTTTTTGTTGTTGTTAAAGTTGTTTTTAAAGTTGTTGTGCCTGGCACCACTTGTTTGATTTGGTTTATTTGTATGTTTTGGACCAAATAAGTACATACCGGTATGTCAAAATAGCCATAGCATATCTGTGCCATTATGCTTTGCTTTGTTTGTCAGAGTACACAATGATAATTAAACTCTGAGAGGGTACCATTATAACATGACATTTGTACAATCTCCGAGTTACAAATGGATAAATGGAGCAGATTGTAGTGGTGGTGCTCTACATTCCTACGTTTATTTATTTTGACCTCTTTCTTTTAGACATAATTGTTGGCGTTTGTATGCCTTATTTCAGATAGCTTGGTGGCTGGTGCAGAGAGACAGGAAAACAAGGGCAGAGACTGAGCGAGAGAGGCATTTGAGTTGGGAGTCTCATTTTGAAACCGAGTCCTCGTGATCAGAGTTGTCGTCTAAGCCACCATGCACCCCATATTCCTCTCGTTCTTGACTGCTTTCTTGATCCATTAACCTATTTTTGGTGAGAACCCCTTTGGTGTTAGCATTATGCTATGCTTTAGCTATTGAAAAATAGCAGATCTACAAGCTCATAGCGCGCCACCTAGTGGCGCGCTACGAGCTTGTAGGTCTGCTACATTTTATTTAAACCGAAGAACCACTGACATAGAAACATAGCTTTTTCAGAAAACTGTCAGGATGTAGAAGACATTTTTTAGAATCTGATCTCGGGTCAAAATGGGTTAAAACAGACAAATATATGACCAGTAGCTATATTGCTTTTGTGATAGCCAGTCATACCTTGGCTTGGTATGTATCAGCTGTAACTCTGTTGCTCATTTGCTAGCCGCTCCATTCCTCAGAGCTGGCTTGTTTAGCTAACACACTACAGAGGGGAAACTGGGCCTTTCATGCCTGTGAAATGAGACACAGACTTCAGACACACATGCACGCACGCACGCACACGTACAAACACACACAACCCTCGCCACCCCTCCCCCAAGTCACCCGCCTGGCTCCTGACCCCATGGGGACAGCAAAAGGGACAGCCCTCTTTCTAAAATTACACCCTTCCAAACTGTCATTTCCTCCGCAAAGCGTTTTAATGAGACAAATTAGCACTGATAGTTAGCATATGGGGCCCAAATGGAGCTGGGGTGGGGGTAGGGATTGGGGGGTGGACATGGCAGTGGTCATTAGAGGTGTGATTGCGTGTGCATGAATTTCACGTATGCACACGTGCAGCGAAGCTCGGGGAATGCTAACTGTTGTCTCTTTTTGATACAGGGCCTTTGTCTTTGTGTCTCCTCAGTCCATCTGTCGGTCTGGTTGTCGGTCTGGTTCTCTGTCTGTGTGTCTGTTCCAGAGGTATGTCCACCAGCAGGTGGACGAGCATTTGTTGACAGTTGACTTTAGACTTGTTGGTCCAAACAGCACTCTCTTTGTCCAAGTTCCTGTTTGTTTTAGCTCACTCCCCCCTCGTTCACTCTCTTTGAATTGTTTATTTCTTTCTTTCGCTCTTTCATGGTTCACTTTCTTCCGTTTCTTTTGTACTTTATTTCTGCGCTTGCTTGCCATTTCTTTCACTTTTACACTCTTGTTCACTTTGGCATTTTCTTTCTGTCACTCTTTTGCCTTATTTTGCTCTCGCTCGCTCTCGCTCATCCGATTCCACACACACTGTGACACTGGTGGAGTTTAGTTTAGCATTTCAATAATTCAACAAAAACCTAAGAATTATTTGCATTTTGCACTGTCACCCCCAGGTCCCTCACCTCACATACACAACACACGCCACTCTGTTTTATCACGGTGCACATGATGGTGCACACAGCCATGTATGTGTATTTCTGTGTGTTTGAACATGGGCATGTGCGTGCGTGTGTGTGTGTGTGTGTGTATCTGTATCTTTAAACACATCATCACTTGCCAGAGCACGGTGCTCATCTCCACA